>NW_027175865.1:18595571-18705571 GCF_023055335.1 Clinocottus analis
ACCGCTGGTAGAGTGGAGAGGCCACTTTGTTTCAGCGACCAGAGAAGTTTACACAAGCAAACTGATCTCAACAGTTACAGAAGACAGACAGATGACTTCTGTTTCAGCGTGTTTGTAATAAAAAAAAAAGAAAAGGCTTTTGGCTGATCATGTGTGCAGTGCTTGTCTCTCTAGTTGTTAGGTTTGTTTGTTCTGGGCTGCCGTAGAAAGATGGCGATACAACATGGCTTGTGTCTTGATGGGAACTTTTGGCAAATGAGGCATCAAGAATATCCTAAAAGAATTTCATGGAAATCAAAGCAAATGTTTTTTGTCTTTTAAGGGACAGTTAAAGGTGTTAAGGTGGGATGGGTAGTCTTTATTGACACAATATAGTAAATAACAAAATGCTAACATATTTCCTCTCACTGTGTGACGGGTTGGCTAGATCTTTTCTTTTTTTTTTAATTAAATAAATACATTTTGGATTCCCTGTCCATGAAAATGGAATATTTTGTAATGTACTTTACGCATAAAAATCATTATCAGTTTGCCTTACTTACTTTTTCTGTGCATGTTTGTGCTCCATCTTATTTGGCTTGATACACAGTTGTGACTACCAGAGGTGAATCTCTGCTTGTGTCAGCTCTTTGGCTATTCATAACACATCCCATAAAACTAAAATAGTGCTCGTATCAGCGTTGTACCAGTAATGTGTCCAAGTCGATGGCCCGCAACTGCATGACACCATCATCAAAGCCATTACATCATGTGGCTGAGTCCCATTACCACTGAATAAGACTCTGTGGCTTTCCCCCATCAACTCAAATGAAATGATATTAGACACTTTTCTGCACACAAGAGGTGACAATGGAAACTTCAGGCCTGTACACTCTTCTGGGTGCTGGATATAGAAAGTGTATAACTTTGACACCTTGAGACCGTATCTCCCATTAAGTAACAACACCTAATTTAGGAACTAACAAACAATGGTAGTCATGGGCTCATAGTCTGAATAAATCTGCAGCCATTTAATATTAAAAAATGAAGTGGAAAACACCTCAATTATCCAAAAACATCTGTGTAAATTGGCTATGCTTTTGTTTTACATGATTTAAATTGTTCTTTCCTAACATGATGGTCTACTCTCTGTTTTCAATTTGACACTTAAATCAAATAGCTAATGTGACACAAAAAGAGATCAATTGTGATGGCTATTTGACATGATTCACATTAAATTACTTATGTATATTGAATAGCTCATAATACATATTAGATTTGGTTGGATGAATATTAATGATGAGTTCAATTAGACAAAAAGGCAGATATTTGATTCCAATCTTAAATTTACTTAACCAACATAAAAACAGAAAATGACAGTTTGAATTCACATGATTTAGATGCCCTAAATTCAGGGTGCACAAGAAGGCCCCATTGTAACTACACAAGCAGAATAAACGGGTGAATGAACAGCTATGCTCACAAATTTCCTTGCACAGTCAATTTATAAATTAAGAAAAAAATATTTACCAGGGAAACAGAGAAAAACATCTCTATGCTTGTGGTGATGAATACAAAATATGTATTTGCCCTGCATTTGTTTACTCCTGACAGAAGCGCTCAAACAAAGGTATACTTGCTCTTGTGGCCAAATAGGTCAATAACACTCATCTTCAATATGTACTGGGTGCAGAAAACTGGAGCACAGTCATTATTTTGTAAACTACCACATTAATATTTTGGCAAACAGTATAGGTCATGCCATGGATCTTTAATGAGATACAATTTAATTAAATGAATAATATTGCCATTAACTCTGAACTTGTTGTCGTATACATTTGACTATCACATTTTGAATAACATTGTAGTATAACTGTATGGATG
This sequence comes from Clinocottus analis, assembly GCF_023055335.1. Classification (NCBI taxonomy): domain Eukaryota; kingdom Metazoa; phylum Chordata; class Actinopteri; order Perciformes; family Cottidae; genus Clinocottus; species Clinocottus analis. The sequence continues at coordinate 18,597,435 of NW_027175865.1, forward strand.
CCTTGTTAAAAAATATTGGTAAAAGCACATAAATATGCTGTTTACATTTCTTATGTTGCAAATTCAAAAACTGCACTACAGAAATGTACCACTGTTTTAGTTGTGTTTGTTAGGTTTTTCTTCTGTTACAAGTGAGCTACTACTGAATTGCATTGTGCATGTGATCCTTTACTCCTTGGATTCTGAGATAAGATTTAGCTGAAGGTAAGTGCTGAATAGAGGATGGCATGGAAAGGATGAAGCAGGCTGATGAAAAGCTCATTATGCTGCTTAGGCCAATCCCACGGCACGGTTCCCAGTGCAAATCAAGGCGCATCGGGAGCATGAATAAGTCAGAGGGAAAGGGTTTATCTGAGAGCAGGAAGACATCACTGATCACTGTAATGGGGTTAGTTGGACTGCCATTGTTCTGGACCATTGGCTGCCCCAACACAGAACAAGTTCATTGGCATTCAACCATCGTGTCCATCAGCACATGCTCCACACACCTCCATTCATATCTCTTTATTGTCATGTTTAGGTCTGCCATCCTAATTAACAAATCTTGCCCCGGTTGCAAAACTAGATGGATTTAAATAACATTTGGGAGTTATCATTCATGTTCGCCACTGGGCGTCTATTCACTGATCTCATTGTGTCTTTTTCAGCCACAGTGGGCAGGTGTTTTTAGTGATAAAGCTCTAAAACCCCACTCCAGCTGCACTTTGTGTTTCTCAAGAAAGCTAGCATAGCATGGGGTTTGTAATTGAGTCCCTGATCGCATAATTAAAGAGAATCTATGGATTACTCATTCAACCAACAACTCACATGTCATTTGGTGTCAGCAAGGCGTAAGAGTAAAGATGTTGATCTATCTGTCCATCCAACACTTTGGTTCAAAGCAAGATATTGTCTCCAGATAACTTTGAGATTTATTGCGTATGCTCAGGGTACCTTCAGGATTACCCCTAATTGCCCCAATAATCAGGCCAAAATGTACCCATGACCAATTTGTTCTTTGACAAGGTATCCCAAAAATTGATTCCAGAGACTCCAGTGACTGAATATCAAGGAAATAGATGGCCAAATTGTACCTGATGAAATTACTTGTAGGAAATTCAGTTCCGACCATTACTCTGGCCAGATTAACATGAAATGTGCTGTGTACAGTCATTATCCCAAGAGGATGATCCCTAAAGATGTTCTTGATCCACCTTAAATTTCCCCTTAGGCGACAATTAGTCCCAAATGTATTATTTGCTATATCTTACCCCTTAAATGCCGACTTGCTAATCCTAGCGAAGTATCGGCCGGCTTTGATTTGGATCAGACAACTATGTGCCTCTGCTCCAGACTCACATGCAATCATTTCAGATCTTCTCTGTTTCCCGGCTGATTCTGCGGATTTGGACCTAGGCATGGTTGAACTGACTATACCAACCTGGAGCGAGCATTTGCGGAGTATGTTAGCACTTCATTAACCAGTGTTAGCATGGTTATACACCAGCTACTGAAAGTACGCTAAATGAATAAACATGCTGCTTTTGCTTTTGAGAGATTGTAGCAGTGAATAAACACCCACTCGGCTTTACAGGAACAGTGTTGTTCATTTTATTGTCTTCTGTTAGGATTGTCAGGTGGTGTTGTGGTTCCACTGTGAATCTGTAGGCTATAGCTTCTATCTTTATCTTTTCAGTCGATATTATCTCTTATAACTGTTTGAAATCCTGGATTTATCCTTTAAATGCAGATTGTAGACCCTTCTCTCTGCTGCTCTCTGAAATCATTAATGGAGCTGAGTGCAGTTAGCGCTAGTGTGGGCAGCATGGTAGCTCTCACAGTTTAACGGAGTAGCAGTCTGGTGTAAGGCTGAACGCGGGATAAATTTACCCATGACCATTACGATCCATAACAAAGTTATTAAAAACGAATGGCCACATTTTAAATACATTTGCAATTGATAACAGAGCATGGCTCCTATTATTTTACTTCCTGACTGTTTAATTAGTTCCATCAATACGACCAATACTTCCCATCATACTCCCCAGAGGAGGAATCCTGTTCATTTGAATCTTCAATTTTTAAATTTTTACCCCACACCGTGAAAAACTCCAATTATAGCCATTCTTTAACGTTAACGTAGACTCTGGTATTCGTCCTACTTAACACTTTCATACTGTGGATGTAATGAACACTGCGGCCTCTAGGGCGGCCAGCCTCTCTTAAGACATTTAATTGTGTTAATATCTTTTCAGTGCCCGCCCCATACATCTGTAAGCCCATTTATCAGTCAAGGCGGAGTGTGTTTTTCGTCTGCATTGGCCTCTTGTCAGTTAAGGTACAAGGTGGCAGTCATGCAGTGGAGTCGCACCCGGATCGAACAAACCCCGCTCCCATGTAATTACTCAGCCTCCCCGTGTCCACTGCCTGCAGGTGGGATACTGACAGCAACACTCCTCCCCCACTGTCAACCCCCTCACTAAGAGTAATGAGGCACACAGCACACACATGCACACACTGCCCATCCCTGTGTGGATGTGAATGCTGTTGCTGTAGCTATTTGTGTGGGTGAGAAATAAAAGAAATAGCATAATGTGGAAAGGAGGAGGGTGCGAGACAAAATACCATGTCATTCAGCTTTTGTGAGCGCGGTGAGATGCTGAACTACCTGATTATAAATTATTATTTTACTTGTCAAGTAAAAAAAAAGCAGGAATACGAGAGTGTTAATGTTAATGGGGATTACAGGGATGATTAGAGACAGCAGACGGCTGAGATAATGACAAAGACACAGCACAGAGTTCAGTAGAGTGGTGGTGTGTACGTGCACCTGTGTGTGCGAGTGTGAGATACACACACTCTCCTCCTCCACCTGTGATGGCTTGCCAGGCAGAATCGAACAGCTGGATGCAGCTTCTTCAAGCCCACACAGAATAATGGCTGCAATTTGGCACTTGATGAATCCCAGGGAAAACAAAAATAATTTCCCCCCGCCTCCATTATGTCTTGATAGCACTCCTCCAGCTCCGTCTGCACAGGCCAATCTCACACTCAAGTGTCTGTTCAACACAAAAAAACGCCTTTTAATCACTTGTGAACATCCATATGTTTTCCTTGAAAGCGGTTCTCAACATCAAAATTACAACAAAAAAGAAAAGAGATTTTCATCCCACATGCTGCTGCGTACATCAAAGTTCCATCAGAAGAGTCTGACATTTTAGGAAACACGATTGTTTGCTACCACAATGGAATTATAAGATTAGATTTCACAACGAGTTGTACGACATTATCTGAAGTGGAAAGCAAGTCACTGATCTGAGACTCGTGGTTTTTAATAAAAGTTAGAAAAATGACAACCTCATGGTAAGGATCACTGTATGTACAGTAACAATTATTCTCTCAATCAAGCAGTCAATTATTTTATTGATTCAATGTTTGGTCTATAAAATGTCAGAAAATGCTCATCACTGTTTCCCAAATCCCAAGATGACATCCTCAAAAGTCTTTTTTTGTCTACTACTCAAATATATTCAGTTTATTGTCAGTGAGGAGTAAAGAATCAATAAAATATTTACATTCATGAAGTTGGAATCAGAGAACTTTGACAATTATTTCTCTAAAACATTCAAACAAATGAATTGATAATCAAAATTGTTGCCAACTAATTGATTAGTTGTTGCAGCTCTACAGCATTATGTTGCAACAACATGAGATATTTGTCATGGAAGAAGTGCCTGCTACATGTGAAGTTGTAAACGTAGTGGCTAGATGGACACAATAGAGCCGGTACGAGGGGAACACTTTTCAGATAAACGTCTTTTAAAAGGTAACTTTACAGACAGAATCTATTTTTATTGTGATCATCAACATGTGTGTTTTTATCAAGATCTGCTGTTATAAATGTGAAACGACTTGGTATAAGTTCATTTTGAACGAATGTCGGGCATTGTTACTTTTGTCAGTTGTTACCAAAGTGAAACACTTGATTTGTGCAGATTATTCTTGTTTTTATTAAACATGTCTGACAATGCCCCTTGTTATTATGTAATGGCAAACAAAAGATGTCCTTTATCGCAATACAAACTATGAAGATTCAGTTCACTTCATTGATAAATGGCAATGACTCCTGACATTTAAACCTCACTCTTATTCTACTATGATGCACTCTGACATGGAAACCTCCAGGAAGTGTAAAACGATGACAGGGAATGAAAAGACAAAGACGCATAATACAATAAACACAACTTGTCATTCAGGAAAATGACCCTTTGAGTGAAGTTTCTCTCTGAGATGTAAAACAGCTTTCTGACAGTATGACAAGTATTCACACCATTGTTTGACTTGCGCTTGGAGCAATTCACTGCTTTACTTTTGTGCTGGCTTTCTATCGGGTAAAAAGTCAAATAACGAACGTAATTATTGGAAAACGAGAAAGCCTCCTAAAAATGAAACAAGGAAAGTCAGCTCCTCAAGATGGTACTGAAATACAACTCAAGACAATTTAAGTACGAAGACAAATATAAGTGATAATTGTGATCTTCAAAACCGAAGCAAGAAGCAATAATATATTTTCAAAGTCTGCAGAGTTAGTTGAAATTATCTTTGTGTTTGTCAGTGCGACTCATATTACACTGTTCCGCTAAAATTATTAGTATGCTACGCTAATATTATTAGTATGCTATGCTAATATTATTAGTATGCTACGCTAATATTATTAGTATTATGCTCTTTGGATACTAGATTCTAGTGCGGGTTGTGTAACAGTGATGTCCAGAGAACAGGGTTGGGCGGGTTCGGCTAAGCTAACTAATAAAGATCACAGGTTAGGACGGGCAGGTAAAAAGATTGCTTTCCGAGTTAATAATAACTGAGAAGTTTTATTCATAAAGAAAGTTGATTCAACAAAATAAAGACTAATGTATTTATTCTGATGAATTGCTTTAATCAAACTGATACTGTGTGATGTCATAAACGACAGGCATTCAAGGAATCATTGAAAACTCAAATTGAAGGTTAGAATTTAAAAAGCCCTAAAAAATGTTAATCAGTTCAGCTTTAAATATTCACATTGTGCACCCTGAGTATCGATATCACTGTCACCTTTAAAAACCTAAATCAGTCGACCTCCACTTCACCAGGAGCTTATTATATTTACTGCTGTAAATGGCTGAATTAAGCACTTGACACTTGATCTGCAGACGCTGCCGTATTTCACCCTTCACAACGCCTTCTTTTCACTGTTGATACCCTCTCGAGACACCTCTCAGCCCTGAGGTTAAAGGTCACTTTGAGAAAGGGAGAGGGTGGTGACGGTGCGTTGGGGCAGGGGGGATGCTATGAGGACATCGGAGGAAGAACAAAGAGTGGCTCATGTGACTAGAGGTGAAGCCTCTTCTTTCTTTTGTGTGCCACATGGACATGAGCATCTGCGGCAGAGCGCCTGAACAGAGCCGCACGCTGCACGAGGACAATGCAGAGACACTGTGCTGTTCTGTGTGAGAGCTTTAAACAGGCCTAAAGAGCCTCCATTCATTCACGCTTTCTGAAGCTGACTGGGTCTTCACAGGGAAACTGCCCCACTAATTACCATCAGTCGTTGCTCCAGCTTGTTCGGCTGTGCAAAGACGTTTGTTGTCCTGCACTGTACCAAGAAGTGTCACGGCTTGTGGTGTTTGCTGCTGGCGGTGATGGGTCCAGGATTTCAGTGACAAGATCAAGAATGAAAGTGTTCACGACATAACCTGTGATTTCTCAGCCTTTGAATCCAAAAATAATTCTTGACAACATGCATTGCAGCTTGACTGGAGCGGTCCACAATGAGCCACTAACATGACTCATGGCTTTGGTTTTGAGGTTCAAATTGTCCTTGAATGTCTTCAGTTTTGAAGACAAATTCATCTGTAATGCAATCGATTGCATTTCTGCAATCAATGGGATGCAATAGTGCAAGCGAGGCAGGGAAACCAAGCTCAATGCAAATTCTGTCATTATTTCATTGCAATGACCAACTCAACGGAACATATCCAGCCTGCTGATGTGCTTGTTTCATCTGCACACGGAAGATGTGAAGCTGCCTTTGGAAATTCATTCCCTGTGCTGTTTAAAGTGGATTTAAAAGAAATCTCTTTGCAATACAATAACAGTAAACACAGCAGATTAAAGTTGAAGCATGAACTTGATCTGTAAACTGTGATTGTAGAGTGAGAGTGCACAACAGATTATTTCACTCAAATAGGTTATAGCTCAGGGGTTTGTTTGTGAATGGCCGAGCTGCTCGTGTTTCGACGTTCAGCGTCTCCGTGTCCACGTATTAGTGAGATGTGTTTCGTCATCGCTCTGTGATGTTCTGGCTAAATATACTTATCAGTATTCCAGTTTCACATGTGATCTTTATTTTACACGTTTAATTGTTTTTCCAATGTTTGGGCTGTGCACCATGACACTCAACCAGCACCGGGCACCGCCGGCGTGTTGGCGTCCGGGTTGCAAGATGTGATGTGACAAGGAGCAATCCACCAGCCCATCTACCTCAGCCGCCACCTGCTGCCCGCTAAGACACGAGGCAATGCACATCACTTCAGCATCCGCTCATCGTGTTTGCTCATCAAGTATCCACCCTTTCTATCAGCAGTGACAACTGCCATTCTGCAGCACATCCTTCAAAGTATTTTGTACTAACTCATCAGCGATGAAAAGGGTGAAAAATATGGTTCATGTTTATGATAACATAAGTGACTGCACACTGACTTTCATTTCAACTGCAAACACAATATTTACTATTACACCAGATGTGCAAGTGTCAAAAACAGACACAATCTTCCTGCAAGGAACTGAAGGAGCATTAAGTGACTGTGGCTCTTTGGTGAGCAGCGTCGTCTTTCAATCAGAGATTCGGGGTTCGATCCCCCGGCTCCACTAGTCCATCTCAATGTGTCGTTGTGCAAGACACTCAACCTCAAATTGCCCCCTGTTCCTGCAGTATGTTAACAATAGTTAGTCCTGATGGGCAGGTGGCACCTTCCATGGTAGCCCCTCCCACCAGTGTGTGAATGGGTGAATGAAGTAGTGTGAAGGACCTTTGAGTGGTCAGAAGTCTAGAATGGAGATGTACTGTTCACTTTGGTTTAAAAATTGGGGACATTTCCAACACAAATGACTACACAACCGAAAAACCTATCTTATGCTGTAAAATGGACATTAAAAATGAAAAATGCATGGCCTGATACAAAATAAAAGGAGTTAGTTCCACCGTGATTATATGTCAATAGGCCAATTACTTGCTCTGTGCACATCTTAAATCTGTGCAAAGTACTAAAGTATGAAGGAGAAAGATGAAGCTTAGAGTTGCTACTGAAACATACTCAGAGATTACTGACTTAGGATGCACTAAACTGTATTTATCCATTAAATGAAAAATTCAACCAACAAAGATGCTATATTCTCCACTCTCACTGACAGTGAGACACAACCCAAGAGATCAAGCTGCACTCTCCTCTCAGAGAGGAACATGAATCTAATCCTCCAACCTTCTGTGCTCCAAACACAGAGACAATACCAGCAGGTCCGCTGCCAAAAGACATTACACACAGTGCCAGATTACACATCGCCACAAAATCCCATACATGTAGGTAGTGTAGAGGATTAATGTTACACACATGACTTATTGTTTGTTTCATTTAACATGTATGTCCTGGTTCGCCGTGGTAGTAGTCCACAGGGCAGGATTGAATGGATTAAATACTAATATTTCCTTCAAGCGTTTAGTGAAACCGCACTCTTTCCCTTGGCACTTCCACACATACTGCTAGGAACAGCAGTCCCATGAGAATCCAACCCCCGCTTTACTCCCTAGAGTAACCTATTCGAAGCCACTGGGCTAATTCCAGGCACCCATCTATCTATACAAGGGTTGTAGGTTAAGCCAATTCTTCACTGCAAACCTCTATATATAACACTCTCCTCAACAGCTCCTTTTCTAAGGAGTCAACAGACATCCTCTTTGCTGCTGCTCCTCCCCCAGACAAGAGGTGCTGATGTGGAGTAAAAAGCCCTGTGCGTTGCTGTGCTGAGCACGTGGGGAAGGATTGGGGCTCCAGGAATATCACATCAAAGACAAGAACACACAAACGTTCAAACATGGATCATCTCAGCATCGGTCAGCTAGCGACGCACTAAGCCAAGAGCAGACACACAAACACGTCCATACCGTATGTAGGTTAACTTTGTCTGGCCAATCTGCTCTGGTTTCTCTCCCCATAATCTCCTCCTGCCTTAACACGGTGGGAGGTACAGCACATAATACCAGAGGATTTCCATTCCTTTACAGAGTATGAGCAATGAAGCTGGTAAACAACAATAATGTCCAGAGGACAGCAATTCATAATTTCAGGACAACCACAGTAAAGAGACTTTGACCTATTTTAATTTTCATAAAACATTTTGACTCAGGTGCCTGCGCCAAATTGATTATGAATGTAGGTTTGCACACTAAATACTTTCTAAAGCCAACAAGCTCTTGGTGTCCCTCTGTTTACTAATGCTGGACAATTAGACAGAAGCATCAATTGTCAGAAACACACACACACACACACACACACACACACACACACATACACACACAGGTATTTCTCCTGTCAAAATACAGCATGAACATTATCCACATTTAAATGACTTCTTTTTTGTTCCAACTTTGCACAAATAGGTACCCAGTTAAAGACAAACAAGGATTTCTCTTTGTGGACAAGAAGCATGGTAATTACGTCATGCATATACTGGATATTACAAACAGAGTATTAACCAGTATGGATTACATTTTTGACTCCACCCAAAGTCCCATTGATCGCATCCCGGGCTGAGCTGTATTGTCAGGACTATATCCATTGATCAGCTCCCACTGGTGGGGGACTTGCAGAATCCCAGTGAAACCAGTACATTGATCTGGCCAAACAGAGCGAGATTAGACAGAAGTGAAAGAAAACATTGATCTCTAGCTGCATCCAAAGGGCATCCCTGTCCCCATGGGTTCACCCGTGCTCCCGTCCCTCCTCCCACTCCTTCCTTCTGCTCGCTGGGCATCAGCATTGTGTCCTTCTGACCATGTGCTGCTCTCTCACAGTGAATGAGGCACCACCCAAAACACCAGCAGCGTGGAGCCTCGTATTGAACTGCTCCGCTGCCCATGCTGCAAAGCCGCTGCCTTCAAAACAAGCTTGAACTCATCAACATCCTCTTCTGGGTAACTTTTGCACCAATCAAACATCTGCACCCGCGCTAAAATACTGCTGTGTGTACAACGCAGTGTACAGCATGCTCGTATTCCCCCTCTCAGGAAAGACCATGCAGCTACAGCACACACAGCATTTCTCATCAATTGCAGTATGTCAAGCTGTGATAAATGAGTCAATAGCAGCGCAGGGCAGCCGAGGAGTCCCAGCTGCCTCAGTCCAGGACGGGGGAGCGCAGCCGAAAAAGACAGCCAGCACATGCTTGCACCTTTAACCCTGCAGTCTGGGGGCAAAGAGACGTTCACCTCAGGGACTGCAGTAAATATGTTACCACACTATACAGTAGCAAGATGGCTCCAATGCATCAACCTCTGCCACGTGTATGTCTGCAGAACAAGAGGTGCCAGAAATAAACTTTTGCTTTAAATGAAGATTCCGTTCATTTACAGGAACGTTTGATGACATCATAAAAAGTAAAGACTACAATCCAATGCAAATAAAGAATACCAGAACTATAAAGAAGAATACTTTGAGCAAGTTCACCAGCTTTCCTGCACCCTGCTATACACTACACAAGCATTTATTGCAAGCATAGTATTGGATGGGATATTCATACAGCAACTCAGCCTTTCCAGGACCCCCTCCGCACCTCAGCTGTTGAAATAGTAAAGAGGGTGAACCGTACCTGTTTGCCAGATGTACATGGGTTTAGTTTCCACTGCGGTTTGTGCATCCATCTCCCAGATGGAGAGGAAGAGCAGCGCTATCCTCCAGAGAGAGGGGAGCTGTGCCTCTCTTGAGACCCCCAGCATCCCCACAGCTCTGCTGGCCAGCCCCATAGCCACCGCACGGCAAGTACTGTAGCTCCCAATGCCGTCAAGGGGGAAAAACCAAGCCTGGCCCAAGGTAGGGAGCTACACTGAAGTGTGTGTGCTTTCTGCTTCTGCTTTGTCCACACCAGTGCGTCCAAGAAGAAGTAATCCCAGGCAAACAGAGATGAGGTCTGCGCTCGCTCTCCTCTTCCGTTCTCTTTCTCTCTTGGATCCTTAATGAGCGAGAACAGAGTCTGGCAGTAATAAAACAGGGAACAATAGATCCCTAAGCCCAGCCTGCTGCTGCTGCTGCTGTATGCCGGGTTGATGCAGCGCCACCCTCTCCCTCTCTCTCTCTCTTTTACACACACATGCACACACGCCCGCCCCCTCTCTACCCTCTCTACCCCCCCCTCCCCTCCCTCTCACTCGTCTCTCATCCCTTTTTCAAAGGGCTCAGTGAAGCTGTTCTGCACTCCAATGGAAGTAGGCAGCTGGATCTGGCAGGTGGAGGTGTGTTTGTTGGTCAAATGGACAACACAAATGGCTTCAAATAGTCTTAAAAGGTCTACTTATCATAACATATTGTCGTTGCTAGGAAGTGAAAAATGGAAACTTGCTCAGTGGTGGAAAAAGTATTCAGATTGTTTACTGAAGTTTAATGTACTAATACTGTGAAAATACTCCACTGCAGGTACGAGTATGCCAGAAGTATTATGAACAAAAAGTAAATTGGATATGACGTCCAATGGAGTTGTGTGTCATAGAATCACCTACAGCTGGTTAGCAATCATGTGAAGCACCAAGCTAATCTAACTCATCATTATGTCATCTTCTTGCGATCGTCAATGTGGTAACGTGGTACGAGCAAAGCACTCTCCTTGTTCTGTTGCTAGAGCTGCACTCACCAAATGCAGCTCCTCTCCTGTCCAATCGCCTTCCAGCATCAGTCAAGGGGCCGATACGCTCTCCACACCTAAGAGTAGGCGTCAGACTATCCTCTTCGATGACACTTATAGCTGGCTCAGGGTTATAGTTAGGGCTGCTCAGGGTTATAGTTAGGGCTGCTCAGGGTTATAGTTAGGGCTGCTCAGGGTTATAGTTAGGACTGGCTCAGGGTTATGGTTAAGGCTAGCTCAGGTTTATAGTTAAGGCTAGCTCAGGTTTATAGTTAGAGCTAGCTCAGGTTTATAGTTAGGGCTGGCTCAGGTTCATGTTTAGGGCTAGACTAGACTAGTCCTAGATATATTGCTGTAGGCCTAGACTGCCGAGGGACTTCCTAGGATATACTGAGCTCCTTTCTCCTTCTGTATGAATTAATTAATGCATGATACTAACTTCTTCCCCCAGAGTGTTTATAATATGGACTGGTATATCTGAGGCAAGATGTGTGATATTGGGCTTCTATAAATAGAATGGAAACTGAAATGCTGGCTGCAAGATCCAACAGAATTTGCATTGTTGGAGTGAAACGTCGCCACAAAAGTAATATTTCTGTACACGGTAGGATTCACTTCAAAACTGAAGCGCAGGATGGATGGATTGCAAGGGTCCGTAACTAAACTTTAATCTTGGATTTTGTAACCTTTTCAATGGTTATGTTGTTTTATCTATTTTTTTCTGCCTGCTGTTTCAGCCATAAAGTAGGCTACTATGACATTGTTCTAGCAGACGCCTCAGTCAAACAAATTAATCTTCCTCATGTTCTATCATATGAAGTAAAGACCAGATTTTCCTGCGTATGTATTTTTAATTATTGCAAAATCAATATTCCTACTAGAAATTGCCCTAAATAAGTATTTTTACGATTTACGTTCCAACCCTCACCTATAGTCACGAACTCTGGGTCGTGACCGAAAGAACGAGGTCGCAGATACAAGCGGCCGAAATGACCCTCCATAGGGTGGCCGGGCTCAGCCTTAGAGATAGGGTAAGGAGCTCGGACATCAGGAGGGAGCTTGGAGTCGAGCCGCTACTCCTTCGTATTGAAAGGAGTCAGCTGCGGTGGTTCGGGCATCTAATCCGGATGCCTCCTGGACGCCTCCCATTAGAGGTTTTCCAGGCACGTCCAACTGGGAAGAGGCCCCGGGGAAGACCCAGGACACGCTGGAGGGATTATATCTCCCGGCTGGCCTGGGAACGTCTCGGGGTCCCCCAGAACGAGCTGGAAAATGTTGCGGGTGAGAGGGAAGCCTGGGTCGGTCTGCTGGGTGTGCTGCAACCGCGACCCGACCTCGGATAAGCGGCGGAAAATGGATGGATGGATGGAAGTATTTTTAACAACACAACTTTCTCCCACACACTGGAGCACTCGCTTGACTGTTCCAATGTGTGCTTTTTTCCATGGCAGGATTGATAATCTAGCTTCCTTCTTCGTCTAAAAGCACAAATTAACCATTTTTACCGAATCAACTCAAAATTCTAACGCTCAGTAAGTATCTGAGCACACAGCAAAAACTGGTGATGGTGCATGTGCGCATAATGATAGTGAAGATTTTGCTACTTCATGCAGCCAATACACAAAGGATAGGATATCACAGTATGAAAGTTGAGACTGCGCAGATCCAACAATATCTTCTTGTCTCTCCACGACCAAAACTCACTGAACCAGCAGCAGAAGAAGAGAAAAAAACAAATTGTTATTTAATTTAAAATTGTATAGTTAAAGTTTAAACTTTTAAATTTCAGCAGCAAAACGGTCTATCTGGTGGCTGGATTGTAGTACTACACTCATCCTACAGGCATCGTCCTTTCATACATGGTTATAGTTTGCAATAAATGCGATGCAATGTAAATAAATCTGTTTAAAAAAACTAAACAAATAACAATAAAAGTCAAATTAAAAAAAGTTAATAAAAGTCAAAACTATACGACATTTTATGAAATGAGTGTTGCAGAGTGTTGCGAAACCCTTTTTTTTCTAGATTAACATGTGTTTCCTAAACCTTTAAGTTTTCTGCCCAGCAACTACATATGTATATTGTCATATAGCTAACCCTGGTACAGCTAAGAAGCTGTGCATTATCCTGCCAAATACATTAAATAATTCAATAAATAATACAGAAATACATACATACATTAGAAAGGGTTCATCCTCAATCTATTTTATATGCCATCTGGCTAGCACATGTTTTATATGAGCGTGCATCGCTTCCCATTTAGACATAAATCTGTTCCTATTTGATGTATTGATGTGGGCTTAGAGTATCTCAAAACATGAATAAATAAAACACAAATCATTCTCATGGTTTTATAAGCCCAGTTCCAGTTTGTTTTGTTGTTATTTGTTTTGCAGCTGTTTATTCTGTAAAGAAAATGTTTGAGGTCAGAGGAAGTTGTCTTTTGAGCAGTGGTGGTTCTGCAGTGAACAGATGACATTCTATTGATTTCACAGCTGCACAGGAGGTTGAGGTGGAGATCAGGGGACGAGGTTCTCTGACATGCTCTGTCCTTATTGTGTGTATCCCTGATTGTGTACTCTAAATATTATTAACTAGAAAGAGCATTTTCTGCGGAAAATGCGTTGGAATGCAAAAAGCTGAAACTTATAGCTGAAATATTTGAAAAAAAAAAGCTGAATATAGCTGAACATAGTGGAATATAGCTAAATACATTTGAAAATGAAAGAATTGCTAAATATATACATATGAATATAGCTGAAAATAGATGAATATATAAATAAATAGCAAATAATTACTGAAAATATAGACAAGGCAAAATACCTGCTGAAAAGTGTTACAGTTCAAAATCATTTAACTGAACTGTTAAAAATCCTTGTCGTTTAAATGTATAATTGGAAAAGTTGAAAGGAAAACTGCATCGTCTAAATCAGCGGTGTCAAATATACGGCCAGGCCCACTAGGATGTCCAGCACGACAGAAGAAGAAAAAAAACTTTTTTTTTTTTAGATCAAAATTAGCATGCGCTTTTGCGCATGCTCAAGATCCCGCCGCCCCCTCCCTGCCTCCGTCCCAGGTCGTGCCCCGGAAGTCAAAAGAGACGATAAGTTGTCACGGTGTGCAGGATCAAACAAACGTAAAAGTCGGGTTACAAGACGATACTACCTTCTGTGGGTGTCAGCGCTGGCTTCCTGATGTAGCCAGCTAGCGTTTCCGCTAGTTCCCTATTTGCTCCACGCTAGCTCCCCGACAACCACCGAAGCTAGCGGGGTTCTCTCCATTATGAAGAGTGAATAGGTCAAGCGGAGATGGCTCTATCACCACTACATGTAATGAAAACAGCGCCACCTATCGTATCGGATATGACATGCTTTCGGCCAATGATTCGATTTATTCACTGCAATGTATATTAGGATAATAACAGTTAGCCCGAAAGAGAGCATAGTCCGACTAAAGCAAGATTCTAATTGATACCATCATGTAAACGCACTGACTGGAGCTGTTAATCCTGACATCTGTAACCAAAGTGACCTGCACACAAGCCCACACACGCGCGCACACACGTACGCGAACGTGCACGCGACCATAATAACACGTTAGCGCAGCCGTTCATGTTCGTGAATAGCTGCTAAGACGCGTGCGCACTTGTGCTGAAGCATTCCAACTAACAATAAAAAGTTGAATAAAAATTTGAAGAACAATAATTAGTTGGAATGCTGAAGCATTCCAACCTAAACATGTAATTTTAACCATGTGTATATCTGCTTCTCCTACGGATAAATGACTGTTGAAACAAATATGAAAAACAGATTATTTTTTTAAGTGTGAATAAAGGATACATTATTGATATGGCTCAGTTTGACCTTGTATGATATCAAAGGCTGGTTAAAAGGGTACTTATTATTCATGAGCGGTGACCGCTGCACTTAATGAAAGCAGATCATAAATTTGATCAGAAGCAGGTGGGTCCGTGAATCATATGGACAATGTCAGACATCACACTCCCACAAACCAGCCATTGGAATGCTATAGGTCTTTATTAGAGGAACGTTATACTGTCTATACACCTTTTGGCGCTGATAGTTCATCGTTGTTCTCTCACTTGACCATTTTTTAATATACTTTTTTTACTTTACTTCCATTCTGATTTTTCAACCATGGTCATTATTATGAGTGCACATGCTAACTACCCTGGTTGTGTCTCTCAACCCATGTCTTGGTTGCAATCCCCACCTCCAATGCAGAGATTTAGGAAATGTAGACAA
The DNA here is from genome assembly GCF_023055335.1 of Clinocottus analis. Lineage (NCBI taxonomy): Eukaryota > Metazoa > Chordata > Actinopteri > Perciformes > Cottidae > Clinocottus > Clinocottus analis. The sequence continues at coordinate 18,612,614 of NW_027175865.1, forward strand.
AACAGACAACTTCTTGTGTTTTTATCCCTTGAATTGTTGTCAGCCTTGTAAATATTGGTTAGCACCTTCTACACCTACCAGAAGGTTCAGAAAGCCATTACCATCTATTTGCATTGTTGGTCATTCATAAAAAACAAGACGACAACGTCGACCAGTAGTCGGTTTAGTAATTATGACAGGAGCAAAGGATAATTTAGGAAGTCAAAAAAAACAAAAGTCAACATTGACTTATTTTACTGTTTTTTTTAATGTAATGTACGTATTTCACAAACGCAAAGGGATACAGGTTACAAAGCATTCTGATTTTAACCTAATTTCTGGATTGACTTTCAGCGTTTTAAAATAACTTGTGTTGAACTGGATTTTTTTACATATTTCCTTATATTTCCAATAAATGTGGCAGGTGCAAATAATAGAAGAGAGGACGAATCTCTAAGAATGTCATTAGCGACTGCGGTCTTTCTATCTTCTTTTCATATCGCTTACTACTACCCTTTTTAACCCATATCTGTAAAGAAGCTTTTTAATGTAAAAAAAATTATTCGCTAATTTACGGTCGCATGATTTAAATCTACCTGTTTTTTTGGAGTGTGCACTGATATGGAACGCTCTGGTAAATGTAAACAGGCTGCACAGGACTTCATGGCTGAATAAACTACACCCTGTGACTCACTCTCAACCAATCAGAATGCTTAATTTGATCTACATGTATTATGATTCTCGGTAACCCCCTCTGTTGACAATATACAATCGACCATATACATTAAGCTGAATATGGACAACATTTCTCACTAACTCACAAATTTACTACATGAGAACCATGTAGATTCAATGCTAAATAAAAGCCACATATTGAATGAATGAATGAAAAGTACTTTATACTAAGTACTAGTATATTGTGATCACCCAACAATTCTTTCCCATCATAAAAACAAGTTGAAATATGAAAACTGAATTTTAATAGGCCTAGAAGGATGGTCTTTCAAAGTGAAAAATGTATAAACTGTACCTAGATTAAATCACTACTGCAAAATCAGTCCCAAAAAGACTATCAAGCATCTAAACAATATAAACATATTCATTTGAACATACATAATTTTGAATTCCAATAATGTATGTAACCAGTTATTTGTAAACTGTTAGCAGCTCCTCATTTTGCACTGGCATCGGGCCGAAGCATGTGAACACTCCTGCTGCCAGCCTTGACCTCCACCACACCCGAGACCTTCTCTGGTCTCTGCACAGCCTACCTAATCCCCCTAGGCCCCTCCAGTCATTTCACAGCCATTAGCTTAATAAAGGAACATTTCACCCGCTGCAACAATGTGGACCCCACAACAAATTAGCCAAGCCCCCCCTTCCCTTACTGGGCCCCCTCTTTTTCAAACTACCCAGCTGGCGTATTGTTAAGACACCCATAATCATAAATACCCAAACTATGAATGGCCATAACATGCATGTTCGAAAATCACAAGATAACATAATTGCCACAAAACAGAAGACTGCCTTTTAAATTAATTTATTTCTAATTAAAACATGTAACAGTGTAATAAATTGCGTATATGATGAGGAGCATTATGCCATTTCATGTATTCGAGTATTAATCCTGTGATAATGTCCAGCTAATAAGACAACCAGACTGGAATCCTCATCAGAGGTTTAATGATCCGAGGTGCTACCACATTCCCCACTACCAGGTACCCATTTGGTAGGACAGCCTGCACAGCACGGACTAGAGGTCACATTGGGTCATTGGGGCATCACAAGAAGAAAGAAGATAGAGCAGGGAGAAAGGCAGAGTGAGAGCAGGGCGCAAGGAGGTCTTATCAGTGCTCTAAGGGTTTAAATCGGACCCTGATTAGTGGGAATCTGCTGGTTGGGATTACAGTCTCTGCGCATTTAAGATGACAAACAGGATGATATTAACGAGCAGGAGTACCGATTGAAGAGCTGCGCAGTACGTCAAGGACAGTTCTGCTTAATGAGTTGAACAGATTATAATGTTATTATGACATTATATTATAATGTGATTATATTGTATTACAACCACACAAGCTGAACCTAAGTGTCACGGCTCGGTCGTGACTCCAGTCCCCTCTGAGTCCCGTGTGTCGGCTCTGATGCTCTGTATACGTGTGTGTGTGTGTGTGTGTGTGTGTGTGTGTGTGTGTGTGTGTGTGTGTGTGCGTGTGTGTGTGTGTGTGTTAGTAAAAACCTCCCCTCTGATGGCTTCTGATCAACAGTCACACAAATGCATATGAATGCTGTTGTTCCTAACGACTTCTATATGGAGCCAGTTCAGTCTCAATAATGATAAATGCGCAGAGAAAGATTCACAAATGTGCATATAGATTCACAAATGTGCACATAGATTCAGAAACGCGTATAAAGATTTACAAATGCGTACAGAACATTTCACAAATATATTTGATTTACAAATGCACACAGAAGGATTCACAAATACATTCCAATGATATATATAAATGTAAAAAAATCACAAATATATTTCTGCATTTGTATGTATTTATTTGTGAATCGCACTGCATTTGTGGCTCTGCATTTACAAGTTGCTTTTTTGAGACTCCCCTGCTGTGGCTCGATTTGCAAATGTCTTTTTTCAAAATGGATCTTCCTGTAGCCAATCAGATGTCGCCCTCATTTTCAGCCAATCACATGAGCACTGGTCTCCCTCCCCTCCCCACGTGGCTTCATTTGCACGGAGAGGGGGCGTGGCTTATCGTAAGCAGCTGTCATTCAGATACTGTTGTGGGACTACTGATAATGTTATGAACCCAGACACAATGGGGTTTGATATCCCGACGTTTGTGGGACTTCCACAACAAGTATAAAGCAGAACTAGTGGTTATTTCAATGGTGTCCTTGAGCAAGACATTAGGGTGACCACACCAGACATCCGGGTTTTCAATGCCCTGTCCGGCGTTATGCGCAGCATCAAGCCGCACGGGTATTTGTCCTTCTTTTTGGAGTTGCACTGCACCTTAAGAGTGAGTGAGACATAGGGCAGAGGAGCACTGACCACCGAGTACTGACGGAGCTCCTCTGCCCCGAGATCAGGCTGCTATACGCAGGCAGAGGAGCCTCCGGGTGCTGACGGCGGCCTATCTTTGATTCTTGACTAACCAACCACAGATTTTATGCTTAAGCAACAGAGGGGAGCGGTGCTCATGTGATTGGTTGAAAAAGAGGGCGATATCTGATTGGCTACGGGTAGATCCATTTTGAAAAAAGACATTTGCGAATCGAGCCACAGCAGGGGAGTCTCAAAAAAGCAACTTGTAAATGTGGAGCCACAAATGCAGTGCGATGCGCATTTGTAAATCTTTATGCGCATTTGTGAATCTTTGTGCGCATTTGTGAATCTTTCTCAGTACATTTGTGAATCTTTGTCTGTGCATTTACCATTATTGAGACTGAACTGGCTCCATACTTCTGTGCATTGTGCTAGAGACTGAACATATCACAGAGAGCCATGTAATAAAACCCTCTTGGCACTCAAGAGCTGAAAGAGGCACATAAAAGAGTTATTACCGTCTCCATTAGTAGCGCATCATCATAACTCAGAGCTGGTGCCATAACACAAGGCGACAGATGATAAGGGAATGGTGTTTCTACATTAACATCTTAATTGTTTCTCTCTTTCTCTCACCCTCTTCAGCAAGTCAGTTGAGATTAGAAGACACACAAATACAATCTGAAGTTTCTTGTAGTGCTTGAACACACCACAAGCAATGTTGGTCATTGGTACCAAAAGGACCGCTCATGAGGGGGTAGAAAGAAAATGAACGTCATCATTGTATGTGCACATACCGAGTATATGGATAATAAGATTCCCAACCTGACTTAAACCCAGACAAGACCTGATGAATCAAGCGTTACAGGCCTAACCAAGCACATCCAATTTAGATATGCAAATGTTATCGCATTGAGCAGAATGGAGGAACAAGGTGACAATGAGGGAGAACAGAGAACTAAACAGGTCATAATGTAACTAAATGTTTACTATTGTTGGCTTGCTTGATCGAGAAATCAATTATCGCATTTAGAATGATAGAAAAAGGGAACACTGCCTCTTGTCAATACTCCAGAGAGAAAAGGATCAGAGATTTGCTTTATGACATAATGTGAAGTGACATGTCTGCCATGAAAAGGTTAATTTGTTCATGTCAAATGAGAAAAAGAAGCAGTCTTGGGAGCCGCTGTAACACAAACAACAATTGAACATCACAACAGAGATTTTGCTGTTGAGTTGGAGGTAGCAGAGCTATCTCTGCTTCTCCTCTGAAGTCGAGCACAACCATAAAATCGTGTGCAGGGCACAGATATGAGCAACAGCTCTGGTGTTCAAATGTAAATCTGTGAGAGGGCATGTTAACGGCTAAGCTCTCCGGAGCTTGTTTTGACCCCTTCCCCAATCAGGAACAAAGAGACTCAACAGTAATCCAAGTAGCTCATCTGAGTCAAAGCAAATCATCCCTGAAATGAGTTCAGCCAGGCGGAGGCCACGACTGCAACCGGCCTTTAGCCTCATCCGCAGCTCCATTGTCTTCCGCTTCATTGGCTCAGAGCTGGTAACCAGATTGAGGGAACAAAGCAGGGAGGAGGGGCTAGGGGTGCTTTTTATTTTTATTTTTTACAAAAAATCATTGTTTCGCCCAGAAATCTGTCTTCTCATTGCTGTACTCTATAAATTTGGACGAGATATTTATTTCAGAGTTTGCCATTCATTCAAGTTGAACTATTGTTTGAACTTTCCAATTTGTTTTGGCCTTCAAGTTATCAAATCTACAAATACTGGAAACAGTTTGTTCAGTACCCTTCATGTGTATGTTTTTAGTTATCACATGTATAATGTTCAGGTTACTAAAATGAACAGATCCCACAAAAAATTGTAATAAAACAAACAGGAGAGCAAAAACATTTTTTCTGAATGAATGACTGAGTTTAAGGGAAATTAGAAGTGCTAGTAGCTCTGCCCCAAATTCCCTCTGTAATCAAAGAAACACAGAAATTAAATGTGTGTCTTGCTCAGAAAACCCTCATTTGGATATTATAGCAGCACAAGCAAGAAGAATGAGAGTCTCGTACAACTGTCTGCATTCATTCATATATCGTGATTGGTAATATTTCAATAAGATCAACAGCATACAACACCAGAAGTTAATGATTGTGGATTTTTATTTATTTTGAAAGAATGCATTGTAATTTAATTGAAACTATATTGGCAGAGTGTGTGCACCAAAACACAACATACTAGAATGCGGATCATCAGCGTCCTGAACAGACCACAACATAGTCCACTTAAAACTCTGAATCTAATACGACCACATGGACAGATAGTTCAATGGAGATCTAACTTTACCATGGAGATTCTTGAACAGTCATCCTTTAACATGCTTATCTTTTCTGTGCCAGATGCCTTTAAATTAGATATTCTGTTAAAATGACATTTGCATGCAAATAGGAGAGAGGCAGAGTCCGTTCACTGACCATCTGAGTTGTGGAGAACCTTTAACTTTGTGATGGTGAAGACAACGTGAAATAATTAACTCATGTTTATGGGATTAGTTCAGGAAAGAGTGATTCTGTCTTGCTTTGTAAGCTCCTTTAACATCCTTATAAGGATCAAGATGAAGGTCATAGGGTTTAAGGTCCAGGCTATGTCCTGCATTGTGACTTTCTTATTCACTGAAAATCTAATTCGCTGCCAATACTCATTCCAGTGTCATTAAATGAACACAAGGCACTGTACACTAACTCATTTTCTTTATCGTATCTTCCACATGGGGTTGATTGATTGATTTGTAACGGCACAAACACAATTACACCCGTAGCAGCGTGGGTGAAGAGGCCTTTCATCATGACCTGCTGCGTGTCGCCTCCAATGCAGCCTCAACTGGGACACTAATTCAATTCTTAGCAAGCTAATTAACACCATTAGTAGGACTGTTTGCAACTAAACATGTAGCGCCGGCATCAGGTCTCGGATCACAAGGGATGCTGACGATGTGAAGACAAAGAACGGACGGTTTGTAATGCACCAGCCAGCAGCTCTCTGGGACCCACAGTGCGGGCTCTGACTGTATTTATATGGTCACATCCCAACGCTCCAAGAAATGGGTTTCTGTAAATGAATTATGTAATATAATACTACAACTTTACTTCACACAGACATTTAGTAAAATGCTATTTCCTATTATTTTAAAGAAAAGTCTGTGGTAAATTGGTTTGTCCTTTGTGTTTTGGACAATGTGCTGCAATGCCTTCAGAAAGGAGCAGAAGTTTCCAGGTTACGAGGAGACACTGAACCCCAAATTGCTCCTTAAGACTGAGCCAAGGGTGAATGTGCGTGATTGTGAAGTAGTTTAGGGTCTTGATAGCATCCGCCATCAGTTTCTGAATGTGTGTAAGTCAGTGAATGATAGGACGTGCACTGCATTTGTTCAAGACTCTTACTGGCCTCCTAGTGATCATAGCCAAAAATGCATTCAATATTATTTCTTTATTTTTTAAATGGAAAGTACATTGTATTGTAAGGATGAGTAATTGTGTCTGTTCTTTAGTAACTAATATTATTGAGAGAATAAAAAAAACAAGAAGAAAACATGTTGGGAGTGTTTGACATAGTACACTCTGTCCACATCTGTAAATATGCACTTCTGTCCCTCACATCACATAAAACATCCACGCTCCTATCAGCTTTGCACCAGTCCACTGTTTTTTTAACATAAATACTGTGGTTAATATTTGGCAGTATAGGTTAGCCTATGTTTTAGCCCTACATTCCCTCAAGATCTTTTTTGGTGAAACCCCAACTGTAAAGTTGAATATGAGCCTCTGGCAGTTATGTCATAAATCTGGCTTCTACCTCTGTGTCTAATAAGGTGCTTTGTGCTACTGAGCACCTGACTCTGCTCACTGTTCATTCATGGGGTATGCTACCGCCTGATTGGGGTTGAGTTGATTGATCTGCATTTGGGTAAAGTTCGTCATGGCGAACACGAATCATGTAAAGCACTGCAATACAAAAATATTTCAGTTGTTATTTTGGAGGATTATTAGAATTGTCCTTGTTTCACATTACTGCTTCTTCTTTTCTTACCGCATTACTTCCACTATGATCTAATGCCTCATTTCGATTGCATGTTTTGACTCGACTCAATCCCAGTTTTATTTAAATAGCCCAATATCACCTTAGATGAGTTTACAATTTGTACAACATATAACTTTCCTCTTTCCTTGGATCCTCGCGGCGGTGAAGCAAAAACCTCCCAAATTAAACAAAAGAACTTGTTGAAGAGCAACAGAGGAGGTCTATCTCCTCAGAGAGTAATGCTACGTATCTTGAGCTAACAAGCGGAAAAAGTCCCAGCCACGAAAAATGAGAAGTCACTTTTTTGTAAGATATCATAACCAGTGTATATATTGTCTGGAAAGCTTACGACTTACGAATTCTGACAGTGGTCAGAACCACTGTCAGAAGAAGCCTTAGCAAGTTATCAACCACATTGCATTTTTTTCCAGCCAAAAAACTGAAATATGACTTACTTATGGATGAAATCATACTTGCTTGATCTGTACTGGTGCATCTGCTTGAGCAGAGTCCCTATGTTGTGGAACCAGAGGCGTCCAAAGTCCAGTGAAGAAAGTTAGGACAATTTTGCGTTTAGCGGATCTAAACCTGCGGTTCACGAAATCTGCACTAACCTTCCACTTGTGTCAGCTTTCTAGTGCCATCTACTGGGTTAGCGGGTCGGTGGCGACCCGTGTCTGAAATCAGCTGTAAAATACACTAAAAACAATTTTCTATCATGCAATTTGTTTCTCATACCTTGGTTACCTTGTTAGGCTTCCTTATCCATGAAAATATTGGTTTTAATATTTTTGGTGGGGGCCTCTGGGCCTTTTCTTTGTCAGTGAACCTTGATTTCAATTCATTTTTAAATGGTCAAATGGCTGAGGAGGTTGCTGGAGCGGATGCTTTTTGTGTTGAAAAAATGAGAATCCCCTAAAGCTCACCTGATTGGGAGAGGAGCTGGCTGTCAGTGTGTTGGCTGACAGTGCACTTATAATTTCAGTTTTGACTTTAATTATTACTTTATAATCTTATTTTTATCACTGGGTCAAAACACGACCCTAACAACCCTTTTTTGTATTTTGTTGAAATAGAGGTTACTGACAAAGTCAAAAGGCTTTGATGCAATAAACACATTTTATGTGGTTCTTTTATGCATTTAAAAAACTAGAACGAGTCAGTGCCGACCCTAACACAAGAGGATGGCTAAATGAATTATTCAAAATATTTAACTTCACTTAATCAAAGTCAAACTTTGCGGAGATACTGTAGATACATAGTACTATTTTATAGTAGAAGTTCTAAATTGGGCGGAAGAAAAAAAAAAGGTTTTCTGGTACTAAATGTATTGCATCTCAGAAGCAAGGACATTGACCTGAAATACAAATGTTGCATGGAGATAGCAGTTCTTACCAGAACTGAGCCAAGCTACCGAAGTGTTTGAACACACAAGATGAATGTTTTTCACCACATGTACATCTGAGAGAACAGATACACTTCTTTTCAATACATGTATATTTCTACATTGTAAAAGCTCTAAATTAATGCACATGCAGCGCTACACATGCAGCGCTATTAGACTCAGGACTGAAGCTGCTTCTCTGCTGACATGCTGCATGCATCCTCCAAAATGCTCCTGACTGTCTTTAGAGAGCATGTTAAGCTCCTCGCTGTGATGTGCAGCCTTGCTTAACAGCTTGTTTTTATTCTCTTTTCATCAAATTAATATTGAACCAAATATTTGTATGTAGCCACAGCAATACAATGATGATTCTTGAAAAATCGTTGCATGACTTAACCCCAGAAAACTCCAAAACAGACCAATCTCTGACAGTTTTAGATGATTTGAGTGCATTTACAACTGTGGAATTGTTAAATAAGGTTCTGCTATGTCCTACTGCTAACTGTCTGCTATGGTTATATTTAAAAAGCCATTGTTTTGAGCTTGAATAAGGATTTAAGGTACTTTACAGTTGTGTAGTAATGAAACCAGGTCTGTGGAGACTGCAGTAACAGAAGTAGAAACACAAGAAAGTGGCAACAATAATGATAGTTGACGTGATATTAGCTATAACGAGGTTGAGGAACCATGCAAGCTTGTTTTTCATCTTTCCCGCATGCTTTTCCAACCCCTCCTTTCCCCATCCCCCAACACTCAAACTCCCCGCTGCACTTCCCGCGACCCCCCAGGATCTCCGGGGCTCTACCAATGAGAGCTCTACCGTGGCATTCCTTCCCAGAGACAAGAACCTCTGGCTCTGGTGCAACCCTTCCCTCTGCCTGTCATGCTGCTTAACACCAATCACATGCTCCGCGCCGAATGATTCCACATCACAGAGTTACTGAATTGGCAAAGTGCACAATATGTGGGTTTTCATGGTTACTACCCCTTGGTATGACAATTGCCTGCCTGGTGAAGCCATGCGCACACACAAAGAAAACACACGTTCTATGTTTATTTTTAATTTTACTGAGCTGAAATTGTGATTCCAATTCAACGTCAAACCAAGGACATGTGGTCAACACTGACTTGTTTCACAATCCCAGCCATCACCGTTGGGGCATTGTTATGCATGCAGAGCAACTTCCTGTAGATTAAATTAAATCAGCTCAGCATAATGCCAATATCTGTGTCACGATTTATATCAGTATGGGGATCTTAGATTACATTATATTTACAGCCTGTGCAAACCCAGAGTAAATCTGCTCATGAAAATACATTCTAGTGAATTTAAGCTGTAAATTATTCTCCATGTTCTCTTTCCAAAGCATGACAGTGACATGGATATCCATATTGGATATATTACAACTTGAACGAGAACTCAGACTCAGACTATAGATAAATAGGTCAACAGATTATGTGGGGTTTTATACAGGTTCTTAATACCCATTGGACCTTGCAGTAAAATGAAAAATCCAGGTCATGAAAAAAAGGAAGGAGTGGCTCGAGTTGTTCATTTCTGGAATTGTACCACACCAGAGATGGCCGGGGAGTGTTAAATGAAAGAAGGCCAACTCGAAACCGTTTTTCTCACTTAAAGTTTAAAGAGAGAAAAAGCTGTTTTTCTTAATTGAAACATAGCAGATTCAACGCATATTGAGAAACAGCCGTTGTGTGCCCTGGTCCCTGATTGTTTCCTTCTGTTTCCAATCTCCCACACCTTTCCCTGCGGTGTCTAATCACCCACTCCTCCTACTTAAACCCTGTGTGTCTTCTGTTCCCTTGTCGAGTTGTACTGCGTGTGCGCACGCGTGCACATGTGGAGTCCTGTTCTATTCCGTCAGAATCCTGTTTTTTTTGGTTTGTTTTTTTGGATCCTGCCTGTTCGGGAAAGAATGAAGTTACTTTCTTTCACCACGCAACTGCATTTGGGTCCTCTCTCCCTGCCTCCCATGACACAATGAGTGACATCACGGTGACAACGTCCACTCCTTGTGTACAGTCATCTTTTTGTTATTGCTGCTGCTTGGAGCAGTCGCTCACAAAAATAAAGCGGTTTTGATTGTATTGTTCTCAATAACAAATTTGCAATAGCTTACATACTATACTATGTATGATCTATATTTTATATGCTTTTATAGTGATCAAATAGTATAAACTGAATGTAGCTTGATCTGTATTTGGAGCAATGATATTATGAGAGCTAAGTCTGATATCAAGTGAGCCACACATTTGCATAAACACTAACAAAACATAATAGAAAATGCATTTTATTAGTTCTTTGAGATGCAACAAACACACAGGCTATTATGATAAGCCCTAGTCGTCGTTGCTTTAACTGTATTCACTCATTGTAATTCTTTGCTCTCCTGCAACCGGATCGGTCAATCAGAGCCATTTATTGCCAAGTAAGTTTGCACAGACAAGGAATTTGTCCTGGCAGAAGGTGCTCAACATTTGACAACAACACTAAACAATGAACATTTCACTATAAAATAAAATAAAATAAAGAAAATATATATATATATAGATATATATAGATAGATATATATAGATCTATAGATATAGATCTAGAGATATAGATCTAGAGATATATAGATCTATAGATCTAGATCTATATAGATCTAGATCTATATAGATCTAGATCTATATAGATCCAGATCTATATATATATATAGATCTAGATCTATATATAGATCTAGATCTATATAGATCTATATATAGATCTAGATCTATATATAGATCTAGAGATATATAGATCTATAGATCTAGATCTATATAGATCTAGATCTATATATATATAGATCTAGATCTATATATAGATCTAGATCTATATAGATCTATATATAGATCTAGATCTATATATAGATCTAGATCTATATATAGATCTAGATCTATATATAGATCTAGATCTATATATAGATCTAGATCTATATAGATATATATATAGATCTATATATAGATATATATAGATCTATATATATATATAGATCTATATATATATATATATCTATATCTATATATATATATAGATCTATATCTATATATATAGATATAGATCTATATAGATATAGATCTATAGATATATAGATCTATCTATCTCTATTAGTGTCGACGGGGTAGTTATGCAGGGTGAGAGGGGCGGGTGGCGCTTCGGTCTTCCTGTAATCCACAACCATCTCCACTGTTTTCAGAGCGGTGCAATAAAAATGCTCTCAGTATGAAAAATGAGTGTGTGTCCTCCAGACTGGACTTCAATCCTTCTCCTCTTTGACTTGGATAGCCTGACACAAAGTCCTCCAAAACGCTGCCTGGAGCTGAGCTGGACAAATTAGCAAAATGTAGAACATTTCTGGTTGTTTCTTTAATCTTCAGCACACGTCTTGCTTCTCAGTAGTGCAAGGCATGTGATGAGGGGAAATCGATTAGATGATATGTTGAAAGACTAACGGAATTAGTTATTTCCGGAGCTTTTGGCTCATGTCATGGTACGAGGCCTTAACATTGAATTACCACTCAATGTCAGCGGGGATGCCAGGAAATGGGAGAGCACAGGGCCACTGTGAGACAACAGCGGGGTTAATAGGAGTCACTTGTTTCTGCGTGCTGTAAACACAGGTAATTGATGTTCCCAGTTGGCCTGGCTGTTGAATTGGAAATGTCACACTCTTAACTAGCGCAGTTCCCCATGACACTCTGTAATCTGCTGAGGAAAAGCAGGAAAATCTGGTAGAGGAGTGGAAGACGGGTGTCAGGGGGGAAAAGGCTTAAAAGATAGTAAAGAAGGTGTTAAAGAGGCAATACAAGATTAAAAAAAGAGCTGATATGGAGTTCAATTTCATCTTTGATCTGCCCCCAGTGGCTATGAAAAACAACTTGAGCAGACTTCTGTGAACGTCCCATATGTGTTTGTGATAAAGTATCCATTATTCAGGTTACTGAAGGGTGATATTCCTAGAATGTGGGTCAGCAATGTTTTTCTTGAGACGGGGGAGCAGACCACTCCCCTTCCTGCAGTCCATACAGAGGCGAGCGGAGACAGTGAGCCAGCAAAAACGCAGCAACACATTCAGATCAATAGTCCGTTAAAACTTTCACGCCGGGGTTGTGACGAATAAACAGAACAAGCATACAAAATACAGCGTGCAAATATTACATGTTCCAGGCTTTTATTGTGAAAGTAAAATAAATGAAGAAATGGATCTGGTATGTGCTGCCTTCATCAAGTTTTGAAGCATCAACTTGATTTAGACTACAGAGCTTCCTTAAGTTAAAAAAAAAAGTTTTTTATGCATGTTATATTTAACACAAATACGCGTCAAAACTAAGCTTTTCTGTGTATTTTTGATCTGAACTATGCTCAGCATGCAGAAAAAAAATAGGCAGGACCTCAAATCTCCAGAAGACAAGCAGGCCGTGTACGGACCTTATGCTGTGTTCACACCGAATGCGTCAAGATTTCGGCGCATCGAGATTACATGAAAAGTCAATGCAGAGCCGCGTCGAAGCTGCGTAGACGCGTATTTTCCAGCAGGCAGCGCGTCAGACGCGTAGAAGCAGCACGAACAGCCCGTCGGCCGCTCGGCGAACTCGGGTCGACGCGCAAGTTGAAATTTCCCAACTCCGGCAGCAAATGCGCGTGAGTCATAGTTGCGTCAGCCAATCAGCGTTGAGATGGTCACCCGGAAGGAGCTGATAGCGGCTTCATTCAGGCTGTTGTGGGACTACAGATACTATTCTGAACCCAGACACCATGGAGATGATGTTCTGACGTTTGTGTGACTTCCACAACAATTATAAAGCAAATCTAGTGGTTATTTCATCTACAGTCTATAACGGAAAAGGTCGCTCTTTTCAAGGAAAGAAGCTGCTGAGATAAGCCACGCCCCCTTCGTGGCGCTGCGATTAGTCATGCTGCTTTTGGTGTGAATAAACTTTTTCTCGACGCACGTTGAAAAAAATGTTGACGCCGTCGAGAAATTTTTTGACGCGTTCGGTGTGAACGCAACATAAGTCCACACTCGGTGATACATTTCCCACAACCCAACTCAATAGCTCAAGTTTCATGGGTGTTGGTATAAGCTTTATTAATTTTTCATCTAAATGAGGTAAGCTACATTCTTACTCCAGCTATGTTCTTAACACACAAACATAAGATGAAATCTAGTATTTCCCAAAGGTTGAACTATTCCATCTTGAGTTTCACTCAGTAACATATCCTGGGAAGTATTGACAGCAAGTGGGCAGTGTCTTTCTATGAAAAATATTATTGAATGTTTTGACTAGTAAGAATATTTCCTGGCAGGTTTTTGTGATGAGTTTACTAGTCCTTGGATGAGAAGAGAGCAACTGGTTTTCAGATGGAGCACACAGGCCTGCAGGATGGCCTTTGTTTTAGACTGACGATACAGCCTAGATCAGGGGTCACCAACCTTTTTGGAACCGAGAGCTACTTTGAGGTACAAAATAATCTGAAGGGCTACTTGTTTGATACAAACTTTCTGAACAACAAAGTTGCACAGATCACCTTTTAATTATATTATATGTGAACTGTCTGATCACATATCAATGTTAATTATTCCTCACAATAATTAACAATTTCCACAACAATGATGGTAGAAAAAAATGTTTTATCACTTTGTTAGAAAATTGAAAATAAAGTTATATCCATGCAAAATAAATAATATTTAGTTATTACTAAATAGCTTATTGTGGAAAACAATAAGCTATTTTTGTGCAAAACAAAACAGAATAAGTGCAGATGTGTGAGCATCAGGTTGCATCAGTGGCTCAGTGAGCTGCTTTCCTCTTCACATCTTTTATAAACGGGGTTGTAGATTTGATACGTACTCTCAATTCATGCTTAATGAGCGGAGGTCTGTTTTCTGATGAAAGATGCAACAGCAGAAAGACCTCACAGAGATCTCATAAAGATCGGCTTTTGGCAAAATGCCAAGAATCGGCAAGTCGCGCATGCGCAGCAGCCTGTTGACGGCGTACGGTGAACTTATAAAATCAGCCTTTCCTCTCGCGCCCAGAGACTCTCCATGAAGTCAGAAACGTTGTTCATGGAGCTGCAGCCTGTTTGTCTTCACATGTACATGAACTGTGAAGCTTTAAAACTGATAGCCGGTAGCATAAAATAGTGTTAGTTTAAAATAGTGTTAGCTTAAAATAGTGTTAGCTTAAAGCAGCAAATCCCATTGAAAAGCACGCAACATATTTTTCGCCTCTCTGTCTGTCTGTCTGTCCACTGGGGGCGGAACTCCGCTGCTTGTGATACAGAGCACAGTTTTAACGCGACCATGGTCGGTTGATAACTTCTTTTTTTTGGACGAAGTTTTTTTTTTATTTTTTTTTTTAATTTAGAGCACGTGTCGCGAGCGACTCACGTGGTCGCTGCGGGCGACAAGGTGCCCGCGGGCACCGTGTTTGCTACCTCTGGCCTAGATGCAGTCTGCATTTGACTTCTATTAATCAGCTTCAGAGAATTATGCATACTTTGCCAGCAGCACATTAACAGCAATGATTTGCCCATTGACCTAGATCCTGGAGCTCAGGTGCCCTGGAAAGGCAGCCTGTACACACAGATGCTGTACACGATGATACAAACATTATGGATGACTATGTGCTAAGAAGAAGATGTGGTAAAAGGACATGCCCATGCCTGCCTGTTGCCACTACAGCATCACACAGATACAGACTAAACTTCAGTACAGTAAAGCGTTCCGTAATTGCATTGTATTCAGGGAAATGTCTGCTTATTGGAAAAGGTACACGCCGTAATGATTTTCAGATTCCACTTATTAGTGTGATTATGTAATGCAACAGTTTACATTTTGGGTTCAGAATTGTGACAAACTGACATTGATGCAAATATTAGCTTGGTGTAATGAAAGGTAAAGGTCACCTCTTATGCAAAATGTATTTTTTATATGGCTTTTAAACAAACATGTGTCTACAGACCACAACAGTGTCAGAAAAGAACACCTTCTCTCTCTTTGTACTGCGCCATCTGAAAAGTTGGTCTTCTTTCTAGGCAAAAAGAGGTCCCAAGCCATACGTGTGTCGTGGTGGTTGCAGAACCACCTTCAGCTAGATGAAAAATAAATAAATAAGCACACCATGAATGCAATACGACACTGCTTTTCCTTTGAAGTCGATTTATGTACGTGCATACGCTTCCGTAGCCTCACCGACAGGCAGTGTTGACGACTTGCCGACTTGAGCCTGACGCTAAAGCACGTATTATGTAGTTTCTGTGCTCAGTCGCGAGCCGTTCCACCTCCCGAAGCGCTCACAGCCGGTCAGTCTCACACGAGCCTCGCGCTGCAGTCTCCGCGTCTATATTGAACATTAATTGCACATGCGCAAAGCTCCTGACACCGCGGTATGACACATTATGGCAGATCACTTTAAGTCAGTATCACTTTTGGATATTTACTCTTCTCTCAAAGAGGAGAACTTTCCACAAATGAGGAGGCATGCTCGGAAGATGTTCAGTGCACTTGTTCAAGCCCAACACAGACTGGACTTTTCTCACTGAGTAAGAAAAACTGAACTGAACACATCAACCTGTGTTGCCAGGATAAGGTTTATATCCCGGCCCAGCTACAAAGTGAGGGGAAACATTGTTGCTGCCACAGTAGCCTCTATGGACTGGCCCGAGGAAGCTAGGAAACCAACAGCAGATCGGGGGAAGAATGAGAAATCTGGATGCCTTTGCCGAGTTTGCTTTGCTTGCTTATGTGTTGGTCACATGAGCCCAGAGTGCGAAAGATGCTTGTTTTAACAAAGTGTGCGGTAAAACTCATCCCACTGTGCTTCATATCAAAAAAAAATACCAAGATCTTGGAACCTTAAAAGGCCAGGAACAAAACTGTCTTTGCTACAGGTGGTGTAAATGCATTTATCTGTACTGGGCTTGGTTGTAACTCAGCATTTTGTCTCTTTTTGTTGTATTTTGTTTGAATTGTTATGTCTGCCTGCACTCGGTGGTGCTGTTCTATTCTGCTATATAGGTCATTAGAACAGGCTGGATAGCAGGTGTCAGACCCCGAAAAAAGCATAGGTTTTTGACAAGCAACATTAGATTAATGGTTGCATCAATGGACTATATCGTGTTGTACCACGGAACAAGGACAATAAATGCATGTTATACAGCACCACCTGTCCGCAGATCCTTCAACTAAGTTAGGGAACGTAGCATTATCAAGGCAGTAGCCCAGCTGGAGGACGGGCTCCTTTGACAAGGACAATAGATTTGAAGTTTAAATTAGCAACAATCAGGTACCAAACAGCTTCAACAAAAGATACAATACACACCTGTGAAGCTTTTACCATTACAGTTAACGTTACCCTCTCTGTTTTAGCTGGGTGTACTAAGAATCTGCATGAGAGCGCTCTATGTGCTCTAGTGTTGGACCGTAAGAGCCCGCTAGGTCTTCCCTGCGGACCTAAACAGAATCATAAAGTTATAGCTTTTTCATACTGTGTAGCAGAAGGGCGTGACTTAAGACCGACATGAGTGACAGTCACGCTCAATGCGTGACACTTAAGAGCCCTGATACCTTAGTCTCTCTGCTCCTCCTGAGTTCGTCCCGCGGCTGTGTCTTCTGTTGCTGACTTTGGGACTCTTTGGGGTAAATAGGATGTCTATGCAGCAAATAGGTTTACAGATGCGTTGTTTAGCGCCATCTATTGTCGGGGGGTTTGAAAGGAACGAACGCGCCTCGGCCCAAAATCAGATCTTTTTTTTGCTGTGAGAAATTGGTTGTGTGGCGTGAGATCGTGTGAAAACGTGCAAAAGCGTGTCACGCGCCGAAACCGTGAAAGTTGGTAGCTCTGCTCCTGTCTGTTCCTCATGGCTTGCTGTCTGCTTCTGCTGGGGCCAGAGAGCTGCTCACTGCAATAGAACGCTGCTTAAACGCTCTTTATCTAATCACAGGTGGCGCTGTATGCACCTCATCAAGTTGGTTGCGCTACTTTAATTTGTAGAGAAGAAGAAGAATCTGTAGCTGGAGACTATTCCTGTTGACTCTGTATAACATCTACTGTTGGCGCCTCTCACCCTGCTTGTGAGACACGCGCAATGGAAACTGGAAACCAGGTCTGCGTAGCTCGCTGTTAGCTCACAAGCTAACTAGCCTGCGGTGGTGGGGGAACGCCACGACCAGCTGCTTCCACAGCCTGCCACTGCTAATGCTTTTGTGTTCTTTTGTAAATCAGATATATTTGTGAATTGTTCTGTGCGTATTTGTGAATGCTTATTTGTGCATTTGCCAATTATGAGCCTGAAATAACCCTATACACCCTGGCCTCAGAAATACAGTTGACTGTGGTCCCTGGCTTTGTTATCTTTACATTTCTGACAATGTAGCTGCCAATAACCAAGTTGGTTTCCCAGCTGGTGTGTCGCTGAGTGTGGAGAACCGGTTAGAGACATGAAGTGGCTGGTGGTGCATGGTGGGCTGCTTAGACCTGTGCTTCCTCAGGACATTTACCCACGGTCCCAGCTGCTCGGGGGCTGCGGGGAACAGCTAATGCTAGCAGGAGTTAAATCTATCAGTCCACACCGACCGGATTGAGCTGGTTAAGAGCGATGATCTCAGCCTTGCGGGCTGCGAACGGCTTGCGTGGCTTTGACGGATAGTCAGAAATTTTGGGTGACTCACGCAAAATGGCTGATTTGACTACGCAAGGGGGTCCAGGCGTGTCTTGGGTGCTTGTGTCTCTGTGTAAAACCCAAGTATAAATCAGCCTTAAGGCTGTGTGTACTACCGGAGTCCACACAGACATACAGCTTTTGAGTGCGTAGGAGTAGGAGGCAACCCAGCAGAGTCTTGCTGTTCTACATCCTTTCAGTCACGCAACTGTAGAGCTTTCTTGAAAGAAAAAAAAAAAAGGGTGCCAGGGTAAAAAGCAATTCCCCGAGTAAAAATGTTTAAAAAATGTCTGCTGGACAGTGTGCTCAAAATGTCTAAATTGGCCAACAATTTAAAGATTAACCTCGCTGACAAATTCCACCAGTTTGAAAAAGTGACTGCCCTGTCTGTGGCCACAGTGCTGAACCCTGAGGTTTGGTTCTGCAACCAGGGACATAGTCTAGCTGTGATGTAAAGGCTGACTCGAGTGTGCTTGTGTTATTACCAGTGGTGCCAGCAGAAGCGAATCCTCTAGGCCTTGCTGGACAGTCATGTAGAAGCACAAAATCAGGGGACCAATTCAACTGCCACACAGTACAAAGATTATGTGTTGTTTAGGTTGACTTTTGAGATTAAACATATTTTGTGAATTAAAAAAAATGTTTGCAGTAATGTTCCTTTTTTTATCCTTAGGTATTTGAAAGAACCACATATTGGAACAAAAATACTGGATGACAAGAGTGGCAATTTATCCCCACCTGTTGAAATTCGCATCTACATATCTATGTATACCCGCATCACCTGTCCCATGTGAAATATTTTGTTTAAAGGCTGGGGAAATTGTTAGCCAGAAAAAGCCCTGCACCGTGAAGAAAATAATTTGAAATAAAAATCTGTGAAAAACACAATGTTGCACAAATCGCTGCCACTATCACCATGCCCATAAGCACGTTGTTCCACTGCCACTTCTATGACATCTTGCCTCACTAATATAAACTACAGAGGACAAATACTATACATAAATCTTTTGGCATTAAACTTTCAGGCCATAATAATATACAGAAATATACTATATTGGCAATACCATTATGAACACGTTTCATATTATTAACCAGCATTCAGTTTTATTGCAATGTAAAAAAACGACAGAAGCAACATAGATAATGGTTGTAAATAACATTAAATCTGTGAACAAACATACAGCCTCAATTGACTTTTACTGCAGAAATGTGAGATTGAAACATTGAGGCGTTGTTCTAGTGCTTCGGCCACACTGTTAAACGGCTGCTTTAATTCCAGTCTGCCACCAGATGGAGCTGTTCTTCAAAGTAAAGCCCTGAAGCCTCGATGCATTACATGTTTCATGTTTATTTACTGTACATAGCCGTTTTTTCAGTTTTTTTACTGCACTGTTTTGTTTTGGATTTGTTCGCTTACATGTTGCACCTGCTACCGTCTACTTCCTGGACAACTGGACAATATAATTTATCCAGATGGTGAATCAGAAAACAAATCAAATAGAGAATTTAATCTGTGATCTTTATTCACTCTGGTATGAAACTCCAGTAATCAGTCTGATCAGCTGCAGCGTCCAATCAAATAACTGATAAACAATGAGGGGTGGCTAAAACACTTCCTGGAAACGCGCTCTTCTGAGTCCTCGCTTATTGCTCCTCACTCATTGCTCCTCGAGGATCCCTCGGAGTAGAAATGAGAGCTTAGGGATGGACGTCAATATGGCAGCACAGAACAACTTCTAGTTCAAGCAAGGGTCAAGGACAAAGGAGATTAAAAAAAAAAAAGACACTTGGAATGTACCCCAATTCGTCTTGCTCGCCACAGGGTAGCCATTTGGAAGTTTCGGGGAACGCCAAAACCGAGCATCAATGACGTCAGATGCTACGTCACTGTTCATTCAGAAGTTATCATTTAGATATCAATATTTACTCATACATTGATTCAAATACAATTAAAACTGCATTAATCCTTCAATGTTGTAGTTCCATGTTGGGTTAACTGATTACAGTTTTTGTCCGTTGCTTGAACACTAGAGACACATGCTTAAACCAAAGTAACATAACTTGAAGTTGTTGTTACTTTACCTTAAACAAAGTGTAACCATACCTTAAACAAAAGCGCTGCTTTGCACTTTAGTTGCAATTCTGTAACACACTTACTCCTTTCTGCAAAACACTTGCTCCTAGACACTACACACTATTTTATACATAAGACATTTAGTTCAAAAATGAAATCTCAGGGTACCATTGGGAAAACACATCGATTCAAAATACAGCACACATTGGTTAATTGAAAAGATATAGACACACACTTGAAAACACTTACTTACAAAACTGAACACCAATCAGCCAGCTACAAAAAGGCCTCAGTTAAGCCATTTTGACAACTTTGCAAGCATGGAGACAGGGAGAGCGAGAGGCAGAGGAAGAGGAAGAGGAGGCAGAGAGAGAGAGGAGGACGTGGTCAAAGAGGCCACGCAAGGACATTGATGTGATGATCCTGTGACCTCAACAGACGGCAGGATCCATGAGCACACTTGCGCACAATTGTGTTTTTCTGTGTTTACAGTCGTGTATTGTTTGTTTTATTTTTGATTTAACTGAATTTACTGTACTGTAAAATATACTAATGTAATGATTTGGAATTCAATATTTCATTTTTTTGGTTGTTGTAAAAACATGCCCTGTATGGAACATTGAAAACATTGAAAACAAAAGACTGCAGTTTTTTATATAAAGTAGACTAGTGTGTTGCTGCTGATCTAAAAGCGTATTCATATGATGCAAGTGGGTATCATTTTGTCATCAGGGTGACATTTTGACAAAGGATTGTTAGGTTTTGATAGCAGAGTTTCAATTTGAAACAGATGTGAGTGGTTTATTTCCCAATGTTGTGTCTTATTTGCTTGTGTGTAGAGTTTAGACACAATGAGCCAAATTTAGCAAGACGTGTGTAAGCAATAGGCAAAAACTGTAACTTTACCTATGATTCTTATGAGTTAGTAAATCTGGTTTACAGTATACAGGCAGTATCACTGCAGTCTACGGAAGTCCCCGCTTTGATGGGTAGACATCACTGAAGGAAAAATGGTCTATTTCATTTCTGTTTTTTCAAAATTACAAAAAACAGAAACCCACATTCGGTTAGAGTAGCATTATAGTCCTTTGTTGATAAATTAGGAGTGTGTGTGTGTGTGTGTGTGTGTGTGTGTGTGTGTGTGTGTGGTTTAGGTACATTCAAGTGGCCACATTTGTATTGTATTTGGTTACACCCTGCATTGTGCCGTTTCCTTTTCATTGTACCGTCTACTGTTCTGCTGACAATGCAGCAGCCATTAATCTTCTCATTAAAAGTTCAGAATAAATGTTGTTCCTCAAACATGGAATATATTGTGACATTAATCATGACTAACTGTATACACTACACAGTATTTTAGCATTGTGATTTATGGACTGATAAGCAACTGAACGGTGAAAAGAGTTGAGAACAAAGTTGTCTCTGGTGTTACCTGCCCAGTTCCTCTGGTACCTCATTGCCCTTTGAACAATAGCTGCAATGAGACAAAAACTTCCAGGCAGGTAAGTGTTTGTATGCCAACGTCACACATCTCTGTATAACCCTAACAAATGCCTCACACTCAAATATTTACATTCTTTAAAGCAGGATGCACCTTTTCACCTCACCTACATTCTTTTATATTCTAAAGATATGGTGAATGAAAAAATAACTGGGTTCAGTTTCGGTCATACACTATAAAAACTAATTAGAAGAGCTATTTAATAAAGCAGTCAGTTATTAGTAAATTAGAATTTAATTAAGTTTAGGATTAGGCAAATAGCCGATATGGTTAGAATTAGGGCAGTGGTTCTCAAACCTTTTTCCCCACGCCCATTTTGAATTTCCATAATCCCTTTAAAAAGAAGGATGTATTTATTGTTATTGTAAAAAAAACATAAAACGAAATTAAGTTGGCAACAACAAGTCAGGACAGCAGTAACAGATAAAAACATGTATAAGAACATGTATAAAAACAGCACATCCTAATTTAAAATGAGACATTTAAAAAATAGATAAAGCATAAAACACAAGCATCAATGGTTTTAAAGTGCAAAAATGACGTGTTAAAGTCTCAACAGAGAGTGACCAGGGTGTGTGGTGTCTTTATAGATGTTGCTGGCTTTCTTCTGGAGGCGGCCAGCATATACAGTGTCCAGGTCCTGGAGGTTAACTCCCACAATCCTCTGTTCGGTTCTGACCATCCGGGCCAGGTCCTTTCTATTCTCTGCTGTGCAGCTGGAATACCACACAGTAAAGCACTGACAGAGGATGCTTTCCATTACAGTTCTGTAGAAGTTCACCAGAAGCTCAGGGGCCAAGCCGGCTTGTTTGAGCTTCCTCAGGAAGAAGAGCCTCTGCTGGCCTTCTTCACCAGGTGCGATGTATTCAAGGACTAAATCAGGTCTTTGGCAATGTTAAATCCCAGGAGTTTGATGCTTTCCACCCTCCTCCCCATTTATGTAGAGTGGACTGGGTGTGGTCTTCCTGGATCACCTGAAGTCCACCATGACTTCCTTGGTTTTGGTGGTGTCTGAGCACCACTCGGCCAGATGTAGGACCTCCTGTCTGGTTGTTGTTGGAGGAAGAAAAATGTTCATGCGTCAGTGCGGTCCGTGTATTTTGCGGCCAACGGATTTTCGTTTTGAAATGAGAAAACCAAAATCAGGAAACGAGCTGTTTCCCGATTTCCGTGTAGAAATAGGAAAACAAAAAACGGAAAATTGACCCATTTTTCGTTTTTTGTTTTAATATTCGGAAACGGAAATGAAAATCTTCTTTCTCAATTTCTCGTAGGTTTTTGTGTTGGACTCAGCTGCAGAGGGAACTGAGCGAGGATGTGGTTCAGGGAACAATGCCGGGATGAGGTGTAGTCAGCCTCAGTTGGGGTCAATCTGAGTTTGTGTCTCTTCCCGATAATAACAGTAGTAGCAACTGAGAACCGGGTGGAGCGGGAAGCTGGGTTTTGGAGCCCGACAAGAGAGGCTGAGTCGATGGAGCAGCCAAAGCAGCCGGTGAAAGGACAAGACAGGTGCTCTCAGGGGCGTGGCCGCTCAGGGGCGTGGCCGCTCAGGGGCGTGGCCGCTCAGGGGCGTGGCCGCTCAGGGGCGTGGCCGCAAATTATTGAATAGTTTTCAAAACTCATAAAATTCACTTTGTTCTGTCGTTTAATTTGGTTATTTTTGCTTAATCCATCCAGGCAGCATTTTTTTTATGAAACCAAGTTTAAAGTTAATACTGGGTTTGATACAAATAAATCTAAACTAGGTTTACAACAAAACATCCATTCATCCATCCTTCGTCCGAACCGCTTATCCCCGCTGGAGAGACGGCAGGGTACACGCATGACAAGTCACCAGTCCATCACAAAGCAGACAACCATTCACGCCTACGGACAATTTAGAGTCTAATAGACCGAACCTGCATGTCTTTGGACTGTGGGCGGAAGCCGGAGAACCCGGAGAGAACTCCCATCGCCACAGGGAGAACATACAAACTCCACACAGAAGGACATGCCAGACCAGTATCCAAACCCCACCCAAACCGGCCTCAGTGCTAGCCACTACACCACCGTGCAGCCCCAGCACAAAACATGAACTGACTAATCTCTGCTGGTTGAACCCAGCTTTGATTTCTAATCTATTTAGTGATCTCACCGAGTGCCTCTGATGCTGTCAGTGCTTTTCTTATGTCATGTCTCTATGTTCTATTTAGGTATGTTTGGATGAAAATAGTCCAACTGGTAAAAGTACACTGTAAAATAGCAAGAAAATGCCAAAATGTTGCTTTAATCACAGTAAGACCGATTTATTTATTTTTTTAATACATTACATCGAACAAACAGCTAACGTGTAACAAATATGGTAACAAAAAAATGTGTTTTTATTTTTTGTGAATTAACATTCCTTAAATCATGCAGGAAGCATGTAAGAAAAAACATATCATCATTGGCTTGTAGTGAATAATTGTTGAGCAGAGAAATAATGTCTTCATTTTCTATATTAGTATTCATGATTTCTATAAATAATACAGCTTTTCTCTATTGTTTAAATGTTTTCTAAAAGCATGCTTCATATCATACAAAACTCTTTGCATTTGAAACGTTGTGTTTTTCAAAAAGGGTACTTTGTGGTCAAAACACACACCATGATATTACCAGATATTTATATGAACCAGATGTGTGCTCAATTTTACATACTCATGTTTTACTTTCATTCTAGTGTTTTACATTGTTTGGCTCGGGCCAATTCTGGCTTGTGGGTTCAGTTTTTTGGTAAAAGAGTTACAGATTGTGATAATTGTACAAGTATTCGTAAACAACTGAGGAAAACTGTAATGTTAAGTATGTCAGCTTTCTGTTGAAAAGCAGTGCAATAAATAACATCTTGATCATTGTTAATCCATGTTGATTGAGTTTGTGGTTCTTCACTGCTTTCCGCCTGGAAGGACACGCACAAACAGGATTCAGTTGGAGTGAGGAACACTGACATTTGACATGATACATGTGCAGGGCTCGACCTGTTTGAGGGCCTGAAGCAGAATCTAGCTGTTAAAAAAAATACCCTTGCATTGTTCAAAGGTGCTGAACAACATTCAATCAACATTGAATGGAATTGATTGTAAATAAGAAGATGAGTGACACTGATAAACTCAGGCAATATCTTGTCAATGCTCTTGAGTTCAGTCTTTTGTGTGTAAAGGTGTTGGCACTTTCCATTTGTCGAACAAAAACATGTGAAACATTTTCTTGGTAATGTTGTTGCATGCAATGTAACTTGGCTATACTTACTTATTTTATTTGTTATTCATCTGTATATTATTTAATATTCTTCTTACTGTTTAATTTTTGTTTCATTACTGTTCTAGTGTTTAATTTATCTTCATTTACTGTGAGCAAGGCTGCTGTAATCCTGTAATGTCCCCACTGGGGGACGAATAAAAGATTATTTTTATCTTATATATGTTACCAGTTTTGCCATTACAATTAACGGTTGGGAAGAATGCAATTTAGACATTGAATGGGAGATTGTGTGATTTTGAATGTCTGTGTTTAATTATTATTTATTTTTGATATTTTGGCTATTTTCGGTTACAAATGTCACCATTACATGCATAATATTTACATTTACATTTTCCAACTTGTCCGGTTTGCTTTACCAAAGGCAAAATTTAAAAAAGTTTGAAAATTGTAAAAAAAAAAAAAAAAAAGTCATGTGGTGTAAATGTTGCTCAACATAGTTGGCTCCTTGCACGGCTCAACCGTTGCCTTGACAGGTGAGGCGTGCTCCCTCAAACAAGAGTTTGCGGATGAAGCAAAGTCGTTAACTTCTCCTAATTTAGCAGAAGGCCAATTAGTTAGCTTTCTACTTCCACCATGCTTTAATGCTGAAGGACACAAAAATAACCCTCTCATGGTAAGATCAATGTGCTTTCCTACACTCTGACAAGCGTGTGTGGATGAAGCATTAAGTTGTTAGATAATATTATTAAACGATGGGGTTTGGTTCAACCGCACGAAACAAGGCTTGTCTGAATGCGCCCTTCGTGACATATGTGTTGTGGACTTGTGTTAGTTGAACTGTGCACTTTAAACCCTCTCTAAGGTCATTTACATTTATAGAAACCATGCCTTTGTTTAATAAACTTGTAAATTCACAGCAAAACACACAATGCCCAGCCTCCTTGTATTGTCATACAGCGCCTTGGTGTGAGTATCAAACAAATGTTGTCATGAGTAAGTGGTGATTAAGATCTATACTGTTGAGAGAGTGGGAGAGGTCAGAGACACAATTACAGCACAGCTTTATATAAGTTAAACATGCACTCCAAATTGAACTGTATTTATTTATTTAGTCATTCATTATAATGTTGCTCTTGATTAAAAAAAAGAGAAGTTTGTAACATGTCAACTCTTAGCTTCGTGACAATGTAAATGCATTGAGTTTCATGAGTCCGATAGGTAGGAGCATTTCCTAAACCCATACAAGAGAATGCACTGCTTCAACTTCACTGAAAGAGTGACAATCACCAAACATGAACAAACAGCATTTTCCTTTCTTTAGTTTAAAATTTTAAAGCAAAAATGCTTTTTCACCTGATAGTGTACACACATACGATATCCTCTGTCTCGGGACTTCACATGGGATCAGGAAAAACTCCAAACCCAAAAAATCTTTATATATACTGAATTAAGTGTGCTACCTGTTGCTTAATGCCTCCCGTTCATCCAGATAATTTCAGGGATTTACTGCATAGAACCCTGTTCTGTTCTTCTTGGGTGTGTCCCCCTGTAGAAAAAGCATGAGAGAACCAAATGTGTATACATGTATCACATACGGAATGATACAAACACACTGCCTGGACAAAAAAATAACCTCTGCACCAAAAAAAAGGTCCCACAAACTAATATTTGGTTGGCCCGCCTTTAGCTTTGATTACGGCACGCATTCACTGTGACATTGTTTCCATAAGCTTCTGCAATGTCACAAGATTTATTTCCATCTAGTGTTGCATTAATTTCTCACCAAGATCTTGTATTGATGATGGTAGAGTCTGACCGCTGCAAAGCTTCTCCAGCACATCAGAGACTCTCAATGGGGTTCAGGTCTGGACTCCATGTGTGAACATGATGTCTCATGCTCCCTGAACCACTCTTTCCCAATTTGAGCCCTATGAATCCTGGCACTGTCATCTTGGAATATGCCCGTGCCATCAGGGAAGAAACAATCCATTATGGAATAACATTGCTGAACCTGGTTGTTGCTGAACCTAGACCTGAGCAACTGCAGCAACCCCAGATCATAGCAATGCCCCCACAGGCTTGTACAGTAGGCAGTAGTAGTTATATCCAGGTGGACACATTTTTTTTGGCCAGGCAGTGTATATAAGCAATATATACACACTACACAGGTCTTACTAACTTGCAGTACTTACAATGATGGGAGGGGTAGACCCCGGTTTCTGCGTCACTGGGGCTTGAGGTGAGTACACAGGCAGAGGGCTCTGAGGCGGTTGTTTCTTTTCAGTGTAATATGGATCCTCTGAAGTGTCCATCTGACTGCTTTCTGTTCTCCTACAACACCATCGGACCAACTGAAACAACAAAGCATAGAGGCAGAGTTCAAACAGTAGAAGTAAACAACCATATTAGGAAGCTACATCCCAATTCAATTTCTCCAAGAAATCACATGGCCTTCAAAGGATTGATTCTATGCCCAATCCCCAAATACGACAAAGGGAGTTCAATATACCCAGGGTATCTTTTAGTTATCCGGTTGAACAAGCCCAAACAAGTGCAATCCCTGTCAACGGTCCTATGAAGCTGGTCATCAACTCTGTAAATCAATCAGGGTTTCTCGATGTGGCTGTGAGCGCGTTCACATGATGGGGTTTGTTTGCGGCATCTGACCAATCACAACTATGGACAAGTCTGCTCTCAGCAAAGCGGCACATTTTAGAAATAAAGAGAAACTATTGTGTGAGACAAATATGAAGAAGTCAAACACCTAATTTAGAGTGAAAGTCATAGAAAGTAACTGTCACATGCAAGAAGGACATGTGACTGACATGTGTTATGAGTATGTATTTAGTTAATTTGATGTGTTGCTTAGATGTTTTCTTATTCTTACAGCTGCAACTCCAGCGGTGTGAAACGGACTTGGGCACAAATAAAAAAGGTTTCCTTTCGTAACGCATAATCATCACAGCATAAAACAAGTTAACACTGCATCCAGTCTCTGTTATAAGATACATCTTGAACACAGACGCAACCCTGGCAGGGTGAAACAGACTTCGGAGCAAACCAGTATATATTCTCTCAACATATATTCACATTATATAGTCACTATGGAAGGAGCCTTGTCAATGCTTTTGAGTTCAGTCTTTTGTGTGTAAAGGTGTTGGCCCTTTCCATTTGTCGAACAAAAACATGTGAAACATGTTTTTGATTTGGGGTTAGCAAGTTACCTTGCTAGCAAGTTACCTTGCTAACCCCATTGCAAGTTACCTTGCTAACCCCAAATCCTGCTTTGTAGTACAGGACTCTGGTCACATTTAGACCATCATGAAACCAGATCTGACTGGATTTTTTTGGGGTTTCTAAAAGCCACAAAGGCCACACAAATTTTGACCTCCACATTTGAGCAAAAGAAGGCTGATTTTTATGTTTTTCTCGTGACTGGGTTGCGTATTCACATAAAACATTTCAATCATGCCTTCTGTTTCACTAGCTCAGTCTGGCTGACTGCTCTCGGAATATCTTGATTCAGCTCTTGGTGGCTTTTAAATACTCTATGTTGGAGAAGCAAAGGTGTAACTAACAGTAATTCTCAACCCCAATCACGAGCACGCGTTCACTGAAGAAGTGAAGGTGAGACAGAAACAGGCTGTGTCTATTGTACCCTCATGACAAACAAACAGAAAATGTTTTATTCTGTGTACTTCCTGGTTGCAAGAAGTAAGGAGTTTTCAGATTTCCTGAACTGGTGCTTTACTCACAACTCAAGTGGTAAGTGGAGCTGGTTAAGGAGGGCGAATGGTTTAACCCCATTAATTTAAAGGTACAAACTTTCAGGTTGGCTTCGAAACACAGACAATTATTGCGTTTAAGATTATCCTACGAGTATATAGACTGCCTACGGTGTATGAAAGCTAGTTACTCCTGATGGGTAGGTGGTACCTGAGAAAATATTTGCTATACAAGTACAGGTCCATTTACCTAGTTCTATAAGCACAGGCTCAGTCTTCTGTCAAAGGGGCCCTGCCACTCCCGTATTGTTCGCTGAAGAGTGTGTATAGTAGCTTAGCAGTGGGTTGTGCTGCCTTGCCCCAAAACACCTAAACAATCTATTATCTAATGACACAGTTGGCGTAAATAATCTCTGAGTTATCTTTGTTCAGGACTTGTCCTTTAATTACCGAATGAACTAAGATTTCAAGGACTGCCTTTTTTCAACCATGTCACTTCAAATAAATCAGGCACATCTTGTTTCAAAAAGATGAAAAAAAGCTGCATGCATGTATTACTACTAGACTAGATTACTGCATTTCCTTCATACTGTTCTAATAAGTCTCTTAAATCTCTCCAGCATATGCACTAACAAAAACTAAGAAAAGAGATCACATTACTCCTATATTAGCTTCTCTGCACTGACTTCCTGTAAAATCAAGAAAACATTTAAAGTCATTCTCCTCACCTACAAAGTCCTAAATGGTTTGTTATTTTAAACTTTGCAAAATAAAATAAATTGAACTGTGGGGTACACACATATTCGGGTAGATATATCCTGATTGGCTGGCTAAGCTTATACAAATCTTTAGTAGGATTATGAGTGATCATAGGGTCCAGTAGAGGGCTCCTCCTGTATTATAGAACTAGTGTTACAATGTTGTAACCTTTGTTATGGACTTTTGGTTTCTCATAGTTTCATAACAAATGAGAAAATATATTGTATTAAATATGCTTGAAGACTTACCATCATGATAAAGATGATCATAAGGAGCAAAAAGATGGCAGCAGCCAATACTAAGAGGGCAATACCCCATCCAGGTACCGAGTCACTGCTCCCATTGCTGCTGCTGCTGACGCCTGATGTCTGGGGATCAATTGACTTTCCAGTTGAAACAGTGTAAGAATTCACACTTGTTGTGTTGCTTACTGTTGGGTCACTACGGTTGGCATGAGTTGTCCAGGTGGCTTTATATGTTGTTGTAGGATCTTGTGTCGTAGTAGTGTTTGATGTGAGTGCTGGAGTTGTCAGTGGAGTGGTAGTCTGAGGCATGTTAGTCTTAATTGTTGTGGTAATTGTATTTGTTGTGCTTGTTGTGTATGTGGTAGTTGTAGGTTTAATGGTACTTGAAGACATTATGGTCCTAGTAGTTGTGGTAGTTGTAGGTGTTGTGGTTGTTGTAATTCTCTGTGTGGTGGTTGTAGGTGTTGTAGTTGTTGTCATTAAAGGTGTAGTAGTTGTAGGAGTTGTGGTTGTTGTTGAAGGTGTGGTAGTCATAGGTGTTGTGGTTGTTGACATTAAAGGTGTGGTTGTTGTTGAAGGTGTGGTAGTTATAGGTGTTGTGGTTGTTGTCATTAAAGGTGTGGTAGTTGTAGGAGTTGTGGTTATTGTTGAAGGTGTGGTAGTTATAGGTGTTCTGGTTGTTGTCATTAAAGGTGTGGTAGTTGTAGGAGTTTTGGTTGTTGTTGAAGGTGTGGTAGTTGTAGACGTTGTGTTTGTTGTTTTTGAGGGTGTGGTAGTTGTAGGTGTTGTAGTTGCAGGCATTTTGGTTATAGTAGTTTTGGAAGTTGTAGATCTTGTGGTAGTTGTAGGTGTGGCAGTTATAGACGTTGTGTTTGTTGAGGGTGTGGTAGTTGTAGATCTTGTGGTAGTTGTAGCTGTGGTAGTTTTGGGTGTGGTAGGTGTAGGTGTGGTAGTTGTAGATATTGTGGTTGTTGAGGGTGTGGTAGTTGTAGATCTTGTGATAGTTGTAGCTGTTGTAGGTGCTGTAGTTGTAGGTGTGGTAGTTGTAGATGTGGTAGTTGTAGATGTTGTGGTTGTTGAGGGTGTGGTAGTTGTAGATCTTGTGATAGTTGTAGCTGTTGTAGTTGTAGGTGTTGTAGTTGTAGGTGTGGTAGTTGTAGGTGGGGTAGTTGTAGATGTGGTAGTTGTAGATGTTGTGGTTGTTGAGGGTGTGGTAGTTGTAGATCTTGTGGTAGTTGTAGCTGTGGTAGTTTTGGGTGTGGTAGCTGTAGGTGTGGTAGTTGTAGGTGTGGTAGTTGCAGAGTCTGTGGTGGTGGTGGTGGTGGTGGTAGTATCTTCTAGTGCCTTTTTTACTCCAACAGCAACTAAAGAAAAAAATTAAAATCACCTGATTATGTATGGCCACAAAAAAGAGAGAATATAATAATAATCACATTAAATCACACAAATTGTCAATATTTGTGTTTTTGAAATCCGGAATACTCCCAGTAATATTTATAAAATAGGATATTTGCCCAAAATAGATGCTTTTCTCTGCCTGTCTCTGCTGTCTGACGAGAACGCGCACATTTGGGCCAAGTCGTTTTGGCCGAAGAGAGGCGGGTCTAAGAAGCAGTTTAGCCAATTACTGATTAAAGATATACATAAATGAGTGACATACAATTTATGAAATCAGCTTCCAAAAATAGATTTTTTTTAAAGATGAGATAATATATCTATATATTTTTTAGATGATATATATATATATATATATATATATATATATATATATATATATATATATATATATATATATATATATACTGAATTGTATTGATAAGATGTCCTTATTATGTGTTGAAATAAATGTAAAATATTTGATTTGTAATGCATGTTTAATACCTTTTTTGCATTGAATCATACTGGGATGTTTGCTGAAATTTATTAGATGGCCCTACCATAAGCAAATTCACCCAGCCGCCACTAGTATGTAGAAAGCTGCTTTTAAAGAGACAGAAACAATTTGGATTTATACACACAAAAATAGATCTTACCGGTATAGCCTGTGTTTATTTTGAGCGTTGGGTTTTGGAGGTGTTGAACATTCTTTATAAAATAAATTTGGGCAATTTCTTCATCGATCTGGGGATTGTTAAAAACAACCCTTGTAGATGCGATCACTGATCCTTTGCTGTAAGAGAAAAATAAGTTATATACATCTATATTCCTTATTAGTGATGTTCTTTTGTCAATTATGTACATCTTCTTGCACATCAATATGCAAATTTAGTAGTTTGAAAAAAATACTGAAATACTAAATAATAACCTCCAACTTGTTTGTTGTTCCTCCTATGGTTTGACCAGGAAGTGGAGTCTGTGTTGTCACTATCATTTTGCATACTATATACATCCAAATGCTGTACCTTTATTATTCAGATGAATGATATTGATGATACCTGAACGTCATTGCGATAACACCTCCATAGAAGGTATTCAGAGGACTGCATGCTGAGTTAGGGCAGTTATAGACGCTTTCCAACTGCAAAAGAAAAAGAAAAACATACACAAATCAACAACTTATCCTTGACCTAAATAAAGAGGTAATAGTACAGTGCAGTGACAATAGACGGTACGTACTATAATGTAATGTTGAGCACATATAATTACTGATCGCTCTACCTTGCAGCTGGATTACATCCCAACTTTGTAAAACTCAAATCAGCGAGCTAGCTTGACCTTTAATATATATATAAATTATGTATTAGGTATCCTTAACAAATAGCAAAAGAAAATCAGGAGTCAAATTCCTAAATCTGATTGTGATTCTGATGTATACAAAATGAACAACATAACAGAATTATATCATAGTCGATACGACATGAAGCTTAAAGCAGTCTATATATATATATATATATATATATATATATATATATATATATATATATATATATATATATATATATATATATAATTAACAACAGTATTACCATGTGAATTATTTGAATTTAAGGCAAAATGATTATATGCTCTTGTTTCCCCAAGTAGAGAAACCCTCACATTGTGAGAACACCTATAGATCTCACAGATTAGTAGCAGATTAGTAGCTTTGCTCAGAAGAAGTGGCTTTAAGTTACAATTCTCCCCTGACATGTTGCTCTGTGCAAACACAAGTGAAATTTTATTTATTAGGATAGGATGTGGTCTTCAGGGCCGGAGAACTTCCCAATCAAAACTATATATTTTGTTTGTATATTATACAAGCGTTCAGTCATAGAGTAGTTTGTGTAGGTTTTCTTTGCCACACGTATGCCCCCCACTAGCAGGAATACAAAATGTAACGTAGAGATTCAAAATATTTGGATTTATTCTGGGTTCACACCAAAAGCGTTGTAAATATTACTCCTGCCTGAAAGGGGGTGTGGCTTAAAAACAGTTACCGTTTCCGCCATTCAGCATGGAAATAACCACTAGTTCTGTTTCATACTTGCTGTGTAAATTCTACATACGTTGGAACATCAAACTACGTTGTGTCTAGGTTCATAATATTGTCCGTAGTCCCACAACAGCGTCTGGATGATGGCCGCTGCCAGCAGCACTTTGATTTAGCAACGACAGGGTGGCGGTGATGACGGGCGGAGCTTCTGAAAGCTGATTATCTTACGCAACTCAGCGTCACGCAAATTTTTCACCCGAGTTGAAAAATGTCAACTCACGGCAATTTGCTTCGCATCAAATGCGTCATTTGCGCCGCCCGGCCGAAAATTCGCTTTTTGGAAGCCTGTGCATTGACTTTGCATGTAATCGACTCGCAACGCGTTTGAAGTGAACGCAACACTAAAGAAGTCCATTTCAAGTATAGACTTGAGCATAAAAGTGAATTCTCTGTCCTCAATAGTAGGACAGAGTAGCCCGCCCAGGTGATACAAGGTAATTATCCAGTATTCATCTTACCAGGTCATTGACGTCTTTATACATGCTCTGGTATTCTGGGGATGATGGTTGGAGCAGTGCCGTTGTGAAAACTTTGTTGGTGATCTTCATTGGCACAATGAAGACATTCTTTTGGTCAAGCCGCTCTACACTGAGATAGTCAGGCAGTGGAAGATACGGAAGAGCCAGAAGCCCTGCAGGTTTCAGTGTGACATATGTTTTGTTGATATGAGAAAAAAACATGTACCAGAATATCACTCACACTGCTGTTTCCAATCTGTCTGATGTGTCACTTCGAAGCCCTGGTCTCAGCATTTAGGCCAAAATGGACAAGTTCTTAAAGTGCTCAGAAGAATTTGTTTTTTTTTTACCACTAAATGGACTTTGTGTTGAGATTGCCAAAAACTATACAGGTTACAATAGGCCCACTGACAGGCCACTGACACTTGATTTCTACCTGCATCTATATTACCACTAGGATTTTGGCATTTATGAGTCTCTTGAGCATGTTCAATTAAGTATTCTAATTTTAGAGAACCATACCATTGTTTAAGTAAATGGGCTAAAATGTGCAAAAACAGCAAGACATCTAACTTTCTTTGATGACTTGTAAATTACACAAATATCAACAATTTCATTCTTCCAATCAGTTGGTGATGCGTGAGTATTTCTTACCTGAATTGGCCATGGTCACTAAACACAAAGCATTGATCCACAGCCATCTCAGTTGTACCATGGTGAATAAAAGCCAGTAAATATTAGTCCAATATTGCTCTGATGATCTGCGCTATGTTGCAGCTTGATTATATAAATGGTGTTGTTATCTTTCATGTCAAGGGTTTTATTCATTCAGGATAAGAATGGGCAGGGATTAGAGGCTGGTCCATAAATGAATGATATCTCCTCTACGCTACTGATTCAGATTAAGACGTACATGCAAATCTGCCTCACATACAGGTTTACTTTGGCTAGAAAACAGGGTTTAATTTAGCCTGTGTCTATCTGTGTATGTGCAAACTTTTTTATCAGATTGGTTACATTTAATTGCAAAAAGGGTGTAGCAGGAGCATGCTATTGTTGATTGTCGAAAGAAAAGCACTCGGAGAATGCTTCATTTTTGTTGGAATCAATGGACTGAAACCTCATCCCTTCTTTCCCACTCTGCCAGGTTGACTTGAGTTGCGCACACAGCTGTTATTATTTGTACATTATTCATTCTGGTCACATGACATCTATTGCTTCTGTCCATCCCGGAGAGGGATCCTCCTCCTCTGTTGGTCTCCTGAAGGTTTCTTCCTTTTTTTCCCCTGTGAAAGTTTTGTTTTCCATTTTTTGGGGAGTTTCCGATATGAGGTCCTGTGATGTCGTATGTGTATAGATTGTAAAGCCCTCCAAGACAAATTTGTAATTTGTGATTCTGGACTATACAAAATGAACTGAATTGAATTGAATACAAATGACACACACATTTTTTTTATCCCATATGAAAACCATGGTTATCCATTTACCCTCATCTGAAGAGAATAACTCAACGTCTTATTAAAATGTATTAAGCAGGATGGTGACACCTCCTGAGTGGTTAGAGGCATGACATATAGAACATTGACAATGCAGCAGCCATTAATCTTCTCACTAAAAGTTCAGAATAAATGTTGTTCCTCAAACATGGAATATATTGTGACATTAATCATGACTAACTGTATACACTACACAGTATTTTAGCATTGTGATTTATGGACTGATAAGCAACTGAATGGTGAAAAGAGTTGAGAACAAAGTTGTCTCTGGTGTTACCTGCCCAGTTCCTCTGGTACCTCATTGCCCTTTGAACAATAGCTGCAATGAGACAAAAACTTCCAGGCAGGTAAGTGTTTGTATGCTAACGTCACACATCTCTGTATAACCCTGACAAATGCCTCACACTCAAATATTTCCATTCTTTAAAGCAGGATGCACCTTTTCACCTCACCTACATTCTTTTATATTCTAAAGATATGGTGAATGAAAAAATAACTGGGTTCAGTTTCGGTCATACACTATAAAAACTAATTAGAAGAGCTATTTAATAAAGCAGTCAGTTATTAGTAAATTAGAATTTAATT
The DNA here is from genome assembly GCF_023055335.1 of Clinocottus analis. NCBI lineage: Eukaryota > Metazoa > Chordata > Actinopteri > Perciformes > Cottidae > Clinocottus > Clinocottus analis. The sequence continues at coordinate 18,648,346 of NW_027175865.1, forward strand.
AAGTTTAGGATTAGGCAAATAGCCGATATGGTTAGAATTAGGGCAGTGGTTCTCAAACCTTTTTCCCCACGCCCATTTTGAATTTCCATAATCCCTTTAAAAAGAAGGATGTATTTATTGTCATTGTAAAAAAACATAAAACGAAATTAAGTTGGCAACAACAAGTCAGGACAGCAGTAACAGATAAAAACATGTATAAGAACATGTATAAAAACAGCACATCCTAATTTAAAATGAGACATTTAAAAAATAGATAAAGCATAAAACACAAGCATCAATGGTTTTAAAGTGCAAAAATGACGTGTTAAAGTCTCAACAGAGAGTGACCAGGGTGTGTGGTGTCTTTATAGATGTTGCTGGCTTTCTTCTGGAGGCGGCCAGCATATACAGTGTCCAGGTCCTGGAGGTTAACTCCCACAATCCTCTGTTCGGTTCTGACCATCCGGGCCAGGTCCTTTCTATTCTCTGCTGTGCAGCTGGAATACCACACAGTAAAGCACTGACAGAGGATGCTTTCCATTACAGTTCTGTAGAAGTTCACCAGAAGCTCAGGGGCCAAGCCGGCTTGTTTGAGCTTCCTCAGGAAGAAGAGCCTCTGCTGGCCTTCTTCACCAGGTGCGATGTATTCAAGGACTAAATCAGGTCTTTGGCAATGTTAAATCCCAGGAGTTTGATGCTTTCCACCCTCCTCCCCATTTATGTAGAGTGGACTGGGTGTGGTCTTCCTGGATCTCCTGAAGTCCACCATGACTTCCTTGGTTTTGGTGGTGTTCAGGACCAGGTTGTTGTCTGAGCACCACTCGGCCAAATGTAGGACCTCCTGTCTGTAGTGTGTCTCGTTGCTGTTGGAGGAAGAAAAATGTTCATGCGTCAGTGCGGTCCGTGTATTTTGCGGCCAACGGATTTTCGTTTTGAAATGAGAAAACCAAAATCAGGAAATGAGCTGTTTCCCGATTTCCGTGTAGAAATAGGAAAACAAAAAACAGAAAATTGACCCATTTTCCGTTTTCATCCCCTGCTGGGCCTTCTTTGTGATGGAGCTGGTGTTCAGCTCCCACTGGAGGTTCTGGGTAAGGACGAAGCCCAGGAAGCGGAAGGACTCCACAGCGTCGACGGGGGAGTTATGCAGGCTGAGAGGGGCGGGTGGGGCTGCGCTCTTCCTGTAATCCACAACCATCTCCACTGTCTTCAGAGCATTGAGCTCTAGGTTGTTGTGAATGCACCAGGTTACCAGGTGGTCAGTCTTCTGTCTGTAGGCGGACTCATCCCCGCCGGAGATCAGTCCAATGAGGGTGGTGTCGTCCACGTACTTCAGGAGCTTGACGGGCTGGTGACTGGAGGTTGCAGCTGTTGGTGTGCAGCGAGAAGCGCAGAGGGGAAAGAACGCAGCCTTGGGGGGAACCGGTGCTGGTGGTCCTGGAGCCAGAGACGTGTTTCCCCAGCTTCACGTGCTGCTTCCTGTCAGACAGGAAGTCTGGGATCCACCTGCAGGTGGAGTCTGGAATGTGCAGCTGGGAGAGCTTGTCCTGCAGCAGGGACGGGATGATGGTGTTGAAAGCAGAGCTGAAGTCCACAAACAGGATCCTGGCGTGGGTTCCGGGGGAGTCCAGATGCTGCATGATGTAGTGGAGGGCCAAGTTGAGGATCTTCTGCAGACCTGTTGGCTCTGTAGGCAAACTGCAGTGGGTACAGCAGGGGGTCGGTGATGGCCTTGAGGTGGGATCAGACTGTAAGCACGATAAAAAAAAATGCCACTGGTCTACCTGTTTACAACAATGGATTTAAACAAAATAGCAAGAGGCTGTTTTTTAAAAAACGTCTTTTTGCCTTTGAAAACTACTGTAATCTCTTTATTGTCTCAACAAATGTGTTTGCCGTGTGAATGTACTTAATTTTACAGTATTTAATATGCCACCTGGAAATGTGTTGATGTATTGACTAATTTGTACAGCGTGGAGAGAGATAAATAATTGTGGTATTTGTCTCGACAGTATTTGTCTTGTGTGTTGTGTGCGGTCAATATATTCATACTTTACTCAAACAATATCTCTGAAGACAAATTTAACCTTGACGATATCATTAGAAAAGTACAACTATCAATGTGGTAGTGGGGCGTGGTTGGGCTCAGCTGCAGAGGGAACTGAGCGAGGATGTGGTTCAGGGAACAATGCCGGGATGAGGTGTAGTCAGCCTCAGTTGGGGTCAATCTGAGTTTGTGTCTCTTCCCGATAATAACAGTAGTAGCAACTGAGAACCGGGTGGAGCGGGAAGCTGGGTTTTGAAGCCCGACAAGAGAGGCTGAGTCGATGGAGCAGCCAAAGCAGCCGGTGAAAGGACAAGACAGGTGCTCTCAGGGGCGTGGCCGCTCAGGGGCGTGGCCGCTCAGGGGCGTGGCCGCTCAGGGGCGTGGCCGCTCAGGGGCGTGGCCGCTCAGGGGCGTGGCCGCTCAGGGGCGTGGCCACAAATTATTGAATAGTTTTCAAAACTCAAAAAATTCACTTTGTTCTGTCGTTTAATTTGGTTATTTTTGCTTAATCCATCCAGGCAGCATTTTTTTTATGAAACCAAGTTTAAAGTTAATACTGGGTTTGATACAAATAAATCTAAACTAGGTTTACAACAAAACATCCATTCATCCATTCATCCATCCTTCGTCCGAACCGCTTATCCCCGCTGGAGAGACGGCAGGGTACACGCATGACAAGTCACCAGTCCATCACAAAGCAGACAACCATTCACGCCTACGGACAATTTAGAGTCCAATAGACCAAACCTGCATGTCTTTGGACTGTGGGCGGAAGCCGGAGAACCCGGAGAGAACTCCCATCGCCACAGGGAGAACATACAAACTCCACACAGAAGGACATGCCAGACCAGTATCCAAACCCCACCCAAACCGGCCTCAGTGCTAGCCACTACACCACCGTGCAGCCCCAGCACAAAACATGAACTGACTAATCTCTGCTGGTTGAACCCAGCTTTGATTTCTAATCTATTTAGTGATCTCACCGAGTGCCTCTGATGCTGTCAGTGCTTTTCTTATGTCATGTCTCTATGTTCTATTTAGGTATGTTTGGATGAAAATAGTCCAACTGTTAAAAGTACACTGTAAAATAGCAAGAAAATGCCAAAATGTTGCTTTAATCACAGTAAGACCGATTTATTTATTTTTTTTCAATACATTACATCGAACAAACAGCTAACGTGTAACAAATATGGTAACAAAAAAATGTGTTTTTATTTTTTGTGAATTAACATTCCTTAAATCATGCAGGAAGCATGTAAGAAAAAACATATCATCATTGGCTTGTAGTGAATAATTGTTGAGCAGAGAAATAATGTTTTCATTTTCTATATTAGTATTCATGATTTCTATAAATAATACAGCTTTTCTCTATTGTTTAAATGTTTTCTAAAAGCATGCTTCATATCATACAAAACTCTTTGCATTTGAAACGTTGTGTTTTTCAAAAAGGGTACTTTGTGGTCAAAACACACACCATGATATTACCAGATATCTATATGAACCAGATGTGTGCTCAATGTAAAACACTAGAATGAAAGTAAAACATGAGTATGTAAAATTGTTTGGCTCGGGCCAATTCTGGCTTGTGGGTTCAGTTTTTTGGTAAAAGAGTTACAGATTGTGATAATTGTACAAGTATTCGTAAACAACTGAGGAAAACTGTAATGTTAAGTATGTCAGCTTTCTGTTGAAAAGCAGTGCAATAAATAACATCTTGATCATTGTTAATCCATGTTGATTGAGTTTGTGGTTCTTCACTGCATTCCGCCTGGAAGGACACGCACAAACAGGATTCAGTTGGAGTGAGGAACACTGACATTTGACATGATACATGTGCAGGGCTCGACCTGTTTGAGGGCCTGAAGCAGAATCTAGCTGTTAAAAAAAATACCCTTGCATTGTTCAAAGGTGCTGAACAACATTCAATCAACATTGAATGGAATTGATTGTAAATAAGAAGATGAGTGACACTGATAAACTCAGGCAATATCTTGTCAATGCTCTTGAGTTCAGTCTTTTGTGTGTAAAGGTGTTGGCACTTTCCATTTGTCGAACAAAAACATGTGAAACATTTTCTTGGTAATGTTGTTGCATGCAATGTAACTTGGCTATACTTACTTATTTTATTTGTTATTCATCTGTATATTATTTAATATTCTTCTTACTGTTTAATTTTTGTTTCATTACTGTTCTAGTGTTTAATTTATCTTCATTTACTGTGAGCAAGGCTGCTGTAATCCTGTAATGTCCCCACTGGGGGACGAATAAAAGATTATTTTTATCTTATATATGTTACCAGTTTTGCCATTACAATTAACGGTTGGGAAGAATGCAATTTAGACATTGAATGGGAGATTGTGTGATTTTGAATGTCTGTGTTTAATTATTATTTATTTTTGATATTTTGGCTATTTTCGGTTACAAATGTCACCATTACATGCATAATATTTACATTTACATTTTCCAACTTGTCCGGTTTGCTTTACCAAAGGCAAAATTTAAAAAAGTTTGAAAATTGTAAAAAAAAAAAAAAAAGTCATGTGGTGTAAATGTTGCTCAACATAGTTGGCTCCTTGTACGGCTCAACCGTTGCCTTGACAGGTGAGGCGTGCTCCCTCAAACAAGAGTTTGCGGATGAAGCAAAGTCGTTAACTTCTCCTAATTTAGCAGAAGGCCAATTAGTTAGCTTTCTACTTCCACCATGCTTTAATGCTGAAGGACACAAAAATAACCCTCTCATGGTAAGATCAATGTGCTTTCCTACACTCTGACAAGCGTGTGTGGATGAAGCATTAAGTTGTTAGATAATATTATTAAACGATGGGGTTTGGTTCAACCGCACGAAACAAGGCTTGTCTGAATGCGCCCTTCGTGACATATGTGTTGTGGACTTGTGTTAGTTGAACTGTGCACTTTAAACCCTCTCTAAGGTCATTTACATTTATAGAAACCATGCCTTTGTTTAATAAACTTGTAAATTCACAGCAAAACACACAATGCCCAGCCTCCTTGTATTGTCATACAGCGCCTTGGTGTGAGTATCAAACAAATGTTGTCATGAGTAAGTGGTGATTAAGATCTATACTGTTGAGAGAGTGGGAGAGGTCAGAGACACAATTACAGCACAGCTTTATATAAGTTAAACATGCACTCCAAATTGAACTGTATTTATTTATTTAGTCATTCATTATAATGTTGCTCTTGATTAAAAAAAAGAGAAGTTTGTAACATGTCAACTCTTAGCTTCGTGACAATGTAAATGCATTGAGTTTCATGAGTCCGATAGGTAGGAGCATTTCCTAAACCCATACAAGAGAATGCACTGCTTCAACTTCACTGAAAGAGTGACAATCACCAAACATGAACAAACAGCATTTTCCTTTCTTTAGTTTAAAATTTTAAAGCAAAAATGCTTTTTCACCTGATAGTGTACACACATACGATATCCTCTGTCTCGGGACTTCACATGGGATCAGGAAAAAATCCAAACCCAAAAAATCTTTATATATACTGAATTAAGTGTGCTACCTGTTGCTTAATGCCTCCCGTTCATCCAGATAATTTCAGGGATTTACTGCATAGAACCCTGTTCTGTTCTTCTTGGGTGTGTCCCCCTGTAGAAAAAGCATGAGAGAACCAAATGTGTATACATGTATCACATACGGAATGATACAAACACACTGCCTGGACAAAAAAATAACCTCTGCACCAAAAAAAAGGTCCCACAAACTAATATTTGGTTGGCCCGCCTTTGGCTTTGATTACGGCACGCATTCACTGTGACATTGTTTCCATAAGCTTCTGCAATGTCACAAGATTTATTTCCATCTAGTGTTGCATTAATTTCTCACCAAGATCTTGTATTGATGATGGTAGAGTCTGACCGCTGCAAAGCTTCTCCAGCACATCAGAGATTCTCAATGGGGTTCAGGTCTGGACTCCATGTGTGAACATGATGTCTCATGCTCCCTGAACCACTCTTTCCCAATTTGAGCCCTATGAATCCTGGCACTGTCATCTTGGAATATGCCCGTGCCATCAGGGAAGAAACAATCCATTATGGAATAACATTGCTGAACCTGGTTGTTGCTGAACCTAGACCTGAGCAACTGCAGCAACCCCAGATCATAGCAATGCCCCCACAGGCTTGTACAGTAGGCAGTAGTAGTTATATCCAGGTGGACACATTTTTTTGGGCCAGGCAGTGTATATAAGCAATATATACACACTACACAGGTCTTACTAACTTGCAGTACTTACAATGATGGGAGGGGTAGACCCCGGTTTCTGCGTCACTGGGGCTTGAGGTGAGTACACAGGCAGAGGGCTCTGAGGCGGTTGTTTCTTTTCAGTGTAATATGGATCCTCTGAAGTGTCCATCTGACTGCTTTCTGTTCTCCTACAACACCATCGGACCAACTGAAACAACAAAGCATAGAGGCAGAGTTCAAACAGTAGAAGTAAACAACCATATTAGGAAGCTACATCCCAATTCAATTTCTCCAAGAAATCACATGGCCTTCAAAGGATTGATTCTATGCCCAATCCCCAAATACGACAAAGGGAGTTCAATATACCCAGGGTATCTTTTAGTTATCCGGTTGAACAAGCCCAAACAAGTGCAATCCCTGTCAACGGTCCTATGAAGCTGGTTATCAACTCTGTAAATCAATCAGGGTTTCTCGATGTGGCTGTGAGCGTGTTCACATGATGGGGTTTGTTTGCGGCATCTGACCAATCACAACTATGGACAAGTCTGCTCTCAGCAAAGCGGCACATTTTAGAAATAAAGAGAAACTATTGTGTGAGACAAATATGAAGAAGTCAAACACCTAATTTAGAGTGAAAGTCATAGAAAGTAACTGTCACATGCAAGAAGGACATGTGACTGACATGTGTTATGAGTATGTATTTAGTAAATTTGATGTGTTGCTTAGATGTTTTCTTATTCTTACAGCTGCAACTCCAGCGGTGTGAAACGGACTTGGGCACAAATAAAAAAGGTTTCCTTTCGTAACGCATAATCATCACAGCATAAAACAAGTTAACACTGCATCCAGTCTCTGTTATAAGATACATCTTGAACACAGACGCAACCCTGGCAGGGTGAAACAGACTTCGGAGCAAACCAGTATATATTCTCTCAACATATATTCACATTATATAGTCACTATGGAAGGAGCCTTGTCAATGCTTTTGAGTTCAGTCTTTTGTGTGTAAAGGTGTTGGCCCTTTCCATTTGTCGAACAAAAACATGTGAAACATGTTTTTGATTTGGGGTTAGCAAGTTACCTTGCTAGCAAGTTACCTTGCTAACCCCATTGCAAGTTACCTTGCTAACCCCAAATCCTGCTTTGTAGTACAGGACTCTGGTCACATTTAGACCATCATGGAACCAGATCTGACTGGATTTTTTTGGGGTTTCTAAAAGCCACAAAGGCCACACAAATTTTGACCTCCACATTTGAGCAAAAGAAGGCTGATTTTTATGTTTTTCTCATGACTGGGTTGCGTATTCACATAAAACATTTCAATCATGCCTTCTGTTTCACTAGCTCAGTCTGGCTGACTGCTCTCGGAATATCTTGATTCAGCTCTTGGTGGCTTTTAAATACTCTATGTTGGAGAAGCAAAGGTGTAACTAACAGTAATTCTCAACCCCAATCACGAGCACGCGTTCACTGAAGAAGTGAAGGTGAGACAGAAACAGGCTGTGTCTATTGTACCCTCATGACAAACAAACAGAAAATGTTTTATTCTGTGTACTTCCTGGTTGCAAGAAGTAAGGAGTTTTCAGATTTCCTGAACTGGTGCTTTACTCACAACTCAAGTGGTAAGTGGAGCTGGTTAAGGAGGGCGAATGGTTTAACCCCATTAATTTAAAGGTACAAACTTTCAGGTTGGCTTCGAAACACAGACAATTATTGCGTTTGAGATTATCCTACGAGTATATAGACTGCCTACGGTGTATGAAAGCTAGTTACTCCTGATGGGTAGGTGGTACCTGAGAAAATATTTGCTATACAAGTACAGGTCCATTTACCTAGTTCTATAAGCACAGGCTCAGTCTTCTGTCAAAGGGGCCCTGCCACTCCCGTATTGTTCGCTGAAGAGTGTGTATAGTAGCTTAGCAGTGGGTTGTGCTGCCTTGCCCCAAAACACCTAAACAATCTATTATCTAATGACACAGTTGGCGTAAATAATCTCTGAGTTATCTTTGTTCAGGACTTGTCCTTTAATTACCGAATGAACTAAGATTTCAAGGACTGCCTTTTTTCAACCATGTCACTTCAAATAAATCAGGCACATCTTGTTTCAAAAAGATGAAAAAAAGCTGCATGCATGTATTACTACTAGACTAGATTACTGCATTTCCTTCATACTGTTCTAATAAGTCTCTTAAATCTCTCCAGCATATGTACTAACAAAAACTAAGAAAAGAGATCACATTACTCCTATATTAGCTTCTCTGCACTGACTTCCTGTAAAATCAAGAAAACATTTAAAGTCATTCTCCTCACCTACAAAGTCCTAAATGGTTTGTTATTTTAAACTTTGCAAAATAAAATAAATTGAACTGTGGGGTACACACATATTCGGGTAGATATATCCTGATTGGCTGGCTAAGCTTATACAAATCTTTAGTAGGATTATGAGTGATCATAGGGTCCAGTAGAGGGCTCCTCCTGTATTATAGAACTAGGGTTACAATGTTGTAACCTTTGTTATGGACTTTTGGTTTCTCATAGTTTCATAACAAATGAGAAAATATATTGTATTAAATATGCTTGAAGACTTACCATCATGATAAAGATGATCATAAGGAGCAAAAAGATGGCAGCAGCCAATACTAAGAGGGCAATACCCCATCCAGGTACTGAGTCACTGCTCCTATTGCTGCTGCTGCTGCTGACGCCTGATGTCTGGGGATCAATTGACTTTCCAGTTGAAACAGTGTAAGAATTCACACTTGTTGTGTTGCTTACTGTTGGGTCACTACGGTTGGCATGAGTTGTCCAGGTGGCTTTATATGTTGTTGTAGGATCTTGTGTCGTAGTAGTGTTTGATGTGAGTGCTGGAGTTGTCAGTGGAGTGGTAGTCTGAGGCATGTTAGTCTTAATTGTTGTGGTAATTGTATTTGTTGTGCTTGTTGTGTATGTGGTAGTTGTAGGTTTAATGGTACTTGAAGACATTATGGTCCTAGTAGTTGTGGTAGTTGTAGGTGTTGTGGTTGTTGTAATTCTCTGTGCGGTGGTTGTAGGTGTTGTAGTTGTTGTCATTAAAGGTGTAGTAGTTGTAGGAGTTGTGGTTGTTGTTGAAGGTGTGGTAGTTATAGGTGTTGTGGTTGTTGTCATTAAAGGTGTGGTAGTTGTAGGAGTTGTGGTTGTTGTTGAAGGTGTGGTAGTTATAGGTGTTGTGGTTGTTGTTATTAAAGATGTGGTAGTTGTATATGTTGTGGTTGTTGTAGAAGGTTTGGTAGGTGTAGGTGTTGTAGTTGCAGGCATTTTGGTTATAGTAGTTTTGGAAGTTGTAGATCTTGTGGTAGTTGTAGGTGTGGTAGTTGTAGACGTTGTGGTTGTTGAGGGTGTGGTAGTTGTAGATCTTGTGGTAGTTGTAGCTGTGGTAGTTGTAGCTGTGGTAGTTTTGGGTGTGGTAGCTGTAGGTGTGGTAGTTGTAGACATTGTGGTTGTTGAGGGTGTGGTAGTTGTAGATCTTGTGGTAGTTGTAGGTGTGGTAGTTGTAGACGTTGTGGTTGTTGAGGGTGTGGTAGTTGTAGATCTTGTGGTAGTTGTAGCTGTGGTAGTTGTAGCTGTGGTAGTTTTGGGTGTGGTAGCTGTAGGTGTGGTAGTTGTAGGTGTGGTAGTTGCAGAGTCTGTGGTGGTGGTGGTGGTGGTAGTATATTCTTGTGCCTTTTTTACTCCAACAGCAACTAAAGAAAAAAATTAAAATCACCTGATTATGTATGGCCACAAAAAAGAGAGAATATAATAATAATCACATTAAATCACACAAATTGTCAATATTTGTGTTTTTGAAATCCGGAATACTCCCAGTAATATTTATAAAATAGGATATCTGCACAAAATAGATGCTTTTCTCTGCCTGTCTCTGCTGTCTGACGAGAACGCGCACATTTGGGCCAAGTCGTTTTGGCCGAAGAGAGGCGGGTCTAAGAAGCAGTTTAGCCAATTACTGATTAAAGATATACATAAATGAGTGACATACAATTTATAAAATCAGCTTCCAAAAATAGATTTTTTTTAAGATGAGATGATATATATATATATATATATATATATATATATATATATATATATATATATATATATATATATATATATATATATTGAATTGTATTGACAAGATGTCCTTATTATGTGTTGAAATAAATGTAAAATATTTAACTGAAGATTTGTAATGCATGTTTAATACCTTTTTTGCATTGAATCATACTGGGATGTTTGCTGAAATTTATTAGATGGCCCTACCATAAGCAAATTCACCCAGCCGCCACTAGTATGTAGAAAGCTGCTTTTAAAGAGACAGAAACAATTTGGATTTATACACACAAAAATAGATCTTACCGGTATAGGCTGTGTTTATTTTGAGCGTTGGGTTTTGGAGGTGTTGAACATTCTTTATAAAATAAATTTGGGCAATTTCTTCATTGATCTGGGGATTGTTAAAAACAACCCTTGTAGATGCGATCACTGATCCTTTGCTGTAAGAGAAAAATAAGTTATATACATCTATATTCCTTATTAGTGATGTTCTTTTGTCAATTATGTACATCTTCTTGCACATCAATATGCAAATTTAGTAGTTTGAAAAAAATACTGAAATACTAAATAACAACCTCCAACTTGTTTGTTGTTCCTCCTATGGTTTTGACCAGGAAGTGGAGTCTGTGTTGTCACTATCATTTTGCATACTATATACATCCAAATGCTGTACCTTTATTATTCAGATGAATGATATTGATGATACCTGAACGTCATTGCGATAACACCTCCATAGAAGGTATTCAAAGGACTGCATGCTGAGTTAGGGCAGTTATAGACGCTTTCCAACTGCAAAAGAAAAAGAAAAACATACACAAATCAACAACTTATCCTTGACCTAAATAAAGAGGTAATAGTACAGTGCAGTGACAATAGACGGTGTACTATATTGTAACGTTGAGCACATATATAACTAGAAAATTTCGCAAGAAATTTTGAAAGTGTGGCTGCTACTGCCGTAAGACGTTGCAATATATAGCTTTTGTTTATTACGCCCGTCTCTCCTCAAAAAGACTTTAATTGGTTTGTGTGTTAAACTGATTGGCTGATATGAAGCACCTGTGTGCTCTCGTCGTCATGGTGACAAAATGAGAGCCAGCAGACTGATTAGAGGCAGACTGGCCTGTGGACTTAAGGAAATAAACTACTGAACGTCCTGAACATACGTAAACGTATATGAAATATCATACGACCTTATTAATGATCACAGTGTTGACAACTACACAATATAAAACACACGTAAACGTGCACATGACCGTAATAATTGTGTAACACAAAGCTGATTTCATGCTAGCAATCAAATTAACTTCTCTGTCTCTCCACTTTGTTCACGTGACCGTAATTACTCATACGCGCACACACACGCGCACACTTAGACACACACACAGTCAGCCATTTTCCTGTGTGTCTGTGTGTGTGTGTCTTTGTGTCTTTTTTGTGTGTGTGTGTGTGTGTCTGTTTGTGTGTGTGTCTGTTTGTTTGTGTGTGTACGTGTGTCTGTTTGTGTGTCTGTGTGTGTGAGACAGACATAGAGAGAGACATAAGTCATTTGTGTTGTGTGTGCGTGTGTAAGTGTCTGTGTGTCTGTTAAACTGCCCTAATGAGAACACCTGTGGGTTGCTAGATCAAAGGTTGCCATAGTGATGACTTCAAAGGTCTTCAGTTACATAGATTTATATGAAATAAATGCTGGTGAACACCTATCGAAAACCCCCCCCAAAAGGATACTTTAAAAGCCCCTATTGCTTCGATATCGCATATAGAGCGTTAGGAAGACTTGATTAACAGATACCGTGACTGGTGTGTCTGTACGATAAAACATGAGTCTGTACGGGCGATTTACAAATCAGGTACGAGCTTCAGGGAAGACGTCGCTTTGGAGGGAGATTTAACATGGTGGCGGATGGCAGAGCAAGGTGGACTTGCTCTCACAATCAGTCGGATTTCAACACGTCTGAGTCTGTTGGATTCCTATCGACTGCAGTTTACGAGCGAAGACAATATTTCCAACTTTTCTATCCAACAATGGTGTATGAAGAGTGAACATTGTGGGAGTAAAGACAAATTATGTTTTTTTTTTTTTTTACCAGTTTCTGTCGCTCCCTCTCACTCTGTTAATTGGTGATCCACTCCAGCCACGAACATTCCGTGCCATACACACCCATGGGACAATTTTTTCGCATTTTTCGGGAAAACGGCAGGGCGAATCTCTTAGAAAAGTCATAGGTCATGATGCCCGTGCAAGCCGCATGTTTCGATGTATTTTGACGCATGTGCTGGCAACGCTGCGGGACGAGTAGTGGTTCAACTATAAGAAGAAAAATAGCCAATAATAAGCCCGCAGGAGAACATGAAGTTGGCTTGGGGTCTATGACCCCATGCGGCTGAAGCTGATCGCTCTACCTTGCAGCTGGATTACATCCCAACTTTGTAAAACTCAAATGAGCGAGCTAGCTTGGCCTTTAATATATATATATATATATATATATATATATATATATATATATATATATATATATATATATATATATATATATATATATATATTATGTATTAGGTATCCTTAACAAATAGCAAAAGAAAATCAGGAGTCAAATTCCTAAATCTGATTGTGATTCTGATGTATACAAAATTAACAACATAACAGAACTAGAAAGAGCATTTCCTGCAGAAAATGCGTTGGAATGAAAAAAGCTGAAGCTTATAGCTGAAATATTTGAAAGAAATAGCTGAATATAGCTGAACATAGTGGAATATAGCTTAAATTAGCTAAATATAGCTAAATATATTTGAAAATGAAAGAATAGCTGAATATATGTAAAAAAAGGCTGAATATATTAATATAGCTGAAAATAGCGGAATAGATGAATATATAAATAAATAACAAATCATTACTGAAAATATAGAAAAGGCAAAATACCTGCTGAAAAATGTTACAGTTCAAAGTCATTTAATTGAACTGTTGAAAATCCTTGTCATTGAAATGTATAATTGGAAAAGTTGAAAGGAAAACTGCATCATCTAAATCAGGGGTGTCAAACATACGACCCGGCCCGCCAGTGTCCAGTCCAACAGAAGAAGAAAAAAAAAGTTTTTTCTTAAGTTAAAGTCTGCTGTAGGTGGGGTTTGAACCACTGATCCTTTGCTTCTAAGACAGAGTTGCAAACCATTGATCCACAGGCGCAGTTGGTGGGACACCTGATATTATTGAGTATTTACAAAACCATCTGTTAAACCTCAGAACGTGAACGTCAGTGACACTGTTAATCCTGACGTCTATAACCAAAGTGACCTGCACACACACGCGCGCACACACACACACGAACGTGCATGCGACCATAATAACACGTTAACGCGGCCGTTCACGCGCGCACGGTCGTTAAGGCGCGGGCGCACCCGTTCGCGAGCGTTTACACGCGCGGCCGTTTCACGTTAGTAGGCGTTCGCGTGTGCTGCCGTTCACGCGCGTGCACGTTCGCACCCGTTCGCGTGGGCGGCCGTTCACATTCCTGCAGCCTGCAGATGCACAGACCAAAGGGCTGCTGCTGGGGACGGACTTGCTCTCACATTCAGTCGGACTTCAACACGTGTGAACCTGTTGGATTCCCATCGACCGCAGTTTACGGCAGAAGACAAGATTTTCCACGTTTTGAGCTATAAATTATGCCCAAAGAGTAAACGGTTTAGAATAGAGAGCAAGTTTAAAATATCTGTATCGCCAGGTGCCCTCGCTCTGAGTATGACGTCACCGATCTGAGCTGCGCAATCCGCTTTCAACTCCTCAACTTGAAAAGGTAAAGGCTCTGTCATGCCTTCAGCTAAAGACACCATTCCACCTTTAAAATGTTGACAAAACATTTAGCTATTACTGTATTACTCAGCTTTTTTGATATCTCTTATAGTGATTTAACTGTCGGCGTTTTCGTTTTATGTTTTTTCCGCACCTTTTCTGTTCTTCATTGGAAACCATTCATTTTTATTTTGATAAAAAGCTGATTAATTTTAAAATTTGAGAAAATATGAAAAATGTAAAAGCGTAGATTAATAGCTGAAGGTTTTGTCAACATTTGAAATATTTGAAATATTGTCTCAAGCTCAACGTATAAAGAAACTGTAAACGTTTGAAGTCGAAGATGATTTGAAGATTTCCCCATTGGGTCCTATTATAAAAAAAAATCATAAAAAGGTTAATAATTTGGAAATTTGAAAAGTCAGAAATATGAAAAGTCATAGCAATCGTGTCCTTACGTAGCTGAATATTTGAATAATTGAACTTTTTTCTGTAGCTGAAAATATGAAGGAGGAGTTAGGGTCCAAAATACGGATGGAAGAAATAGAAGAAACAGTTTAATAAAGATTTGAAGAACAATAGTTGGAATGCTTGCAGCATTCCAACTAATTACATCATAGTCGATATGACATGAAGCTTAAAGCAGTCTATATATATATATTTATATATATATATATATATATATATATATATATATATATATATATATATATATATATATATATATAAAACATAGATCTCACAGATTAGTAGCAGATTAGTAGCTCAGAAGAAGTGGCTTTAAATTACAATTCTCCCCTGACATGTTGCTCTGTGCAAACACAAGTGAAATTTTATTTATTAGGATAGGATGTGGTCTTCAGGGCCGGAGAACTTCCCAATCAAAACTATATATTTTGTTTGTATATTATACAAGCGTTCAGTCATAGAGTAGTTTGTGTAGGTTTTCTTTGCCACACGTATGCCCCCCACTAGCAGGAATACAAAATGTAACGTAGAGATTCAAAATATTTGGATTTATTCTGGGTTCACACCAAAAGCGTTGTAAATATTACTCCTGCCTGAAAGGGGGTGTGGCTTAAAAACAGTTACCGTTTCCGCCATTCAGCATGGAAATAACCACTAGTTCTGTTTCATACTTGCTGTGTAAATTCTACACACGTTGGAACATCAAACTACATTGTGTCTAGGTTCATAATATTGTCCGTAGTCCCACAACAGCGTCTGGATGATGGCCGCTGCCAGCAGCACTTTGATTTAGCAACGACAGGATGGCGGTGATGACGGGCGGAGCTTCTCAAAGCTGATTATCTTACGCAACTCAGCGTCACGCAAATTTTTCACCCGAGTTGAAAAATGTCAACTCACGGCAATTTGCGTCGCATCAAATGCGTCATTTGCGCCGCCCGGCCGAAAATTCGCTTTTTGGAAGCCTGTGCATTGACTTTGCATGTAATCGACTCGCAACGCGTTTGAAGTGAACGAAGCACTAAAGAAGTCCATTTCAAGTATAGACTTGAGCATAAAAGTGAATTCTCTGTCCTCAATAGTAGGACAGAGTAGCCCGCCCAGGTGATACAAGGTAATTATCCAGTATTCATCTTACCAGGTCATTGACGTCTTTATACATGCTCTGGTATTCTGGGGATGATGGTTGGAGCAGTGCCGTTGTGAAAACTTTGTTGGTGATCTTCATTGGCACAATGAAGACATTCTTTTGGTCAAGCCGCTCTACACTGAGATAGTCAGGCAGTGGAAGATACTGAAGAGCCAGAAGCCCTGCAGGTTTCAGTGTGACATATGTTTTGTTGATATGAGAAAAAAACATGTACCAGAATATCACTCACACTGCTGTTTCCAATCTGTCTGATGTGTCACTTCGAAGCCCTGGTCTCAGCATTTAGGCCAAAATGGACAAGTTCTTAAAGTGCTCAGAAGAATTTGTTTTTTTTTTTTACCACTAAATGGACTTTGTGTTGAGATTGCCAAAAACTATACAGGTTACAATAGGCCCACTGACAGGCCACTGACACTTGATTTCTACCTGCATCTATATTACCACTAGGATTTTGGCATTTATGAGTCTCTTGAGCATGTTCAATTAAGTATTCTAATTTTAGAGAACCATACCATTGTTTAAGTAAATGGGCTAAAATGTGCAAAAACAGCAAGACATCTAACTTTCTTTGATGACTTGTAAATTACACAAATATCAACAATTTCATTCTTCCAATCAGTTGGTGATGCATGAGTATTTCTTACCTGAATTGGCCATGGTCACTAAACACAAAGCATTGATCCACAGCCATCTCAGTTGTACCATGGTGAATAAAAGCCAGTAAATATTAGTCCAATATTGCTCTGATGATCTGCGCTATGTTGCAGCTTGATTATATAAATGGTGTTGTTATCTTTCATGTCAAGGGTTTTATTCATTCAGGATAAGAATGGGCAGGGATTAGGGGCTGGTCCATACATGAATGATATCTCCTCTACGCTACTGATTCAGATTTAGACATACATGCAAATCTGCCTCACATACAGGTTTACTTTGACTAGAAAACAGGGTTTAATTTAGCCTGTGTCTATCTGTGTATGTGCAAACTTATCACTTTTACTATGGTTACATTTAATTGCAAAAAGGGTGTATCAGGAGCATGTTGTACTATGTGCTATTGTTGATTGTCGAAAGAAAAGCACTGGGAGAATGCTTCATTTTTGTTGGAAATCAATGGACTGAAACCTCATCTCTTCTTTCCTACTCTGCCAGGTTGACTTGAGTTGCGCACACATCTGTTATTATTTGTATGTATCTGTATCTCGCTCTGTTTGTGAATGTTACTTATCACAAAAATACTAGTTAAACATTGAAAAGGATATTTAGATAGCTTTAGATTTTATTGACAATAAAATAAAAGTTCTTAATAAGATAAGCATATTGTGAAATCACAGAAGTGCTTTGAGTGGTTGGAAGTCGACAAAAGAGATATACAAGTACAGACCATTTACTAAGTCCGACCAGTTAAATTTACTGAAGAGATATCGCAGAACTGAAGGTGGAATTACTAACCTCTCTTGTCAGACACTTGGCTTATTTATATTGTGACAAAGCTGCTATTTTTTGTATATATTTGAAATGAAATACTGTAGATTATATTGTATAATTAATATTGTCGTCTGTCTACTCCAATAATATTTGAGCAACACAACACATTTATCTTTAAGTCAGTCACGTGTTATTACCTGTAGTGAAATTACATTTTCTTAGTCTATGTGTTAAATAGAGCAGGTTTTTAATAAAGTAATTATAATCTCCTCCAATGATCATGTTTGCTTCCTATAGGTATTTTGAAGTGCTTCTCCTTCAATAGAAAGTTGCATGAACATTATCTTTACTTTAGTTGTGTTATTATGGCTATACAAATTTGCGATTCACGAGGGCAACGCCCCCCATGATTCCCTCGTCGTCTGACGTCGGAAAGATTTTCCCTCCAATTTCCAGAAGTTCTGCTATAGGCTTAGACTGCTGGGAGACCTCTTTGGAGACACTGAGCTTCTCTCTTCTCTTCTTTTTCCCCTTCTCAATGAGTTCATGTCTTTTCAAAGCACATTACTAACTCTACTTCTTCCCCAGAGTCTTTGTGCTTTCTTGCCTCAAGTCTCCATGGATCATGGCTGTGTCTGGGGCCGGTCCCGCCTCGGGGCCTTCTGGGCTCTGCCTCTTAGGTCCTACCATCTGCCTCATGGGCCCTGCCTCTTGGGTCCTGACTCGTGGGCCCTGCCTCTTGGGTCCTGACTCCTGGGCCTTGCCTCCTCGGCCCTGCCTCCTGCCTCCTTGGACCTGCCTCCTGCCCTCTGCCCTGGGCCCAACCTCCTGTCATGAGCTAGAGAGGGGAACATCAGCGGGGGGGGTTCTGCTTCATGGATCGTGGTCCATGCCTACTACTCATTATATGATTAATTTCTGTCATGTAATGTGCTGTAACTCTGTTACGTTATTCATTCTGGTCACATGACATCTATTGCTTCTGTCCATCCGGGAGAGGGATCCTCCTCCTCGGTTGGTCTCCTGAAGGTTTCTTCCTTTTTTCCCCTGTGAAAGTTTTGTTTTCCACTTTTCG
This sequence comes from Clinocottus analis, assembly GCF_023055335.1. NCBI lineage: Eukaryota > Metazoa > Chordata > Actinopteri > Perciformes > Cottidae > Clinocottus > Clinocottus analis. The sequence goes on from NW_027175865.1 coordinate 18,666,565, forward strand.
GGGAGTTTTTCCTGATCGGATGTGAGGTCCTCTGATGTCATGTGTACAGATTGTCAAGCCCTCCAAGACAAATTTGTAATTTGTGATTCTGGACTATACAAAATAAACTGAATTGAATTGAATACAAATGACACACTTTTTTTTTTTATCCCATATGAAAACCATGGTTATCCATTTACCCTCATCTAAAGAGAATAACTCAACAACGTCTTATTGAAATGTATTAAGCAGGATGGTGACACCTCCTGAGTGGTTAGAGGCATGACATATAGAACATTGATCTCTACAACCTGAATTGTGTGCATTTTTTGTACTTTAAAATTGTCTTATTTTTTAGTACTGTCACGAATCACGGGGTGCTGCTCCAAAGGTGACATCAGAATCAAATTATTGTGTGTGTGATAAAGAAAAAGGAGTTTCTTGGATTTATTGAAGAGATGTGTGGGGAGTGAAGAATCAGGCAAAGAACCAGTCAGATGAGGTGAGAGAGGTGGTTAAAGCTGCTAAGAAAAATGTGGGCTTTATCGTGCTTGAACCGGTTTAAGTTGCATTTATATGTGGTTAAGAACAAGTCTATGTTGTCTTGGTAGAGCTGGATGTAGGCAGAAAGTGATAAGGATTATGATGATAATGATTTATGATTGTCTTAAGTGGATATTTTATATCTCTCAGTGGAACACAAGTAGGTTAATGGCCAATGGGTAAAAGCTCAAAAGATGTGCTGATGCATTTAGCTGATGGGAGGTCCCGGGACAAGGATGTCGTATGTGTACAGATCGTAAAGCTCTCTGAGGCAAAGTTGTGATTTGTGATTTTGGGCTATACAAAATAAACTGAATTGAATGGAATTGAATAAAGAGTAGGGCCCAATCCCAATCTCCACCCTTACGGACTCACAGACTTTAATGCGCGCTCCCGCTAAGTCCTCGAGGGTTTAGGGGTGTCCCATTGTCAAATGGTAGAGTGCCTGAGGGCTCTGTGGCAGACATTTTGAGCCCTTTATGAACCCTTTCCGTAAGTCAACATTAGATGCTGACTTTGCCTATGGGGATTACCCACAATGCATTGCAACGTGAGGTTAAACACGCGGTTCCAAATGGAAGAATGGAGACGTTAAAAAAAAATGTAAACAAAGAGGCATGTGGGCATTTAGCTGATAAAATACCTTTACAACATTATGGAACATAAGAACACATGAATTAGAGGAATGCAAACAGAATATATATATTTTCTCTACATTTATCATACATTTTATTTTGACAAAAACCAGTGAATAAATAATATAAAATTACTTCTCATCTTGTGAGGAAGACGTTTAAACCAGTGAATAAAAATAATAAAATGAATACATAATTGTACACAATATTTTTTTATGTAGTCACGTGATGTTGCAGCAAAGTGCTGCATTCATATTCACACCAGCTCAAGCCCTCACAGACTCTCACACTCAACCAGTTAGTAGCTGACATCAGTGAGTCCCTGAGGGTTCAGGGTTTGAGGGTTTAGGGTGGAGATTGGGATTGGGCCTAAGCTACCAAAGATCCTTCCAAACGTAAAGCCCAAGAGAGAGATACAAATTACAGACTGTATATAAACAAAAATGAATCATGGACATGAATTTACTATCAAATTTCTTTAAGTAGCACTGGGTATGACGTTATTAAACACATTATCACTTGACTCAAAGATACTGGACTGATAGAAAGAATATAAACTAAGGACTCCTTAATGTAACACTAGGTGGCGATAATGCACCATCTTGTTGTAATTCACTGTCAGCACCGAAGAAGAAAAAGGAGAAGAAGAAGAAGAAGAAGAAGAAGAAGAAGAAGAAGCCGTAGTAGTAGTAGTAGCACTAGCTTCAGTAGCATCATCAGGTGTCGCCGCAGCAGCAGTAGCATCACAGAGAGCCGGTCCATCGTTCTCTTAAGATTTCCGCATTTTATTATCAAAACGTCGTACGCAATGAGGTAATTATGTTTCCATGCATTTAACATTAAATTATGTTTAGTTTTACAGTCTTTTACAAACAACGTGTTGGCCGAAATCGCTAATCGATACCCTAGCTAAGTTGAAGCTAGCGCCGTGTATTGTTTGCACGCTGGGTACTAATATTAGCTAACATGCTAGAGAGGTAAGTAGGACATGTTATAAACGTTATGTATCACTACGTGTTTTCGCCCTGAAGCGTGTATACGGTTTAGCTCATTCCTGAGCTACGGGAGATTTATTTTGCTTTGACAGATGTAACGTTAAGGTACATTTCATGCCTTGACAGTGAGCTGACGGCAGCTAAAATTGCCTAGGCAATAAGCTAAATTAATGAATGAAATATACAGATGTGGATGTGAAAGAAGCAGTCGATACTTTAGGTTAGCGGGATAACATTGATTTACGCTGTGGGATCAAGTAGTGCCTAATGAGTTGCCACGGAATGCATTCTCTGAACGATAGCTTTGATTTGCAAATGTAGAGAGCAGTCCTGACGTATCGCTGTGTTTTTGTGATCGTTTCCAGAGGGGACCGCGGCCGGGGACGGGGAGGCCGCTTCGGCTCCCGTGGAGGTCTGGTCCAGGGGTAAGCTCAGCCACCGAGCCGCTGTTTGCTCTATTTTATCAACATCTGAAACACGTTTTGCCTGGAATTCGATTTCAAACGCATTGTTAAACCAGTTAACTAACACTAGGAGCCCTGTCCCGTCTGCCACAGCAGCCCAGCATCTACACAGGGTTGCTTGTATGGCATTAATGTGATTTTGTGAATAAATGTCCTTCCTGGAACAAAGACTATCCACGCCGTAAGGATAACATGATAAACTCTGCCATCCCCAATTGCATGTTTTGCACTTAAGTAAATAAATACAGACTTTACTGCCAATTTCATTTCATAATTTCTATGACAGGGCAGCTATGTTAGCCCTACCTTGTTTGATTGATGAAAAACTAAGACAATAATAATATAATTCAATTATTTTAAACAAAACAATATTTCATAATACAGCTTTCAACCTGTGGGGGAGGTTGGTAAGAAAGCACAATATGTGACGGGTCTGGAACACACCAATAAAGAATCTTGATTGGGTTGTATATAGCTGACACCGATTTGCCGCGAGTTTAGACAATATACCATTAAATCGAGGATCACAATTAAAAAATGGTGATGGAAGTTCTATTATTCAGATAATTGTAAATGTTGTCACGTATAACTTGAAAAAGCTGTCTAAGTAAAGACTGGAAAAATGAGATTTCATTTAAAAGTATTCTGCAGCATTGTCAGTGGGTCAGTCAAAGTTGCTCTGTCCTTTATGTATACATAGAGACTTAGAATTTTCTTCTAAGTTTTTATTTAAATAAAAAAGGACGTTCTCTCCAAAAAAAATCATACAATAAAATGATTTAGCTCTTAACAATATATAACAAGGAACAAATAAGTGTCTAAAGTCATGATACATTTTCTGCCAGACTTTGTCACAAGTATGATGAAGGTATGAAAATGTGAGCACTGTGAATGAAATCGAATGGTGTCTACATTGATATGTTGTGACAATAATGAAACCAGCTTTTATCCATATAACCTACCACTACTTTGGTGTGAAATAATACCGTGCATTCATCTGTCCCACATTATGTACATCAGATATTCTTTTTATGGCCACTGATTGACTGATCTTTTCTACATCCCTGTTAAGGTACCGTCCATTTGTCCCACACATCCCATTTGATTTTTATGTGGTGAGTAAAAAAAACCTTGATTGTAAAGGAGGGGGGGGCAGTCAATCGGTCTCAACATGTGACTGTCGTATACTTTAAAAAAACAACCCTACATCGGGCTGGAAAACTGTTTCACTGCATTCTGCTTGAAAGTTTCACCTCTGACTGCAGCCTGCATCCCTTTTTGAGATGTGGTTTAGTGTAGTCTGAAGTGTGCTCTGAGGCACCTGTAATCACATCAATAGTGATGCCACAGGGTCCGGGAGTACACCTGTACATCATTACAGGGATATGAGATGTTTTTCAGAGGGTGCAAAGGTACAATGTGCAACTCATGGTAAATAGACCTTTCGATCACTCAAACCATTTTCACACTATTTATCATCATTCACACCCATTCATACACTGATGGGAGGAGCTACAATTCCACCTGCCCATCAGGACTAGCTAATGTTCATACACCGTAGGCACAGCTACGGGAGCAATTTAGGTTCAGGTAGAGGCCAAAAGGTTCTGAGAAAATTAAGATTTATTTAAGCACTGTACTGTCCTATGATATACAATTATTTTGCATCAAACATATGGAAATGTTTGTTTGATGTTTTATATTTGAAGAAGATATCTGTCCTTAGGTGGGACTGGCACTCAATATGGGTCAAGTGTGAGGGCCCCTGAATGGTTAGTCATTGTCTTTGATCTGTGTTCCAACCCTCCGTCATACAAGGAAGGTCAAAAAGGAATCTACTTCTAACAGAATGTCCCAAAGGTGTACTGAAGTAGGCTATTGTGTATTGCTAGTGTGAGATGGCCTTCCCTAGAGTGAAGCCTGCACCTGATGAGACGGCTTTTAGTGAGTGTCTGCTGAAAAGAAACCAGGACCTGAGCCCCACACCTGCAGAACAGGTAAGTCCCCCAACCTATGCTGATGGGACCTCGCCCATCTGTCTCACCAATCTCTGTTTATGCAGTGTTTGATCCTGAACTGATGTGCATTGGTTTCTTCCCACATTCAGTCCTCCATCTTGTCCCTGGTCACAAAGATCAACAATGTCATTGATAACCTGATTGTTGCACCGGGCAACTTTGAAGTGGTGAGTCCTTTTTCTTTCACTGCACACAGAGACTGTCTCTGTGAAGAGCACATTATAGGAGCTCAGATCAGTGTGCAGTGTGCCACGTCTGTAACATGTTTAATAGAATATTTAAATGAACTGTTTTGCCAGAAGGTCTTAGACTCAGCGTTTAGCTATATCAGTTATTAATTTAGTTCACATTAATAAAAATATTGAAATTGACATTAAGCGTATCAAAATAATGTAGTTCATTGCAAGTATTTACAGAGTACCCTGTCGTATTTCGGCCAAATCTAATGTTTTCAAAATTGAGTGAATGATGAGGAGCCTGCAGATCCTATGAACATGTTACGCATTGCATCTTAATAATGATGTACTCGTGTTTCTTCACAGCAAATTGAAGAAGTGCGTCAGGTGGGCTCTTACAAGAAGGGCACCATGACGACTGGACACAATGTGGCTGACCTGGTTGTAATCCTCAAGATCCTCCCTACACGTGGGTGATGAGTAGTAGTTAATGTCAGATTATCAATGTCAATCAATCTAAAGAAAGATTAAAAGCGACTAAAAGTTAGAGGACTATTCATAGTCTGGCAAAATAATCTGGTTGTGTTCAGAGCCTCAGATTCACAAGGCTCTACATGTTCCCATATGACGAGGATGCATCGTTTGAGACCTGAATTGTAAAGTCTATATTTGTGCAATGGGTCTGTTTTTCAGCTAGGACTATTCCACAATTGACTAATGTATAATGACATGCCAATCCCTTACAATGTTTCCGTACTAGTGCTGATGCAATAACTGAGAAATGCAGTATTATATTTTTCTTCGAAGCTTTTTTCTTATTTAGAAAAAGATCGTTCATGATAAAAACGGCCAAAGTGTAAATAAAAGTTCAGACTAGATCCAGCTTTGAGGACTTGACAGTTTTCAATACCCCTGTTTCAAAAGTATTGAATACATAACCTCATTGCTAAAGAAACAGTCTTGCTGGTGCTTTATTTAGAGCATTTGTGATTTATGTAATGTTTGATGAGGATTTTTTTTCTTTCACAGTGGAGGCAGTCGCTGCCCTTGGCAACAAAGTCGTGGAGACCCTTCGAACACAGGACCCTACTGAAGGTATACTCAATAAGGGCCTGTTTGGATGTGTACTTTTAAAGTTTCTAAATTCAGAGTGTATCTTGTGTTCCACATGGCTCTTTGTGACAGCTGAGCCAAAGGCTAGAAGCTAACGATGCTAACGAGGGCAGCTGTCTGTACTGTAACATCGCTGTGTGTATCTGCTGCTTTTAGTGCTGTCCATGCTGACCAATGAGACGGGCTTTGAGATAAGTTCAGCTGACGCCACAGTCAAGATCCTCATCACCACTGTCCCACCCAACCTGCGCAAGCTGGATCCTGAACTGCACTGTAAGAGTGTACACATGTCAAAACAAACAAACGTGTATACTTAGCATGCATCTCTCTGCTGTCTGTGTGATGAAAGATGTCTTTCTAAGTTTTAAAGTTGTTGTTGCACTATATAGGTAATTTTACATTTTGGTCAATTTTTATTCTCCTACCTTGGGGAAGACCCAGAAGGGAGGGATTATACATTGGAGTGACTATATCTCCCAGCTAGTTTGGAAGCCCCTAGAATCCCCCAGAATGAGCTAAAAATGTTGCGGGTGAGAGGGAAGAATTTGCAAGTATAGGGCAAGTTTGATTTGAGGTATCGTAAGCCAGTTGGTGCTCATATTGGCAGGCTAGCTCTTTGTGCTACAGAGTCTTGGGACATTTGGCTCAAGGTGGCGCCACACACTTGGTGTTTTCTAATCCTGCGTTCACACCAAAAGCATTATGAATTTTAATGTGGTTAATTCGCATCATTCGCTTTTTCGTGGCTTAACTCGTGAACAGTTACCATTTCCGCCATCCACCATTAAAATAACCACTTTCCGCTGTATACTTGTTGTGGAAGTCCCACAAATGTTGAAATGTCAAACGGCATAAGCATGTGGCGCGTCTGAAAATTTGTGAGACCTATTGTTTTATTCATAATTCAGCCTGCTAAAACAGTGCTCATTATGAACTATTATGCACCTGGTTCAAATCCAGATGGTGATCTGAGGGTTAATTGTTTTCTTTTTTTCCTACAGTGGACATCAAAGTGCTGCAGAGTGCTCTTGCTGCCATTCGCCACGCCCGCTGGTTTGAGGAGAATGCCTCTCAGTCAACGTGAGGAAGTCTCCTTCAGCTCCCATCAGGCCTGCTGTTGCCACACAATACGCTTGCATGAATTTATTGGGTTATTTGATGTAATTATAATCTTCAGGGTCAAAGTGCTGATTCGCCTCCTGAAAGACCTACGGCTGCGCTTCCCAGGTTTTGATCCCCTCACTCCCTGGATCCTGGACCTGCTGGTAAGAACACAAGTCTGCCGCGTAACTCCCGAGTCCAAACGTTTGACCCGACAACACTGCCGGATGTCAAACAAAATCCAAAGCATGTAATTGCCTGTGCAGCTCAAGCCTTGCGTGACACCTGGGAAGGTGATTTAGTGTGTACCTTTCCTCCCAGTGATGAGGTCATATGTCCTTTCCAGGGCCACTCTGCGGTGATGAACAACCCGTCCAGGCAGCCCCTGTCCTTGAATGTGGCCTATAGGTGGGTTCCTGCTCTCTACAGCTTTAGTCTGGACACAGTCACTATAGAGAGGACAAGGTTTTAAGATTTGTGATTGATTCCTGTGTTTTTGAAGGCGCTGCCTGCAGATGCTCGCTGCTGGTCTCTTTCTGCCCGGCTCTGTAGGCATCACTGACCCATGTGAGAGTGGAAACTTCAGAGTCCACACAGTCATGACTCTGGAACAACAGGTAGGTCTGTCGGCAGCTGTTTGGATCCCACGCTGTTGAGGAGCTTCTTTCTTAATGATCAAAGTGACAGCGTACTAACTGTGTGTGTGTCTGCCGGCGCAGGACATGGTGTGTTTCACAGCTCAGACTCTGGTGAGGGTGCTTTCTCATGGAGGTTACAGGAAGGTCCTTGGGCTGGAGGGAGATGCCAGCTGTAAGCTCATTTCATTATCTTCCTGTTTACAAACTCATCAGCACAATGTCATGAGAACATAAATGTGAACGTTTTCATGATTCAGGAAAAAAGCTCAAAACTCCATGCAGCATGGGTTAAAAGCACAGAAGAAAGTAGCGGTATAGAAGATATAAAAGTAAAGTTGGCATTAAATTCCTGTTTGCTGCAGCACAAGAAGCCCTTGTTCTGCGGTGTTAGCAGACAAAGTTAAATTCATTAATGAATTACTTAATACGCATAATTACACAGGATCATGATAAATGATCAGCATAACAGAGGGATGTTTTCCATCCAAAGCCATCAATCTGCAGCTCCCATCATCGGTCACATCAAAGCATTGATCAGTCGGCACACAGTACAAAGGGCCCATACAGAAAACCTACATTCCACTTTGCCACACACAGTGCCATTTCTACAAAGCTTGCACCTTACGGAGTCTTCAGACCAAATGTATTTTACTTCACACTAGTGTGAAATGATTGCTTTAAGCCATCTATCCATCTAAAGCTAATACGGGACCTCAGCAGTCTAAGTTAGCTCAAGTGGAAAATAAAAATGAATATGGCAACTTCGTTGTTCAAACTGCTCTGATTTTACAACTAAATAAATTACTTTTTTGTTCCTGTTGGTGCAGACTTGGCAACTGAGATGTCCACATGGGATGGTGTGATTGTCACTCCATCAGAGAAGGCCTATGAGAAACCTCCAGAGAGAAAGGAGGAGGAAGATGAAGCTTTGGAGGAGGGAGGAGATGGGGATGGAGAGGATGAGAGCATGGAGACCCAAGAATGAGGACTTGAGGTTTGTAAATCTCCACATTCTACCACCAACGTCACTTTAGCAATTCAGATATTTAATTTCATCACTCACTCAGAAGTGTGGGTCACTTGCGTAATTCAAGCAGATCTGGGGAGTTCTTGGAGTTGCTCATTGATAATATGCACTTGTCAGAGGTGGGTTTGTTTGTAGGCACATAGGCCTGAGTGGTGCAGGTTGTGAACCACAATACAGCTGCGTAACTGGTTCACTAACACTTGCTCTGCTCCCTTTCCAGTCAAACTGACCACCAACAAGCCACTTTGAAGAAAGCCTCTCGGCTGGGCCACAGTGCACCTGAACACAAACTGCAGCAGGGGGAAATGTTCCACCTCAAGGCCTCTGGTCCCGACTTGTCTGGTTTTGTTGTTTTTACTTTTCCTGTGTTTGGATTTTAATTCCTCGTTGTAATACTAACATCCTGAATTAAACCTTTTTTTGTTTTTTATTTAGATTGAGTCTTGTTATTGAAAGCCGATATTGTCAAGTCAGTGCTGAAATTAGATCAAACAATGCAGCACTCAGAGTTATTGTCAGCAGGGGGGAGGGGTAGCTATTTAACAAACATTTGATGCTTAATATGAAACAGAGTGCAATAAAGAGGGAGAGTGGATATTTAATTGAGAGTATTGAATATTTACAGTTGATTCTACAGGGAATAAAAAGCACAAAATCAAAGAATAAAAATAAGGATAAGGAAAATGCACGGAATTCATGAACGTGTGAAAGTAACAAATGTAAAAGAGCTTTACAATTCTAGATGGAAACACGACTCTGAAAGCTCTCGTCATGCAGACACAACTCGCGGATATATTCGCCGTACTCTCTTAAAGAAAAAGAAAAAACGCCCGGTGCGTTTTTGTCAAGTTGTTTTAAGCGGCTGCGCTTTAAAAAGTCTCGTCCTGTGTGATCGGCCGCTCAGTCTCCTCACCTCAGGATCTACCTCGTTAACGGGAGCGTTAGCTAATAACTTTCACCGGAGCGTTAGCTAGCTGGCTAACGTCGCGTTCTCTCCTGCTGTGTTCAATGACTCCATTCATCAAGCTGGAGCTAACATCGCGCATCTGTTCGCAGTTCACTGAATATCCCCCGCCCCCCCAAAAAACTAATTTGGTTACCTAAATGAACCGACGCCAACACCTCAGTCGGTGCACGGTAGACTACCTGAGCTGGACCAGAAACCATGTCGAGGGACGAGTGGAGCAGCTGCAGAAAGCCCTTTTGAGCTCATTGGGGTTCAGGAGTTTGTTTGTTATTCTGGGTATATTGTGGCAAAGTAAAAGACTATTTGACCCTCAAGTTATTTCATTTTTATTTTGCACCTGCCTGATGTCGGGTGCGCTACACTGCTGGGTCAAAACGTGTCTTCCTTTACATAGCTTTGATCAGTCCAAACATGCAGGTCAGTAATCAGCTACAAGCAGATAATTAGTGGAAGCAGTATGTAATGCAAAGTGGAAAAACCTGTTTGAGGATTTCAATGCCCTGCAAAACACCAGCAGCTGCTTTCTTTACAGAACAATCTCTGTGCTAGCCTTGTTAGATTCTCAATTTAGTCCGTCTTGTGGGTCCATCTCCACTTTGAATCTGGGTTCATGGCTTGAGTTTGAGCCAGGGGTGGACCATGGTGAGGATGGAAAGGACAGAGGAGGCCAGGCCACAAGCCCCGACAAAGCCCGACCCTGTAGGGTAAATTCCTAGGCGATCCAAGGGAATGAAGATATCACAACCGTTCTTCGCCAGGTCCAACAGCAGCGGCGGGTTACTGTACAGCACTGTTACCAGCAGGTCGAGCTGTCTGCGAATCCATGCTGCAGTGGCAGGAGTGGAGGGGGCAGACAGGTGGTCAGCTGACAGGGTGGGGTTGGGTGAGGACGGGGCTTTGGAGGCTCTGTAACGACCCTCACACTCAATGAGGAGGCGGAGCTCGTACACATCCCGAGTCAGATTTAGGATCAGAGCAAAGAGGTAATACCTGCAGATGGAAACCACACAGATCTGTCATACGATCATGATTTAGAAATGTTTTGAACCGATTTATCTTCTTTAAATTCCATTAATCAATTTCATAGATTAAATCCATTTAAAAATATATTCAAATCACAATCCCAGATCAGATTTCTGCAGCTCAGATCAGTTTTTAAAATGCAGCATTTTCAGCAAGTATGTTTTAACGAAGACAACACTATCAAACCTTGAAACAGAGTAATACATACGCAACAAAAATGTAACTAACCTGAAAGCTCTCTGACTCCATTTGTGCTGGTCCAGTTTCGAGATTAGGCCCGTTTTCCCAGCCCACAGGACATTATCACAGACAAAATACATGGCTCTGTTGAGGTGGCTAATGGTCAGGCAGAGCCTCAGCACGCTGTCAGAGAGGTGAATGGCCCTCTTGGCCGCATGTAGCGCCTCAACAGAGTTCCCCAAACGCAGCACTGTGAGACACAAATGCAAATCAGCCACAAGCCTTTCGCTCTGGTGCCGGGAGGAGAGCTCCACGGGATGCTTCACTCACACTTTCTGGTCATGCTCATGTGCGCTTCCAGCTGACTGACAGTCTTATGAAGCTCCGCTGTGGCCCCGCCTCTCTGTAGCGTGTAGCCCAGCAGCGTACAGGCGTACTGAGCTGCCCTGCGTCACGACACAAATAAATAGTAAAGCATTCTGTGTATAATACAACTGTAATGGTGTTAGTACATAAATATCAGACCAAGTTTGGTGTAAATTCGTGTTCTGTTTGTTTATTTCTCCATAACAGCAAGGACAACAGACTATCCACGGTTTGATTGTTATGCTGGAAGCGATATAGCGTTAGCAAACTAGCGAGTACTAAAGGTTACGTGAACATTTGTAGCCAACCTAACTTATACGTACCTAATGACTCTCTCCTTGGCTTGGCTCTGGGCGTTGAACCGTACCCAAGTGTCCATGCTGGCGGGTTCTTCTTGACCTGTAGCCGCTGCTAGCTTACCTGCTTATGTCAGAAACTCTTGAGCTACTAGTTAACAGCTAGCTAGATTCTGCTAACGCTAGTCAAAAGCAATATTTTCCGAGAGCTTTAATCTCAGTAGAGCTGAACTATCTATTTACCACCTCGCTTTCCTCACACACGTGTCTAACTGTGAGTAACAGACGTATGGAGAACTGAACAAGTTGCTCAATTGCGAGTGGCACATGAAGCAAAATAAGTTCGACCTCCGAGTATAGAACTACGGAAGCCTAAAGGTACTGGTGTAAAAAAGCGAAATACCACCTCTTCAGGTGGACCACTGTACTGAACCGTAGTCGTGGATCATATTTCAGAAAAACAAATGTAACGTAGTGGCAAGAAACAAAAGGCAGCAGCAGAGGTTAAAATAACTTCAGGTTAAATAATTTACAGAAGTAGTTCCATCCTGTTAGATGTGCAAACCATGTTTTGTATAGTTTGTAATTCTACATATATGTGTCTTGTTTTATGTCCTTTAGTCCTCTGCCATTTATAGATCTTTGTCATTGTTGCTAGTAATAATAATACAGGTTATTTATACAGCACTTTTAAAAGTGCTGTATAAATATCATGTATTACTATTATTTTGTATCACTCATAATAGCAGAATAATAGAAAAATAACCCATTTCTGACACCTGACTGACGCCTGCCACAGACTTGTCAGTGCCACAAGGAGGAGCTCGGCCTTGCTGAACCTGGTCTAGGTGGAATCACGATCCATGGATACCTGCGAGGGGAGAGAGCACTACCATGGCTCTTATAGTTGGTGGAGAACAACTGCAGCGCCTGGCTTTTAAATCTGTGGTTGCTCCATCTCTGCCCACGTGTGCATGACACCATAGCAAGTCGGGATCAAGTCTTACACAAATGTAACTGTATCTCTGTTTCAAATTAATAGATGCACACATTAAAACAAATATCTAACCGACATGCATTGTGGTGCCAATCACCGGTGACAAATATCTAACCGACATGCATTGTGGTGCCGATCACCGGTGATCGATTCTACGCCGGCTCATCTCAGCCTAATATTATTAATGTATTCACACACCAAAGTCGCTCGTCTCTCACTGACTGTCATGAAACAGGCTGTGTGGCCATGACACAAAGGAGGGAATACACAGGAGTGAGTTGTTTGCCAACAAATATAGTTTATTTAGTTATACCAACCAGAGGCAAACCTGATTGTTGTGCCCAAACCCAACCTGGCGTCTCAGAGAGGGAGCTGCTGCTACTGCTGCTGCTGCTGCTTCTTCTTCTTCTTCTTCTTCTTCTTCTTCTTCTTCTTCTTCTTCTTCTTCTTCTTCTTTCATAGTCGAAATATTAAACTTTTACTTTGGAAGAGCTCTGAATTGATCAAATTCTTGATTTTGTGTCAATGATCCCTGCTGACATTGGGCGAAGGTAGGGTTCACCCATAATACTCACACGCAATTTAGAGTCATCAATTATCCCAACCTGCATGTCTTTGGACTGTAGTAAGAAGGACAACCACGCTAACACTGAGAGAACATACAAACACCACACAGCCTTGCAGTGTCGAACCCTTCTTAATCGACACAGTAAAAACACTTGATGTTCAGAAGTATGTAGTCAGATATGTCCTGAACTGTCAGAGATCTTTAAATCAAATGTATTTGTTGTTCTCAGGAATTATTCATTATTAATTTTTGCAATTTAATCGAATTTTATTTTTAATTCGAAGGGACAAAGACAACATGTTAGGCAACATGATTAAATATGAAGTTTGAATCATGTTTGTGCAGGCTTCCATATAGAACAAGGCTCATTGGATGAAGGCAGGGACATGGGATATGACATGCAGAGCAACTGGAGCTGCAATGTTGGAGAGTAACAGCAGGAAATAAAGAAGTGGTGTTGGTTCACGCACACCTTTGCAAGTGCAGAAGAGATTTTACCTCACATGTTGTTCCCAATAGTTTTGACAGGTGACAAACCCTCTTGTTAACTCTTCTTGATCCATATAACCTCTGATTCTGAGGAGCGAAGCCAATGCGGAATTGTCTTAAACTTGCATTCATTCAAATGGCCACCAGGGGGCGACTCCTCTGGTTGCAAAATGAAGTCTAGTTCAACAAGAAAGGGACTCTACTTCTCAGTTAATGTATTCCCTCAGAAAAGACTGTAATTTGGGGTAAGTTTACACATAGAAATGGTCTAGCGGAGCTGTGGAACAAACCGCCGATCATCTGGTTGAAGAACGACCCTGCACACCGATGAGCCACAGTCACCCACTATCCTATGTGTCTCTGCGCCACTCCTCCTTCATCCTCATTCACATTCACTGGTTGCAACAAGTCATGACTTATACAGTCAATGGGCCCATAGAGCTCTAACCCTTCCTCCCTGCAGCCTTGTTAGGGCTTCTTCACATGAACGGAGGAAGGAACATAACTGGATTATTCCAACATTTACAAGGTTTTTGACCCAACAAATTAAATAAGGGCTGATCAAATGTTTTACAGACACTTCCAGAAATCTCTTTCCCAATGTAAGTCTATAGGGAAAAGTGTATTTGGTTCCCATGGCATCACATGGCATCCCATGGTGGATATGGACATTCTTCCTGAGTTTGGGGACATGATCCCAATCTTAATTATAATCCGGACAGCCCAGAGGCATGGCAGTAAAGTAGCGTCCCTCCTTGTTGATGCTGTAGGTCTACTGGTGTTTATTCTGTCCTTTGTCTCTTAGTGAAGTGTACTGCCATCTCATGATGCCAGGATGATGTCATACACCTCTCCAGACTACCTGTCTTCAGGGTAGAATTGTTTGTGATTTAGTATTCAGCCCTGCAGAAGAGGATAGGCCTAATCTGGTCTTCATATTAAATATTGACTATTATGTATTGACTGACTCATAAACTTGAGTTCATTAGTAAAGACATTGATGGATTTACTTACATAATGTATCCAAAGCAACAGGCTACCATAAGCACCGTTTGTGATCACTAATGACAGCATTCCCAGCAAGATATCTGAATTGTATGCATATTTCCTGTATCTACTTTTAATATATGTTCCAATATTTCTACACAATACATAAAGTTCTCATCATTATACACAAGGTCCTATGCAGTCATCGTGTGTTGAAGTGAAACCTGGAGGTTTGTTTTAGGGAGATTGTGAAGCATGACAGGGTTCATTTATCAACTAGTAGCAATACCTCATCAAAAAAGGTTGTATAACTATGACAATACCACTTGTTTATCGTATTTTAATATACAGTCAACATTACAAGAGCAGCACATTTTTACAATAAAATAATTACAAAATTAAAAGAACAATATTCTAACAAAGCCAAACACAGTTCTTTAGTGGATGATAATGAATCTTAAGTGGTTTAAGGATGGGATGAAATCAGATTTTATTTTAATATATTTTGTGAGATAAACAATGTGAATGTTTAACCCCAAACCTGTTCTGAAAATTGTTGTTCTATTTAGATTTTCTTTCAATCTATAAAATTGGATCTTACATTTTCCAACACACCCGACAGGCATTTTGAACTGTTTAGGTCAGCTTTAACAACCCAACTCAATGTCAGTCAATCATTATGTGTGTCATTATGATGAATGTAGTTAACGTTATGATCATTATAATTTGATCATATTCCAAGGGTGAAGAAACAGTGGCTACATTCAGATAATTATATTGGTAACCTATCTTTCCATAGCTATCTATCTAAACATAAAAGACACTTAAATAATGACAAATGTCTTATATGATTACACAGAATACACATTTTGATGCATTAACTTTGGTCTATTTAAAACAACGACATGTCAGAATGCAGCTTCAAAACAAGCACCACCAGATTAAAAAGATTGCATTAATCTGTCTATTATTATAATGTTGTTTTATGATGATACAGTTTACTGTAGACTATCGAACCAAAGATGTGAGAACCAATCATATTCATCAACAGATGTGGAAAGCAGTTGGCTTTAACATTTTGTGTGGACTTCGTCAGACCACAGATTAGACGTGGTTGAGTGTTTGGTTTGTATTCAAGTTTGAATCCTGAAGAAAGTAATCGTTATTATTTATGAGGTGTTTCCTGGAGACAATTATTTAAATTTAGCTGTAATCGTAAAAAAAAAAAAAAAAAAAAAAAACCTGAAGGTCGGTACACTTCCAATCAATGAATTCCAATACATTGCTCGTGTATTCCAGTTGTGTCTTTCGTTGGTGCGGATCAGACCTCATGTCTGTAGATAAGATACTTTCCCTTTAATTAGTATCGATAAAACGGTACTTTCTAAGAAACTTTCTTGGACACGATTAGAATATATTCAGAATCATAAAATAAAGCATTACAGAATTTGTTTTACAGAATGGAAGCCCACAAGGGACTTTACTAAAACCATAATGTAAACCTGAAAATGTAAATCCACAATAGCGCTATTATTTTCCACATGTGTAAAATCTGAATTTAAAATCTAATTTGCATTTTTGTTTAAAATGTTAACATAACATAGCTGGCTGACATTACATTTATAGTCATACCTCGATGTACAGTGGACAACATATGCGATTTAATAATGCATCCATTTATGTAAGCATTATTTTTGTCAATATGAAAATGTCCTTTTCTAAGAATTTAAAAATGAAAACGGCATTCATCATTTGATTTGCAAAGACATCCAAAATCTACATTGGAAGTGTTATTCTGTCAGCCCTCTGATTCATACGGGTCGGCAGTCACGTCCTCTTTTCACCTGCCGACTGCCTACATTGTTTTATTGCATTTTATTAAATAAATGCTACGACTTAAATGATAAACAGATTTGAATATGGTCATATAACACCCATACGACAATGTGAAAATTAAAATGCATATAGAATTATTGCATTTGAATTGTTACTCATATAACACATATGAATGTGGAAAGTTACAAGGATATTGTTGTATTACATTTTAAAGTAGACATGTTCATAACTCCCCTATGGGCTTCCACAGTGCAGCAAAAACCTGCTGCAGCTATGCTGCTAACAAACCGGATGGAACCAGCTCCACGAGTTCAAAAGCAGTGCTGGAATGAGCTGAAGCTTGGCTCCAGTTGTTTACACATGTGCACATGATATAGATGCACAAATAGACAGGTGCCAAGCCTTTCTGGACACATGGAGGTGATGTGATTGCAAATAGATAAACCTCTGACGATGACGCTGAAGATGAGGATGTTTGCTCTTTATCTGCAAAAGCCTACTTGAACACTTGTACCTCCCTGAATATGGGCAGAAGAGAACAGATATGACATCTATTTGGGTTGTCCATGCTAATATTAAAACAGTGCAAAGCGTACTCATTCATAGTTTACACTCACAAAAGACTAAGGCAATAAATAATACTACTCAGGTATGATGAGAGATTCGTCAATACTCAGTTTGACACATTGTGATATCTTCAATGAACTACACAGATACCTGAGGGAACCACAGAATACCATCAAAAGATTTTGAACAGCGGAAAACCAAATCACAATGTGTAACATCCATCTTCATGAGTAGCAAAACAAACTTGTGTCTGTCTTTTATTCCAGTGTTGGTGCATCTACGGTCGACAACAAAAAGGCACAAATCACAAATATGCATATGGTTGCTCTTTGTTAAGCAGCTGAATCAGATGACAAATGTTCCCTGACACCTCCCAGCTCACATCTGAAACTATATCAGAAACCAATACTTCTTGTGTAGCACAAGAGTGTACCTTTTGACATGAAGTACATTGTACCCTTTTATTGGGTTAGCCACATCTTTTTACACAGTACATTTAGCCTGTGTACTATTCACAACAAGCCTGTTTGGGGTCTCTGAACTCTGGTGTGTATCATCCTTCAATGTGAATCACTGTAGTACACGCACAATCATACAGGGACATGTACGCCAGAGGTGTGCAGTCTGTGCTGGGTTTGGCTTTAAAGGACACGGTCCTGTCTCTCTTTACATGGTACACATTTGCCACATGTACTGTACTGTTGCTGTACTGTGTTGTAATATCTTCTCCGCTGCATACTTCTTTCCAAACACAAATACTTTCTGATGTAAAATACCCATAGTCCGTGCTCTAAGCAATGACACATTTGAGTTCAGCTGAAGTTACAGTAGTTTGAGGTTTCACCAGTCAGGTTTGGTTCTGGCTACAAGCAGACAATCAACTACGAGAAGTTTACTCTCCGTTAAATCCCCAAACCACAGTCAGTGGAAGCACAGCGGGAGTTCTCTTTTATTCCAAAAACTTACTTTTGAAGTTTATCCACTTGAGGTTAGACTAACACGTAACGAGGACTGTGGGCGAAGGTACGAGTTCATGGTCAATAATGGGCAGCGGAAATGCTTACGGCAACTCTCTTCCCTTTTTTATGTACATGAGGCAGCTAAGGATTGTCTAAAAGGGACAGTGTGTAGGATTTGGTGGCATCTTGGTGAGATTATTAGTTTTAGGTGATAATACCAGTGGTGGGCTGTCAGGGGCCTTCTCAGCCTTCACGGCAGGCCTAAACAGAATCACAAAGTTATAGTTACTTTATAATTGAATAGTTTTTCAAACATATACTACATGTATTATGATTATTTCCCCCTATCATCTTATTTTCTCATTGCACAGATCTTGTCTTCCACAGTTGCGCTGCCTTCAGCTTTCAGCCTGCAGCACTGCTTTTCAGGGCAGCAGGCTTTCGTCCAATCACATTTTTCTCTCCTGTGTCTCTATGGAAGCAAAGCAGTTTAAGCTGGCCTTTGCAGATTAAAGTACACTGAGAGTGGATGTTGTGGTTGACTATGGTTGATCTTCAACAAATCAGACCTTTAGTTTGACAGGTTTGGCGGATTCTTTGACATGCAGGGCCTGCGAGACAGCGTGGTCGTGCGTGATTGGTCAGTGGCCCCGCATGACCATTAACATGCGCTATGATTGGTATGATTGGTCCGTAGGACAGGAAATTAGCTTCAACCTAGAACCAAAAAGCTACCTTGCTGGTGGATTAAGACTTGCTTGTGTACTGATGACGCCTTTCGCACAAAGGATTACGGAAATGTGGTGAGTGAAATACTGGCTGTCTAACTTATTTTTTTAATATCTGTAGTTGTATTTAATCATTAAAGGCGCTGCTGCTACTGCTGCTGCTGCTTCTGCTGCTGACGCCACCGCTGCACCCAGCAGATATAGAGGCGCTGCATAATTGTGCGTTGCACGGCGGGGGAGTCCACGCTGGTAGATGAAGTGGCTTCATGGGTCGGTCTACGCGCCCAGCACATTGCTTAACGGCAGCGTCTCCTTTTTTTCCCGCATCATACTGATAAAGTGGCTTCGCAGGTCAGGTGTTCACACACGTGGTGGACCGTATGAACACACTGTGTATTGAGTGGGTTGGTCTGGACAGTAACTCCCAGGACACTTTTTTTCCCCAAGTCCAGCCGTGATGTGGACTATACGGCACTCATTGAAGGCATATGGTCTAAAACCCACAGCTCACCACTGGATAATACACTAATTAAAACATAATTATACATATCATATATCATTCCTGCTAATCCCCTGACATGCTACACACTGGCCCTTTAAGATTGACTTAAGAATTCTTACTCTTAATGTATAACAGGATGTAAATGAAGAACAAAATGACACCTGAAAAATGGGGCACTTAAGTCCATGAATAGAGTCCCTCGTGCATGCTGGGGTACAAAATAGTTGATGACATGACTTGCAATTCCAGGAACCATATGGCAGCCATCTTACCTGGGTCCAGTTTAAAACTTGCTGTAAATGGAACCTTAAACAGCTTCGATTGTCTTTATATTGTATTTTTCTACCAACACACCAATATTGTTTTTATTCAATGAACTGAGCGAGCTGTCTGGAATGAACAAAAAATCTCATGATTGTGTAAAGACACAATTTTGATTTTAGGGTGAACTGTCACTTTTAGCATCAGCCACTTTCAGTTTTGCTGTTTTTTAGCATGAGGTTTGTTTTGATGATGAGAGGAAAAGTTGAGGAGCTTTATTTGAGGTGATAACCTAAATTTTTGGGAAAGCTAATGCCGGATTCAAGGTAGCTAATTTTGGTGAACGTGTAATGTTAACATGCCATCACTCGCCCTCTAAATACGTCGGCTGATGATTGTCTTGAGATATTATGAAACGGGATTACAAGCACTTCTCTTTGTCATGTTTGTTTACTTTACACTTCATTAGCATGGAGGTGCTTACATGTTAGTGTAATATTAATAACTTTTTTTTAACGTCAATGTTACTAGATGGTACATTTGAGCTTTGCTAGTGTAGCTGGCTGTAACTTATCTGTTTAGCTAATGGATCAACACTATCAACAATCACTCTTCACCAACGCTTTGGTAGTTTTAGTGTTGACTCATTTGTAACAAATGAATCGCTCTTCTCTGTACTGGCGTCTGGAAAATGAAGCTAGCCTCTCTGGCCTCTTTGGTCCTTCTGGTAGAGTTATTTAGTGCTGGCCATTGGCGGCCATTGAACCCTAACCCAGGTAAGATAGCAAACGGTCATTATATTATTAATAGCTATGATGTAATGTCATAGCTACTGTTTTACATCTATGCAACCCACCTACCTCATTTGACTGGAATCACAATATAAGCACTCAATCAATCATATTAATGCTGTTCATGGTTTTAACTCTCTACTCATTTAGCCTTTATTTCAAAATAAGAGCACACTCTTACTTCATATAAATTCATCTGGGATCAACAAATCAATCCTCAAACTTTTTCCAAACCAAATGTGTTGGATGAGAATAAACATCCCTATTTTAGCCTGATAACAGCAATTACAGTCTGAATTGGTTGAGCCACATTTGAAGTACAGGGCTCTAACGGTACCAGGGACAACAACCATCAGTTCAATAAACTGCTGGAGTGGCCATACTGTAGGAGATGATGCTCAGCAGTCAGACCAGAGAACGGACAGGCACTCAGGTCTCTGTCTCCAGGGCTGCTGATCATTACTATCATTACAACTTCTTTCTGCTGTAACACGTAGAGTATAACTGATGTTCCACAGTAACACGTAGTCCACTCATCTAGTACTGCAACTGCACATCACAGCACGGTACATTATAAACCTCAATAAATACAAAGCTTAGGGAGTGTTGTAGCCAGAATCCTATCAGAGGGCTCCATTGATTGACTCCTGCCTGTCAGTGATGATCAAAGTGTGTGCGCTTTAGGCGTAAAACGAAATGTGACTTTGCACTGTAGTTATGAGGTATTTTGGCTTTGGTGATTTCCACCAACCATTTGGTTACATACAGGGTAGCACTGTTTCATTACAAAGTACAACAACACTACTTTAAAGCTAAATGTTTTGGGCTTTTTAGCCTTTTGGTACAAAAATAATATAGTTTGAGCTGAGCATAATAAGAGGGCTAACCAGCTATCAATGCTAACAGTTTAGATCAACATACAGTGAAGAGCACAGCACAAGCACAGATGACATAATAGGTTCCCTTAATCCATACTTCTACATCAGTTCTGCTGTTGATTAGATGTAAAGTGAACTGTAATGCTGTTTGTATTCAGTGTGAATTTACCGACAGCATTTTCAGAGGTATGCAGTTCTTTTTCTGTGTTTTTCACTCCTGTATAACTTTGTATACATCCGTGAATAAATGTGCAGAACACTCATACTATTAGAAGAAATCCAAATTGCATATAGGGGAGCTGGAATTCTGGAACACATCCCTGGATCTCTACAGTGCATACGAATGTCTTTAGAATCTTTACCTTCAGAGCTCCAACTCCCTTGTGTTTGACTTTAGATTGTAGCGTAAAGCATTGGAAAAACCATCAACACCTGGTTTCCATTGATTTGCTATGTGTATCAATTAGATAGCATATTTGGCAACATGTGTGTCTGTGTGTGCACATTCATAAAACCCAGATTGGAATTTGAACTTGGTCATGGTCCTCAGTTAGCAGGCCCTGGGTCTGCCAATGGCATGGTGTGCAACACCTCATCCAGAAGCTGCAGAGCGCGGTGCAAGTGGACCTCCACCCAGCAAGGCGTGTGTTTGATGCTCTGCCGAGGGTAGTCGGGCCCCCAGCCCTTCACGAAACTGAGCCGCAGGATACACAGGCGCCTCAGGTCATCAACACCGATCCCCGCCGCCGCAGACAGACCTGTCAGGGAACAAGCGGGAAATGACAAAGGATATCTGATTGGTGCTCACTATCAGGGCACTCGTCCCCCACACTGCCATTTAGTCACTCCCTGTTAAATCACATTGTGATTGATTGACAACTGATCATGTATTTCATTTTATGTTGTATTCAGCAGCAAATCCTCAGTGAATCCCTGGCTGCTGCTGGTGAAGCTGCAGGTGATTAAACATTATGACCAGAGCTTCGGACTATTTAGTCAATGGGTCAAACTGGAAGTGAGGTGGACATGGCCACTATAGCAGCTGCACATATTACATAGAAGCCATAAGCCTCTTCTTCCACTGGACAATAACACTAATGCCCACTAACATCTAGCTCTTGCCTTCAGGGGGAAAGGTGATAATCCAGGACAAATGACAGGTATTTATCGGATTCAGCTCAAAACTGCATTGAGTTGCAGAGTGGGCTTGAATACCAACATCTTACTATTACATATTATTATTACTATTATTATTATTATTATTATTATTATTATTATTATTATTATTATTATTATTATTATTATTATTGTTATTATTATTATTATATCATTGTTTCCTGATAATGTGAAAAAAATGAAATGTCAGTAACCAGTCTCTCTTCATGGCTGCTTCTTATTGTACCCGTTCACGTCGTTGTTCCACTCGGCTGTACCTAATTTGGTCCATTCGGTTCACAGGATTGTGTGAATCACAACCAGTGTTTCCCTTACCGTTATAATGGGGGACCCACTGCTTTAAGTGTTTGTGTCGGTGTCATTGTTGCGACACCGACACAAACACTTGTTTCCCGAAGCTGTAAACCTATGGGAACCACTGATAATACATTCCACCTTGACCCTTGGACACACCACATTTAACATTTTAAATTGACTCTCACCATGTATTGTTCAAAGTCAAATTATTAGTGTTAACAACACTTACTAACTGCTGGTGCAATGCCTCCGACGCTGCCTGGACCGGGAATATTTCCTGCCACGGCGGCTGCTTGCGCAGCCGCTGCAGCCTGAGCCGTCGCTGCCTGCTGCTGCATCTGTCTGTGGCACTGCCGCAGGTCAAACACCTGACCAACACACACATTCAGTCTTAATAACATCTTAAACAGTTCACTCACTCATTGCAAAGGGATGTATAACTTATTTATGTGGGTCATGCTACACAGAAGCTCAATGATACTCACTGGCGTTCTCAAATCAACAAAATAGTTGAACAGTTTAAAAATAGAGGATCAGATTCCTTTGTGTGAGCTGGATTCAGACCTTGATGTAGGCTCCGGGGTAGATCTTGTGCACGGCATCTCCTGGTGCTCGGCCTGCCTCCCTGTCGAGGTAATAGCTCTGTACAAACACAGCATGGTCGCTCATACAGCGCATCCACACATCACCCTCACCACGACACTCCAGCTGCACGCCTTTACCTATGTGCAACCTGGAACACAAAAGATGTGGAACCTAGTTTATTTATTGTACAAATAAACAAAAGACCATTATTATAATTGTCAATTGTGTCTTTTGCTGGAAGATGAGTATCAACGTAGTCTGGAAATGGGCAGAGAGATAGAAGAGTGTGACATGCAACAACGATCCCACAGCTGGAATCAAACTGTGGGCGTTGCAGTTTAATAGTGAGCGCTGTAATCAGCTACCCGACGCTCTGTGTGAAGAGAAAGCTGCAGTACACGATCACTCTGCTTTCTGACTCAGAACAGCTCATTCCACCATGTGGGACCACAACAGAGAAGATCTTTGACCCAGATTAGCACAAGGTTTTTCAGATGTGCTGCTCATCTGGGTGAAGAAGAGGAGAGTGGTCATCTTCGTACCCTGTTGTTGCTCATTACGGTCAAATTAATGTTTTTTACATTTGTGGTGACTTTACACAAAAGCTATTTACTTTGTCGATCTACTTTACCAGAGAAACAGTAAGCATACAAAAAGCTCCCACAACTGCTTTCATGAGAAGAACCGAGTGCAATTACATGAAGACCCGAAGCTCTGCACATTTCTGTGACAGTGACAAACAACACACAGTGTTTGGAGAGAGATGAGGCAGTGGGATGCAGCCAGGAGGAGTGTGGCAAACATGGCCTTGAATATTACAAAATTCCAGCCATACAGAAGAACAACTCATGTGTTTTAAATAGCCACGTACTGTTTTTTTGCATGTCAAGATCAGGCTCTACTATATCATTAGTATTTTACTATTTGGAGAATCTGAATCCAGTGGTGGCTGAAGGAATTGTTTGTGAGCAGCTGTGTGAGCGAGGAGCAGACGTTCTCCGCTCACATGCTGCACTAAACACAGGCAGGATGCCGCCAATCTTTCCCAGCTTTGTCCAGTTGCAGTAGATTTCCCTGACCACCGTTTCACACCCACACAGCGCTCTCCGCACTGCATCTCGCCAAGCATCCGATGAGGCTACTTATATTTCCCAACGGGCATTTTGGCCAGACAACTACAAGTGATACTGATGTGAGGTCCCGGGACACGGTTGTTATGTGTACAGATTGTAAGGCAAATTTTGTATTTGTTATTTTGGGCTATATGAAATAAACTGAAATGAAATACCGCCAAAGAGCCAACATATGCAACGTAAACCTTGAGTGACGGCTGTCAATCATCCTGCTATCTAATTGGTTTGCCAACAACAACAACATTTAGCCGTACTTACCCGGTTAGAATTGAAACAGAGATTCTCAAAGCTTTGGAAGTGTTACTGTATTTAATTGCATTACTGTGCTTCATGTATTTGGCTTTTCCCTGCATTTACAGGCGGGACACACAACATTCCAACAGTGGAGAGGTGTATCGTCTGAAGTCATTATCATGCCACCTCACACACTGAGACAGAGAGAGGAATAACAGTGAGTGAGTCGGTAAGTGAAAGAAATATAGCATGAAAGAGTTCTACAGTGTTTCATATCAAGGGGAATCTTTTGAAGAGACACACCTGGCTCTCTCACTTGCGTCTGTGCGGTGGACGTTACTCAGCTGTCCGAGGCAGAACCGATCACCTCCTGATGGGTCAACATAACCGTCCACGGTTACAATCGGGCAGCTTGAGGGTACCTTGAACATCTCACCCACCTGAACGTCCATTTCAAAGTAGGAGATAGAGCACCAAAACTCTGGTCCTGCAATGAAAACAGAGCTGGTGGTCACAGCTTCTGTCACCTTTGTGCCTGAAGCAGAGACACCGTTGTTAAATGTCTCCTGCATCATCTATACATAAACATTCATCATAATCCTTGCGACCAAACCTTGCCAAACCTCGACCATCACCACTTTTACAGAAATATAATTTCTATAGCAACTGTCAACGTAGACTATCAGATTGTAAATGAGGATGACAGATATAATAAACCTGTATAAAGTCAGCATTAACAGTTACGATCCATAGTGACATCATCTCTGACCTGGATGGTTGGACACAGACGGAGGGAAAGAGGCAGAGCCATGGTGCTGGGACCCTGAAAGCAGAGATAGAAGTACATCAGTCTGAAGCAGAACAAACATAACGCTGTACCCAAGTCTTACTTTTCCAAGTTGAACCTGAACCAATCACTTGATAGAGTGGCTGTGAAAATGAACAAGTTCAGACTTTGGTAACTCCTTATGGTGGTATGATATTCCTCATGGTACTAATCAACTGTGTGGGCAGTGTTACTGTAACTCAATAACTTAAAGCAATAACAATATAGCAGAATATAAGAATGATAGCAGTGCACGTTGAAGCTCTGTGTTTCAGCATGTTGACACTGTGCTCAAAATAACATCTATCACCAAATCATTCTCGTGGACACATTTACAAGTATAGAATGTATTTCTACAGCCATTGTACGGTCGACATCTTACAAGTTATTTATGAGATCAGAAAGATCAAATACATAACAGAAGCTCCTCAATATGAGGAGCAGTCAATGGATGTGACAAACATGAACATCATGTTGAAGGATATCTTACAATGGTGGTTTTGATGATGACCACGCCCGTTCTGCTGGGGTCCTAAGGGAGTGTAGGAGGCTGTGCTGCTGCCTGTCCAGACTGCTGAATTACAGGGAAGTAAAGAATGATACATAAATAGCTTGACACAATTACACGATTCAGTTACTTAAGTTTAAACATATATTTCCTTGTACAACAGTCCAGCAGTGCAGCTCTGCAATAAATACTGCTGTCATGAAGATTCAATCATTATCATGATTGGAGTCGGAGTGGAAATGTTTATACTTACATGTGTTATCTATCATTTTTATGATGCATGTTTTTGTATTATCTTAAGTTATCTTAGATGTACAGAGATGAGGAAGAGTTGGAAGGGTGAATGTCAGGTAATTGCGTCAGTTATATTTAATTGACAGTGGGTGGATATTTGGCTGATCATAATAATTTAATAAACAGATTCATAATAAATATGAGTTGTATATATGATGAATATTATGTGAATTGTTTTGGTCCAATAAGTTTATTATTCTTATATGTTTTAAATGGCCATGTATTAGCCTATGTTTACACAGCAATAAAACAAAAACACAAATGCTATGATGCAACTTCCAGGAGCAGCAAGAATGAGACATTCACATTTTAAATCAACATTGAATGATTTTTCATTGTTAGGGTCATACACAGTGTATTCTTCTTTGTATACTATTTTGGACATTATATTTATTTATGTGTTTATTTATAATATTTATGACAATGTTTTCATATAAGAAGTTTGCTATGTGTTTGCTGTTATTGTTTTGTTTTATAGTTATTTGTTACATTTTCAAAATTAATAAATTACATTATTCTGCATTATTAGGCAATCGCTTATGTATCCCATCCCCTGGGAAGCAAAACCAAATATTGGTATTCAAGAATATCCATGTATTTATCTTAGTATGAATGTATTTATGTTGAGACCACTCACTGTGGAAGGCAGCCTGGCTCTGAGAGTGTTTATTGCTGCTGTAACCGTTCTGTCCATGAGGGTGAGATGGAGGGTGAGAAGGAGGTAGGGACGGTTGTTGTGGGTGGGGGGCCTGTGAGGGTTGCTGGGCAACCTGTTGCTGAGGAGGGGGTTGGGTCGGAGTCGGAGGTCGTGGTGCCGAGGTCATGACTTGAGTCTGTGGAGACGCGGTCTGGAGGCGGCCGTCACCGTGGCCGCCCTGCAGTGGGAGCATGGAGCCGGAGCCCGACACTGGAAGGAGATCAGAGGAATGTGTCAGGTTTAGTTAGTGTCGCCCTCAACCCTCAACCCTCTCTTTCATTTCTCAATTCAATCCATTTCAACTCTGCTTTATTGGCATTAATGTTCAGCTTAGATTATTGCAAAACAAGAAATTACTACATATTATTGAAAAACTACGTTTTACACAAAACTAACAAGAGAACAAACACACTCTAAAAAACACACGCACACACTCAGTGTTACAGATTTACTACAGGGCTTATCATCTCTTACAGTATGATAATAGTCAACATAGTTTGGAGTTAATGTGATTTATTGATTTTTCGGCCCACAACACTACGGCGGCTTCTGAGGAAACTCAGAATATATATAATGTATGTTCTCAAAAAATATTTCCCTTAAATGCTTGTAATTCTCACAGTGCAGTAAAAAGTGAGGTTGTGACAGTGAGCACAGCCTGGGTGGTCTGTTCTGTCTCTGGACAGACAGACTGTGTCACAGCACTCAGGTTCTCTGTTGTGGTGAAAGAGAATTCTAATTTACGTTGGGATTCGGTGGTTTCATTCCAATCTTTGATTCCATTTCTTTTCTTCTTCTGAGTTGATTTCATTGAGCCAGACTGTGTGGTGTCTGTCCTGAAGCCGTGGTGTGTGTGGGGAGAGCTTCAGACTCTTATCTGTGTTCCACTGCAAGGGTACTGGCCTTGGGACTGGCAGGAGTGGGGGTCGCTTGATAGGTGTTAATAAAATGTGATGGCTCGCTTTAGAATTTGAACTTTCAGTATGTATTGACCAATGTCTGCCCTGCATGCATTGACTGTGTGACTGTGAACTCCAAGTATGTTTTTACACTATAAGCAGGGCTTCAGGCAGGTGTGTTCACCGTGTTAGGACATGGACCCCACACTCTACTGGATTCATGTATACACAGGATTCTTGTATCTCTGAATTTCCCTTTGGGGATCAATAAAGTAATTATCCACCCATCCAGCCATCCATCCACTCATTCAAACATCCATTTATCTGCCGCTCTAAAGTTTGGGGTCACCTCGTATGTCTATGTTTATTCTTTCCTTTAATGATGACTATTTTAGAGACAAAAAGAGTATAATTTAGACACTTCATTTATTATTTACATTTGTTATAGTTTTAAAGTCTAAAAAGTCTCTAAAGTGTTAAATGCCAGGGGAGAATACTGATGCAACTATTTAATTTGACCAATGACTGGTGATTCTTTCTATTCATCTTCAACTGTTGCTTCGACGATCTTTTTCTCTTTCTGCCCTTTCAACTGTCAGTCTGGTGTAACCGGGGCTGAGAGCGGATGACCTCACACAACATAATATATACATACACACACTATTAAAAAGGATTGTGAAAAGGAAACAGAAGCTGCTCAATGAGAAAATAATAATATATATCAGTGGCAGGCCGTCAGGGCCCGCGAGGCATTCTCTGCAGGCCTAAACAGAATCACAAAGTTACTTGTCTAGGGTGTACACTGCATTTGCCCAATGACAGCTGGGATCGGCTCTAGCACCCTAAACAGGATAAGCTGTTTGGGTGGGGGATAAAAACGATGCGGCATAGTATCGCAATATTTTGCGTGGTGATATTGTATCGATACACGGAAGCCGAGTATGGATCTTTTATTATTTCAATTATAAACTTTTTGGTCCTAAAATAAGAAAAACAAAGGCTTTTTCAGTCCACTAGATGGTGCTGTGTTGTTTTGTGGTGAGGTCAGCAGAGGTTACTGATCAGCGTGATTGGTAGAAAGTTGGTCAAAACAAAAATGGAGACATCCGTGAAAGAAATTAAAAATATGCTGTCTGTGTTTAAATCAAACATCTGGACTTCCTGTCACTCTTAGCACCGCTGCTCGCACAGCTGTCGTGCGATGCACAGAACAGCATTCGTTAAAAAAAAGCATAACTGGCTACTGGTACTCTTGCGTGAAATCCACCAAGCTGTGTGTGCCTACGGGTAATATTATGAACCCAAATGAGAGGGTGTTTGATGTTCTGACGTTTTGGTTATTTCCACAACAAGTATAAAGCAAAAGAGTGGTTATTTTCATGATGATGGCCAAAATGAAAACTCTTTGCGCGGAGATAAGCCTCGCCCCCTCTCCGGCATGTCCAGCTCGAATGTTGCGTTTAAGTAGACTGTAATACAAACAGTTCAGTTTGTCAGGTGCAATGCTCAATATATTGCAGTATTGTGATAGGATTTAATCGGGACTCAAGTTTCAGGATAAAATAGAATCGTTGTGCCTCTGGTGATTCCCACTCCTAATGGATGGAGGGATGGATGGGTCTCTCACTTAGTGACATATTGTGCGGCTCAGTAGATATGTCCCTCTCCATTTATATAACCCGTCTGACGGACTATAAGGACACGCAGATGGAGGTGAATTCCTGGAGGGAGATATCTGTAAACGTCGGTGTGCAGGTCGACTCTTAAACGGTCGTTGCGCCACCTGCTGTTCTGGCGTATGGAAAACGCAGGTGAACTAAAAATCAAAACGAGCCCGTCAATCCGACTGCGTGGCCAGCCGCAGTTGGAGTTGCAGAAGTATAATTCAGCCTTAACAGTCATTTGAAAAACAGCTGCACTGTATTTTGAGTCAACACAATTTATAAAATAACTAAATTGTCCATTTAGTCACTATTTATACATGTTGAACATATAAAATTGAAAAAGATGATTATCTGCATAAGAAATTAAGAAACAGACAAACAATTGTGATTTAATAATCACTCGTAGTGATCACCATCAGTGGTTTCCTGCTATACTGTATGTATTAAAGCATGAGCAGCTCCTCCCGGCTATTCATCTGCCGCCTGCCCAAAATAATGAACATAGTATGAGTTAGTTAACCATTCAGTACTGAATACCAACAACAGATAATCAAAGGCTGACCTTTGGGTGAGACAGGCAGATTGGTGTATCTGGTGACAGGTGGGGGTCCATGGGGTTCAGACGACAGCTGTGGGGGATGCAAGGGCTGGCCATAGTGGTCTGGAGGAGGAAGCTTCATGGCCGCTTGGTGGTCCGACAGAGGCATGCCAGGTGGGAGATCCATCTGTATACAGTCATGGATGTATTCCTCTTTTATCAGGTTGCCTGGTGCTGCTGCAGGAGGCAAGAGGTGATGTCAGTGTGGGACACAGCTGATGGCTGAAAACTGTATTAAGCCATGAGAACATCTGAATAAAAACAGATCCTGAATATTATTGATGATAATCATAAAAAAATGTATTTGTGCAATGAATGAGGCCATGACGGGAGTCAAGTTGTTATATTTGCTCTTCTACCTTCCATCTTGTCATTGTTCAGCACCTTTTAAGCTGCTCTCCCCACATGCACGGTAACACACATTCATACAAGGTTTAAACCATTCTTTCTTCTGTTCTTCAGAAAAAATATAGTGCAAAAGCATCAGCACTTTAAACTCAGTTTATATAAAAAAAACATTACTATCAGAAACATTTGAATGTTTAATTTCTATCAAGTGCTTAATGAATTTCAGAACAATTTGTACTAAAACGCCATCCTATATTATTATTTTGAATGTCTGCCTGATTAAAGAGCAATGAAGCAATGCCATGGTCTGATGTCAGTGCTAAAGCGATGATGAAGCTATTGCCAGTGTTACAATCACCCTGCTGGAACCTCGTGCTGTGACAGGCCTTGTGTCCCAACGTGCTCCTTGATCCAAATGAAGCTAGAGCATAAATTCAGTTGGAACCACCTCCCTGTCTCCAGGTGCTCTATTCCAGTTTCTTGCTGCGCTCAGGCCCTTTTGCAACACATACATTACTGCTGGCTTCCTCCATCAGTCGCACGATGGTGTTCTTTTCAGACATAGGTATCTGTGTTTGCCTTAGTGGTGCTGGATACTGTTGGTCACAGGTGGACTGGCCACTGCTATCAATCCTTGTGAACGTCTTCCTTGTGTATTTCTGTTTGCATGCTTGCTTGCCTTGAATTGAATAAAGTATTTTGAAATAAGTTTAGGTGTCCCGTACGAAGACTTTACAAAGTCAAATATGATTGGTCCAGTCTTGCTTATTGTCGACTGTTAGTCAAAGTTTTTGCTAATAGATCCCTTTCCGTTTAAGCTTTATTTATCTATAGAAAGATAGTTAAATCCAACACCCAATTTGTTCAAGCCATTCAACTCTTTAATCACTCAATTCTACTCAAAACATTACAGGAAAGCAAACAGCTTGGGGTTTAAATGCCCCAAATGTTCTCCATTATTACTGAGCTAATCAATTGATTAGCAATTGATTAGTAAAATTTACAATTCCTAATTAAATGGATTCTCTCAAAGGCTCACGATCCATAGAAAATAAACGCAATAATCTTTCCATCAAAGATTTACCATTTCTCTGAGCGACAATAAAAAAAAACACATAACTGATACAAGATTAGTCTTTGCCACAACTTTGAAAGCTTGATTTGAAAATCAATGAGACTTGCAACAAGCCAGACTTTGTAATCAACCAAGGCACTTTCTCTCTTAACTCAATTTCAACACCTGCTCACAACGACACCGTATTAATGCTGCATGAAATAACACAAAGATTTGATTTTGCTCAAGAATATTTTTACTCAAAAACACAAGCAGACAAAGACAAACTGATAACATGCATAATAGCTTGCTCTTTAACCAAAGACTATCAAAATGGTAATCTTCCCAGACGAGAGAAAAGAGATACATCACTATACTACAATATATTGGGTATTGCGATACCTTGCAATTTATTACTTTTTTCCATCTGCAAATTGTCCCCAAAGGAAAACATATTTCATCTAATAAGATAACGTTTTCAGTCTGTTCATCTCACTTCAATCAACACTACAGCTGTGCGAGCAGCAACACTACGAGTGACAGGAAGTCCAGACGTGTGTGTGTATGTGTGTGTGTGTGTGTGTGTGTGTGTGTGTGTGTGTTTGTGTGCGCGCGCGCATGCGTGCGTGTGTACGTATATATATATACACACACACACACACACACACATACACGTATGTGTAATAATAATAATATATATGTAATAATATATATGCAATAATAATATATCTTCCCGATAACCAGATTAATCTTTTGGAACAAAAAAACAACAACTACCATCTCCCTCTCACGTCCCTGCCTCTTGAGAGCCACACCATCTCTACCGTTGCAAAAAAGGTCAATGTTGCTCAACATGAGATAGGGACCCAACTTAACAACAAAATGGCTCCATTTGTTGGCAGAACACCTCTGAATGGAACAAGTCACTGCAACACACAGCCTGACTTTGTGAAACCTGGCCTCTCCTTTCGGATGTCTCTGAATCTAGCAGAGAATGAAAACCTTGGTTTGTTTGTTTTTTTGTCTTTTTTTTCTGGAGTGGAAACATTTTAAGTGTAAATGCACAAATTGAAAATAAAACAATAGAAAGGTAGTAAAAACAACGATGTTATTTGCATTTAGCTTATATTTGACTCCAATGCTTGTTCACATAAGAGGCCATCACATTTACGTAACAAGAGAGTAAAGCTTTAGCATTTAGTAGGGGCTCCTCGTTCTCCATGTTTGGAGACTGGACGGTCCAAACTATACTAGTAGACATTATCAAACTTGCTTCTTGCTCCTTTGACCTTGTTCAAGAGCATGTTCTACTTATACATGTTTTCAATCATAAATCAGATGTGATAGCTCTTAATAGCAATGACAGCATCTGAACTTTGCCTTTGATCAGAAAAAAACAGCCCTCACTGTGACAAATATTATTCAACCAGTGGGATTCATACAATTCTTGGCTTAACTGCTATACCACAACATATCCCACAGTTTGATCACATGGGACACAAGAAACCTTAAATCATGATGTGGTGCAGTACAACTCACCTGTATTTTGAAGACTGAGGCCAACTGTCAGAGAAGACAAGAAGAAAGACACAGATGAGATGAAAACTTGACTAACCACATCATACAGAAAAGGAAGCATTAGCATCAAAGATTAAACAACTTTGTTTATCTATGCTTGCAAATATTTGCCGGTGATTGAAATAAAACTGTGAAAACTGTGAAGATGAAGCTGACCCACCGATGCCAGGTGACACTACCCTCTCATAATGGTAGGGGTTGACACATACATTGTCATACTTCAGGTCAAAGGCGTATTGGCAGAACTTGACATGCTTAAGTTCATTTTTGTGGAGGTCAGGCCAGCGCCACAGCCGTGCATAAATGACGTGAGGAAAACCTTTCCTCCCTGCCACCTGAGGAGAGAGCACAGCATCATTATAGCCTTTTGTCTAGTCACTCAAACCAATTATTCTTTAGAGCTACTACTTTCTAGACCCATGTGTGTTCTCAGCACTTCATATGTTACACATAGGGATCACTATGCCAACCTTGGTGGGAAAAATCTAATCTCGATCTTTTCTCTTTTTTTCTATCCAGCAGTAGATTTTATCATGAAAAGCTTTGGTTACAATAGGTTTGCTAAAGAGCTAAAGAGTGCAAATGTTGTATGTTAGCTTACCCTACGTTAGGCACAGTTAGTCCATAAAAGAGATCAACGTAATGGTATTGCCGGAGATATGCATGTACTATATGTACTTCAAAACCTTCTGCTGCAAATCTTCTTTATACCTACAACGTTAAATTGAGGGAAGTATAACTGTCGGTACGTTGACTGGACAGTCTCTAATACTAACTTCTAACTAGTATATTTTTTTCATTTGACTATGAAACCGATGACAACACATTTGTTAACGTTGGCTGTTGATAGTTGTTAGTTTTGTTTAAATGTGCCAGTTTTTTCTTTTTTCTTATTTGTCTACAGAAAGATGTTAGCAATACAATCGTTAAATATATTTCTGTGTCTACTCTCTGCCTGCTGTCGGAATGACAGAATGTTTACTCACCAACATTTAATTATAACGTGTGTTTACACACTGCCAGAGAAGATCCCAGCATTTAATATGTATCTGAGTTTTTGGCCTCTACACTAGAACTGTCAGAATTAACCCTGAAAATGTCAACTGGACTTTCTACTTTTTTTTTTTTTTTGATGTGACATATAAAGACAACATACTGTAAATACATCTTGCAAGGCCATATCATTCTTTAAGGCTATCGTCTAATGGCAACACAGATCGTCTCTCAATGTCTCCTCTAATCTGAAGATGTATTTGGTTAGAAATAGTTCTATATACATAGATGAGTTGGTTGTTTTGTTAAGGGTACACCAAGGTTTTAGGCCACGGGTGTCAAACTCGTTTTAGTGAAGCGGCCGCATGCTGCCCATTTTGACCTCAAGTGGGCCGGACCAGAAAAATCACAGCATAATAATGCATAAATAATGACAATGTTTCTCTATGTTTAAGTCATTGGTGAAGGTTTTTAGATGATAAACTCTATTTTAAGGCCGTTCAACAATTACCTAGAAACATAAAGACCAAACATTCAGACATCAGTCCTCTGTGTATCTGCTCTCCTCTGCAGATTCCCTCGCTTTGTGACACGTTTGTGACGCCACTTTCATGACGTGATCCATGTTTAACAACTTCCAACACAATAATATCAGTGCTCACATCAATTTTGACTGTGGATCAATGGTGTGCATGTCTGTCCTATAAGCAGAGGATCAGAGGTTTGAATCCCAGCTCTGCTAATTTTAGTCTTTAAAAAAAATAAAAAATAATTTCTTCTTCTGTTGGACTGGACACCCTGGACCCCGGGCCGTATGTTTGACCCTCCTGTTTTAGGCCATTTTAGTAGCAAAGTTAAATTCAAAGGTAAAAATCTGCATTTTTTTTTTTTTTTTTTAATTGTAACTTTTTGAGCGACCCCCCCTAAATGTTTTTATAAGTTGTCTCAAGTCGGTAAGGTTTGTGCTGGAGCTACCCAGGTATATTATAAATATATATTATTTATAATATACTATATATTAATAATATATTATATATTAATAATAATAATAATTATTATTATTATAAATGTATATTATATTGTCTGCAAATCAGTTGATTGTATGTTCCTGACCATTAATATGGATCCCATTAAACTCCTCACTCTGTCGTAAAGCTTGTGCTAAAAGCTCAATGTGTATGGCAAAGAGGAGGGGGCTTCTTCAGCAATATTCTTTCTGTTAGACTACCGTACATGTTCATTCTAGCTGTAGGACTTAGATAGATGTTTGTATTATCTTCATTGAGTCCAATGGCCTTTAATACTAGATACAGGAAGTTACAATTTCAATTGTCAAAAGCCTTTTTGGCATAGCAATATAAATAGCACTATTTTTTATTTTAAATTAAATGTATTATTTCCAGAATCCTCCTGATGCGTTTTTGTGTTTGGAGTTGTACAAAGAAACTGGTGTGGTCTTCATCATTAGGTCAGCTAAACATTTCTCAGATGTCTTTTCTATAATAGAAGTGTAAATCGTGTTTCCCACATTAAGAAAAGATATGGGTCTAAAATAGCTACAGTATTCTGCATCTTTTCCCTCTTGTGATGGCAGAGACCATTGCCTCATTCCATGAGGGTGGTAGCTGACCTTGATGTGAGCAGAGAGGCTAGTTCTTCTGATAGAAAAAGAATCACCAGGAGTCATATCAGCCTTACTTCTCTGGCTATGGCTTTAGAAACTTCATCAGGTGTTATCGGAGCTGTGAGCATATTGTTTTTACAATTCTCCAGTAGTTAGTATAGCAGGGCAGTTGTGTATATAAAGTTTTATAGAGATCTTTGAATGGGTTTTCTATTTCGTAGCTTTATACCTCCATTGCCCTGACTATGTAGCTGTGATCCTGTGTATCACATTTACAGTCTGTAAGATGCTTCAGAGCCAGGCTCATATTAGACCTGCTTCACAAATCTCCAAAAATGTGTCTATTTCCCATTTTGTGATCTTTATTTATTGTAAGAGTTCATGTTTGAGAGTAGGTTCATATCAGGTTAATATGTTTCTTTTAATAAATCAATTAAATTAAGATACATTTAAGTTATTTCTGTAGTGAGGTCATCACTATCGGCCTTCCTAAGACTCTAATTTCTTCGGAATTGTTTCTCTTAATATATTAATATTCTCTTTATTTCCATTTTAATTTGTTCAGTTGGAGCTGTGTTCTTCAATATGCTTACAGTAATGTTTACCCTGTGTATTAGTAAAGTGGATTGCATTATGATCTGAGACAATAGCCACCCAAATTGTACAGTCTGTTAAGTTATGCACTTTTTTATCTCCATCCTTAATCAACCTAACCTGCTGCACACCCTTCCCAGATTGGTCCCACCGTCTAGCCAAGTCCTTTTATCTTTCTTCAGTGTACAACTCTCAATACACTTTTTCTTAGCCTACACCACCTTTCTCTTCACCTCAAGCTGCATCTCTCTGTGCTCCTAACTACTTTCTTCATTTCTCTGAATATCCTTTTCTTTGCCAACCTCTTCCTCTGAATACTTTCCTGTACTTCCTCATTCCATCATCAAGTCTCGTCTTCCTTTCTCCATCCAGATAAAACACCAAGTACCTTCTTAGCGGTCTGCCTCACCACTTCTGCAGTAATTGCTCGGCCATTTGGCAACTCTTCCCTGCCTCACAGCGCCAGTCTTAATTTCCTGGGTTTGATAATGAAAATATATTCAAAATATATGAAACAAGCTAAATTTATTAGGGTCAGACTGAATTCCTGTAAAAAAAAGACACTCCAGATCAAAAAACTGATAGCTGTTTCAATTCATTGTGCATTGATTTTAAAAATTAAATACAATTTTAATGGAAAAGTGACAATCCCGAAAAAAGCTTGAGATAAATTCCTCACTGTAAAATCTGAAAGCAATATATTAAAAATTGAAGAGATATCAAAAGAAATCCTTGTGCAACTGCACAGCATTGATAAGAAAGGGAACCTATAAGTTGTTTACGTGTAATATTGAAAGTTGAGTGGACTGTTAGAGGTGCACTGACCTGCAGCCGTCCATCCAGTGTTCTCTGGATTGTGACACACTTGCTGGGATGGACACCATTAGTGGTGATGGCGGTGATGAGCGAGTCCAGCTCGTCCTTCTTCTCCTTCAGCTTCTTCACCAGGCTCTCAATGGCCCGCTTAGCGAAGCCCTCGTTCTCTCCGCCCTGCCGGTGACACATGAGGCTGTGGACGATGCTGAGGCAGGCGTCATTGCTGCTCGGGGGATTCACTGACATGATGCTGCTGCCACAAGACACAGAAGGAGGGCTTGTTATGTTTATAAAATAGGTCATATTAATCCCATCTTATCTGTCCTGACTCCCTGTAAAATAAAGACAAATATTGTATATCCACCTTTACATCTACAAAGCCCTAATTGGTCAGGCACTGTCATATCTTAGGATATTACCCCACTAGAGAGCTGAAAGTCAGTTTTATTTGTCACTTCTTCTATCTGTGCAAACATACAGCAACTGTTCCCTTCTTTTGGATCAGCTCTGCTATTCTTCTTTTCGCGAAAAAATTGAATATCAAACCATTTATTTTATTTAGGCTGAGCGACAGTTCGTATCTCAGGGAACACAACATACACACCTTGGTTACTGCAGCATTAGCCTGCTCTTTGTTTATCATCGTGACCTCTGTGTAAACACTTTGAGATGTGTGCCCTTTCTGCCTTCCAGCTCAGACACGATCGTATCAATTTCTTCAGTATTTGTTTTGAGCATGTCGCTCTCTTTTACAACATATTTCCCGCTTTCACCAAGATAACCCTCTAGAGTAGACAAATGTATTTCCTTCTATAGAGAACTGTGGGCGTGCCAGTACGCTAACTGGGAAGACCAGGCACGCGCCTGTCAATCTCGAATGATTCTGATTCCTTAACATACGAACGGCCGTGCCAGTTCTGTCCCTCGATGCAGTATTTCTGGACAGATGTGGTACCGATCACCTGAAAGCCCAGTATTTTAGTTACAGAGTGAAGTATGACTCTTCTACTGGTTAAGGACTCTAATTCTTCTACTACTACAACTAATTTGCCATTCAAATATGAATCAATGCATGTTTACGAACTACCTGAAAAGTATTTCAGTTCGGATTTGTGTTCAAAGCTGGAGAAACAATATTTAGCGACAGACTGGAGTTTTATGACCCCAGTTTATGACCCCCACCCTGCAGTCCTCTGGTTGTGACTCTCAAAAAGACACACACACACGCACACACAATAAATGAAAGACGAAAGAAAATTGATGCACAATACCATGTGCTGTAGCTACACGTTAGTAATAGAATCTGTGATTAAGTTGGTTTTCTATTTTGGTAAATTTCAAATTAAACAACTTAAAAACTCATACCAATAAATACAAAACAGGCCTATATTTTTATCCTGGTGATTTTTATCCTGTGATTCTACCTGGTCACATGTCATCTCTAAATTCAGAAAAGGTTCATCGATGCATGCATCGACTCATTCATTCCAACTTCATTTGGAAAAATATTTAGGTCACTGTAAACCATGTCAAGTGCTTTGTAGCAACCAAGATTATGAGAGTTAATTTATTAATATCATTTTTTTAATGAGTTCAAATGTATTGTTGCTTAACTCCAATTGCATCTGATAGTTAAAGCTGAGAGCCAACACTCTTCTTATTTACACCAAGGCGTGGGTTTATGGTTTAGAATTTTGAGTAATTAATTAAGAATACATGTTTTAAATTTAACATTACATATAAAAAATGTTATCCGCTGTTAAACACCTTCTTCTTCGAGGACATATTACCTCCAAAACAACAGTGGACAACAAAATGATGTGCTAATCAATGTTTTATAATTATTGTCTTTTATTGTGTTTTATATCATTACATTGAATGCTGACGATTTTACATTAATATATCGTTAATTGTTTCTACATACGGGCGCACACACACGCACGCACACATGCACGCACACACGTCATTAAATAATCTTACACAAACATTCACATACATGTAGAAA
>NW_027175865.1:18715571-18765571 GCF_023055335.1 Clinocottus analis
GCCAGGGGCCAAGCTTTTACTCACTGCTTCACTGGTGCAAAGATCAACACACAAAAAAAGTTCTAAAAAAGAAACTACATTTGTTTTTTAATGTTGATTCATTGATGTAGTTTTTTCCTTTTAATTTACATACAAAATTCAAGATAAACATTGAGTTAGTAAACCTCGTGTTTCAAAAGTATAGTCCTCCATGTGGCTCTTGATTAAAAAAAGAAGCAACAACTTACACAACAGAAATAGCTTCCCACATCTTTGTGCCAGTACTCTTTTGATGACAGTCATTTCCTTTGACAAATTGTAGATGCTGAACATGGTAAATACATTTTATTTGCATTCTAAATGTTTTGAGATATTTCAACAAAAAAATATTTAGTGGAATTCATTTTTTGTGCCTGTGTCAATGTTGTTGAGTATCAAGGTACAATGTATATATGCATTATAGTCACCATAATACATCCGCAAGCGTGCTACGTGATTGTTGCGGTTGCTGTGGTGTTCCGGTTTTGCTAAACTTTTAAAAACAACAAAACTTCTAGGAGCAAAACAAGGATGTGTTATTTTTGTCCACAACATTACCCTAGGCTGACAATAAAGTTGTGGTTATTATTTACATTTTAAGTAGTTATGGAATCTGTAGAATAAACATATGATCTGCTGAAACTGTAAAGCTGATTCTG
Source organism: Clinocottus analis (assembly GCF_023055335.1). NCBI lineage: Eukaryota > Metazoa > Chordata > Actinopteri > Perciformes > Cottidae > Clinocottus > Clinocottus analis. The sequence goes on from NW_027175865.1 coordinate 18,716,249, forward strand.
TTGTATTTTGTCATTTTACAGCTGCCTTACACTGAACAGATTGCAGCCAGGTTTTTATTTTGATTACAACATCAGACAAAGCATTGCAGGTGAGCATGTCACTGGACAAACAGCTAACTAAATGTCAAAGGAAGACTGGTGCTCCTCGCATTACAGTTTCCAATAATGATGTGTCAGGACAGTTCACAAAGCAATAGGTGGTTCAGGGTTTACTGGGGGAGCGGGAGGTAAACACTCCTGAAGCCTCCAGCATGGTCTTTCGTCGAGCTGTCTCCTTGGCCACATTGTGGTTGAGTCGTCTCAGGCGTTCCTGGGGAAAGAATGTTTCGGTTATGTATGTGTGTGTATAATGTATAATGTATAATTAATATATATATATATATATATATATATATATATATATATATATATATATATATATATATATATATATATATATATATATATATATATATATAGTTTTACTGTTTGTGTGCCCTTTTCTGCTTTTAAACTTCAAACATTTAGGGCTAATATCAGTATTTATTAGCAGGAGTTGTAGCAGTACAGAACTAAAACCTTTCCCCTCTTCAGTGCAAGTGTATGCAGTTTTTTTAAACATGGGAAAACCTGGTCAAAAAGACAATATACACCTTTACAATTGCCAGTAAATGGTTAAAGGACCTGTACTTGTGAAGCGCTTTTCTGGTCTTCCGACCACTCAAAGCGCTTTAACACTACATGACATCATTCACCTATTCACACACTGAAGGAAGGAGCCACCATGCAAAGTGCCACATCAGTATTATCAACCATTCATACACAGTAGGAGCAGCTACGGGAACAATTTAGGGTTAAGTGTCTTGCTCAAGGACACATCGACATGGGCTAGTGACGCCGGGGATCAAACCGCCAATCCTCCGATTGAAAGACGATCCTGTTCACTACTGAGCCGCATTCGCCCAGTAGATAAGGATGCATATAGGTTTGTTTTTCCTCACATTAGCCATCACAAACATGCCAAAAAGGAAGGTTAGTAAACAGTAGAAAGCTGGATGAGGCCAGTGAAATTGTTACAGTGATTACTTCTTCATTTTATCTGTTACTCATTTAACCTCTCTTTCAAACTCAGTGACAACTAATTTGGAACAATGTTCAAATGCTGCTTGGATGGAGACAGACCATTTTTGGCTGAGAAGACAAAGAGTCACAAGTTGCACCAGAAAAGAGGTGTAAATTAGCATTCTCACACGGCTGTCATGTTTCCATCTCTGCTTGTGACTAATACATACCTACAGAATCACTGGTCAAGTATTAATTGTAGTACTAATAGAAAAGGTATTATTAATGGTTACAGTCGTTGTGTTTATCTTAGCAGTAACAGTAGCTTTATTAACAGTGGAAAAGGCCAGGCGAACATTTGGAGACTTTTTGTCCAACTGTTGAATGGATGTCCAATACTCCATTTACCTCGGCTTTGGTCTCCACCAACTGCTGAGGAAGATACCTGTTTCTTTAGCTGCTAAGGGCTTCACTATGTTGACCAACTATTCTCAACAGTCTGTCTGCTTTTTTTTGCTTTTACCGTTTTTAGAGCTTTTTCTCTGAAGAGTTTGAAGGCCAGACAACCAAAACAAATTGAAGTTGCTAAAAAGCCTTGTGGACGTGTGGGGGACTACAGAGTCTGTATGAATCTCTGGGTTTGGCACTGAGAGTGACACATTCTGCATTAAAAAGTCATCACGAAATATTGATTAGTGCAACTCTAAAAGTCCCACTGACCTGAGCGTTCTGCAGGATGTTGTTTACTAGCACTACTCGTCGTCTGGCATTTAGCAGCTTCTTTACATACGGGTCCAAGTCCAGAGCCACCTTCTGATGTTCATTTATCCGGCACAATTCTGCAAAGAATGTACATTAATAGACACACAATACCAAACCAATGGTTAACAAAACTAATGTTGTGCTTGATATATACCCAATTTACAGAACAAAAATAACAAGTCAGCAGACTAGTATATGCAATGAATTACCTGTGGCCAGATTGTCTATATGCTCTCTTAATTCTACCTGGCTTTCTCTGTAAAGAAGAAAACAATACCATTAATCCAGTGGAGGGACATATTATCCAAAGAACCAAGTACACCCATTATATAGGTTCAAGTGTACTCTAGTTATGTTTACAAATGATGATAAAAACTGAAGCTGCACAAACGAACATCCATCAAAATGACCACACGCAAAAGCTGAATACATAATGGAAATGGGACATTTTAAAGCTCAACCAATAAAACAAACTGTATTGAAATCAACATTAACTCAATTGTGAATGATGAAAAAATAAACAGCACCGGATGGACACATTCTGGACAGTCACGAGACAGTCAAAGGGCTGCTGCGAGGATGGCAACCCCAGTCAATTCAGGGTGAACAAGGAGCCGCGTATACCTGACTGAGTGTACATGCAGGTCGAGCTGCTGGATAGCTGGTCTCAGGAGGTCGAGCAACCCCTCAGCTATAGCATCTTTACCAGAGGAAGTCGCTACTACAGCCGCTGTCGCCATTTTAGTAAACCAACAACACTACAGCCAGACCGGTAGTTGCGTTACGTACTCGTGACGTTGCAGACCTCTCCATTTTCTTACGGTGGTCTGTAAATTAAGCTAGCAGCACCATTTTAGAGAGACTCGTTGTAAAACTTGTCTCCAGCATTTAGTGATTAGTCTGACAAAGAACCGAATTCAGCTAAAGTGTGTTCATTACATACAGCGCTCAGCTAGGAGGTAGCGTATTATATGATATATTTTAACACAAGACTATACGGACACTACACACGGCTACACCGTGCCGGTAACGTTAGCAGTTAGCTAACTACTAAAAGCTAACCCTAGCTGGCGGCCAGGCTTTTCTCCCCCGACGCATCATTCACTGTAAGTAAAGAATGCTGAATATTATTGTTATAGGCACTTGCCTTGTAGTTTAGCTTCTTACATGCATCTGGAGTTGACATATTGGGCTGCTAAGTCTGCCCAGCTAACTTAACTTGTTTTTGTTAGCCAACTTAAGCTAGTTTCTTGGGATTTGGCAAGAATAAGGACGTAACTACACCATTCAGTATTTTATTCGTAATACTATTTATATGTTCAGTAATACTCGCACGGCATAAAGCCAGGTTTCATTCGTGTTTCATTGAATCTGAAACCCGTTTGAATTCCTTATTACATCGAATTCGATTTTGCCTTTAACATTTGCAACATTTATAGGATATTAATAACTAACCGCCAAAGATCTGAATCTTTTGTGTGACCCACTTCCTTTAGTGAGCAACTAAATCCAAATACTGCACTTCTCGATTTAGAAATATGAAGTTGATAAGCTTAACACATTAAAAATATATTTAAGTTTAGCAGAGAGACTCTTGACATGATCCAATCAGCTGATCATTCTCCAGAAATGAAAAATCACTTTGGGTTTTGGTACTACAGAAACATGTAGTCTATCAGATTTTAGTTTTAAGGAGGGATGTTCTTTCTTCGACGGAGCACAGACACAGCACAGTAAACGTTATTTGGCTACAGCCACCAACCAGTAATATTTCCCATTTTAACCAGTGACAGCAGAGGTTAGCCCCAGATGAAACTGAGAAAATTCTGCTATTCAAACAGTCTTTGCTAACAAATAGAAGTTTAAATCAGGATGTTTTGCCAATCATATCTAAAACAGAAGAAGAAGCTATGAGAATCAACCCTGTTAACACGTAATCTAAAAGCTCATAATGCATAATACCAACAATTAACATAACTCTGTCATAAATATAATGCACTATGATGTCAAATATCCCATCTGATAACCATGTGTTATTGCAGTCTTGGTTACTTACTACCAGTTGACCTTGTTTTATTTTATGTCCCGTCTGTTTCTAGGAGCCTGCAAGTAAAGTCTGCCAAAATGAGCGCTCCCTCATCCCAAAAAGTTGTGCTGAAAAGTACCACCAAAGTGTCCCTAAACGAGCGGTGAGGCGCCACGCACCCTGTCAGCAATTAGACACCAGATGCAAGGGCCAGCCTTGGCTTGTGAAGGTTCTTGTGCTCCCTACGGAAGACTACTGTTGGGGGACCGGATCCGACATGGATGCTATTCTGGCTGTCCCCAGTGTGTGCACTGCTCACTCAACTTTGTTGGTTCCATCAATATTTTTTTTTGCACTTGCGGAGGTAAATGTTATTGTACCATGGAGAAGAAGGGGCTGGCCGGTCCCAATACCTTGTGTGAGCAGTGCACACATATAGACAAGGGGAGAGGGTAGTGCCGTTCTGGATAAGCCTTGGTTAGCCTATACCGGACTAGACCACTTTCCTACAAATGCCCTGGCACTCCTGCTCTACCTGTTACTTAAACAGCACAGTATACACCTCCAAAGGGGAGAGGAAGGCTTAAACTAAACCAGGATGATGGCACCTCTTAATACTTTCTGCCTCTCTCAAGCCAGTGAACGTGAAGCACATGCTCCTTTTTGTCCTCCTGTTCTGTCATTCATTCTCTTCTCTAAATCTATAAAAGACCAGATACTCAGTCCTAGCTTGGACGTGACAAAGAGCTCCCCTTCCCCACTCATATCTCCATACCTTCTGAGTCTCTTTGTGGTTTAACCACAAGTCACGGTCCATGCTGTAAGTGGCTGGGTGGCTAGGCACCCCTCAGGTCCAGGGCCTCTGCTGCTGCCGCATGATGACACCCCAGCCAGTCAGCTGGAGGCCTGTAAGTGGCAAATGACACACTGTTCTTCTGTCACCTTCTTTTTCTTTCTGTCCCTCAATCTGTCCTTGCACTGTGAGTTTTGCTTTTAGTTTGCCTTTCTTCTTGTGCTTGTTTAAAAACATTCTAAATTCAGGTATAAGTCATTCTGGATGGTCATGACATTGAGAGAGAAAGTGAGTGCCATTACAAGTCTTGCTTAACCAAAGAGCCTCCACAGTCTGTGTGGCTTCATCCATCCTATGAGAAATTTACTTGATATGGAACCCTGCTTCATCCTCCCCTGTCCCCCTCTTTTACTTCCTCCCTCTTTTTCCTCCCCAACTCCAAAGCTTCACTAACATGCTGAAGAACAAGCAGCCCACTGCGGTAAGCATGCGAGCCACAATGCAACAACAGCATTTGGCCAGTGCTCGCAATCGCCGACTGGCCCAGCAGATGGAGAACCGGCCCTCGGTGCAAGCAGCGTTGAATCACAAGCAGGTGAGGGCAGAGAGCAGAAGAGCTGCGTTTCAGTGGACCTCTTTTACTGCATAAAGCCATGTTTAAGATATAGACCTGCACTGTTCCTATATTTTTGTAAAGAGTTACTTGTTTGTCTGAGAAAAGACTACTCGGTAATGTTTAGATTAGAGATGGGAATTTGGTCCCATTTGATTATTCAACCCTCAGAAGGAATAAGTGTATACTAATTGCATTACATTTCATTTAGCTGACGCTTTTATCCAAGGAGTTATTTAGTTAATCCATCCTGAATGATGGCAAGCTCCGATTTGTTTTTTGACAGCATCGGTGAGATGGGTGCAGATGGAGTGGCAGATCAATAGGGAAGGAGACTTGTGGAAAAAGTCTCCACTTTCGTACTATTGATTCATTAAAGATGAATTCTCTTGCAGCTGCTCTATTCCTATGTTCTACTGCGTGACTGATAGCCTTGATTTTCTCGTCCGTGTCATAAGTGTTTTTTTTTTTTGACACATGCCATTTTAGGGTCCTGACACACACACACACACACACACACTGTAATATTATGGTGAAGCACCGTCTGTATTACGTACTCTGCGACGTCCTGGCTACGGTAGCCGTAATGCTGCAAGCAGTGCGCCTCTGTAGTTTACCAAAGTCATACTAAAACATTTTAACTTTGTGCCGTGGGTGCCTTGTACCACACAATTGCTTAGAGGTCATTCAGAAAATCTGAATTAATCTGATTATATGGCGCACTGTCATTTTTTGGAAAAAATTAAAGGCTTTTAAATGTGCCCTGTAGTGCAAAAAATATGGTATATGTGACTATTCAGAATTACACTATTTTAGCAATAACTTGAATATCTCACCTTGTCCATGGTCACATAGGTAAGTAATGGAACCCCAAAGCATTTGCACTGCTATGTTTCAAGGACGAAACATGGGATGCTACTTTGTCAAGGCTGCAGGTTTATCATACTATCAGTCCTTCATGAATCTGTTTGACATTTTATTGTGGGTTCAGTTATAGGTAACTAATGTATGTAACGGTAGTCACACCAAACCATGCACACGCATCTCAGGTGCTCTCCAGTACTTAAATGAGTAGCACCTTCGTAGTCAACTGTTGGGCTCATGGAAAGCTGATCAGAAAAGACACATTGCCTTATCGGGTCAAACCAATCAATCATATATCAGTAAAACGTATTAATATGATGATTGGTGGGGCAGACGGAACATTTATTTCTTTACTGACAGATTCTGTTTGCCTTTTAAAGCTGATATTTACAGATACGGCATTTTTTATTGTAGAATACCGTTGGGTAGGTACATGAATGCGTTTGTTCAGTAAGGACAGAAAGAGAATACCTTTTTGAAGAGAAGAGGTACCGTTTGCTAGGGATAGAAATCATTGCCAGAATGCACCAAACTAAACCATTAACAGAAAATCGGCACTGCAAATCCTTGACAGGGACACAAAAGTGAAAAGAAAAATTCAATGAATGCATTTTTTTTTTTTTACCAGCAATCATGTCTGCTGGGTTTGAAAGCAGGCAATTGTCTGATAACATATAGTAATCTAGGAATATGGTGGTAGAACTGCTACTTAGTGACTCAAAATTGATTAACTCTGGTTTAATAAAATGTAAACTCGAAAAAATAGTTTGACTTTTCTTACCATAACAATAGTTTAGTTGTGTGGTTGGATGATGGTGATTTATGTAAACTGAATATGTCCACCATAAGGGTTAAGCCTTGTTTATACTCACCGTAGTGAAGCCAGTGACGGTAGAGTACGCCACAAAAGGACAAAATCACAGCCAGCATAGACGGGTCTAATGAGCGAGGAAAGTTTTGATATGCCAACATTGTTTAAAAATGTAAAAATCCATTCATGGCAAACATTGTAAACGAGGCTTGTGCACCCACTTCCACAATGATTAAGATGTAATTTATAAATAACGATTGGGTGTAATGAAACGTCTGCATATGCCAGTGTTCATAGTACACAGTTTTAGTCATAAATCTACACAGAGTTCTAAGCATCTGTTTTCCACTGTTTGAACATATCCTGTAACTACCACCTGTAGGACCTTTCATCAGAATGGCCGTTCTCGTTTGTCTGATTTTGTTCTGCCATCATTGCATCTGTGAATAAATTGTGTCAGAGCCTGAAGCAGCGCTTGGGGAAGAGCAACATCCAGGCCAGGCTGGGCAGGCCTATCGGGACCCTGATGCGCGGAGGAGCTGCCATAGGTAGAGGGGGAATGCGAGGCATAACTAGGGGTGGCCTCCGGGGACGAGCCAGAGGAGGAGTAATGAGGGGAGCCCTGTCCCTGAGAGGTGTGAATCCACAACGTCACAGTATCTGAACTATGAAGCTTGTGGTAGTTACTGTTTGTCCTGGGTTTGCATTGAGTGGCATTATGTCTTTGTGTTGCACAGGGAAGCGAGTGTCTTCTACAGGTGGGCCAATGCGAGGTCGAGGCTCTGCTGGCCGTCTGGCAATGCGTAGAGGAGGCCGCAACCGCGGGGGACCTCCTGGCAGGGGAGGAGCTCTGTCCAGAGGGGCAGCACGAGGAGGAGTAGCCAGAGGTCAGTGGTTTTACTTTCTCTTACTTTTACTTAATAGTTTACTAATTGTACTTTTCCCTTTATTTACATTTAGTTTAATTACCGACTCTTGATCAAGGCTATTCGGTCACTATAATCACTGTGCATTATTGGACAGGCCGTGGTGGACTGCGTGGACGTGCTGGTTTTGCTGGCCGAGGTGGGCGTGGTCGCGGACGAGGCCGAGGTGTTGGCGGACAAGGTGTGACCCGTGAACAACTAGACAACCAGCTGGACGCCTACATGTCGAAGACAAAAGGTCACCTGGATGCTGAGCTGGACGCCTACATGTCCCAGGCAGACCCTGACAGTATGGAGTGACCATGAAGGACTCTGAAGCAGACACATGTAGAGTCACTGCAGAACTGTACAACTGAACTCGCACATGTATTGTAGTTTTTCACCAGATTAATGGGCTCAGAATTTATTATGTTTGTAATTTAGATGAGTCGTGACAGTCCAGGACTCTTGGCTTTGGAACAGCAGGAAATCAAGGTTTTCCTTGATTGTTCTTCAACCACTACTCAATTGTGTGTGTGTGTGTGTGTGTGTGTGTGTGTGTGTGTGTGTGTGTGTGTGTGTGTGTGTGTGTGTGTGTGTGTGTGACCTAAAAACACTTTGAACGTTTGGGACAGATACCTTTTCTGGTCAATGATCTAGGTGATGTTGTTTTTAAACTTCTGTTAAAACCAATTTTGAATTTCCCCTGTTTTTTTTAACTTTTATTTTACATGTGATTTTAGCACTCGTGTGCTCTGACCTTGAGGATTCATTCATTGGCTTGTCTTGGCAACATTTGCAATGCAAAACTTTTCTAAAATATTTGTTAAAAGAATGTAATCAAAGGGTTTCCATTTGCCATTGTTTTGTATTTAAAATATGTAGTACTTTAAAGTATTTTGTTCCTCTGTATCTTCCACCTGTCAGCATTCTTCAGTTGACTACTGATATTCTTAACTTGTACTTGAGAGCATTTGTATGACAATATCCAAAGCAAGTGAAATAGGTTTTAATTAAAATGGAAAGGATTTCCCTAATTGTGTCAATTGAATGAATTAATGGCCTTGAGTAAAAATAGAGTGAGTTGATATGTTGTATCGATAATGAAATAAGCCAGTAATGGTCTCGCAAAAAAAAGTGCTCCAGGGGGATCATTGTACAACAGGGTTGTACTGAAACAGTGTGTCATCAAGTTATGCTAAATGAGAAAAAAAATGCACAACTGTCGGGCTACAGACAGCTTAGACTGGTTTTGGTTGAGTCTCACATTGGTTGGGACTGTTAGAACAGTTATATACAGTATATCTGTTGAAAGCATATCTGCTGATAATGTGGTGATTACGTCATCTTTCTAACCACTACTGAATTTAAAAAAAAAAAAAGTTTTTAAAAGTGCTGTACAGTTTATTATTGAATAGCAAATAACGGTAAAGCAATAGCTATGATGATAACAACCTGGATTACTAACTGGGCAAAACTAACCCCTGTTCGTTTGTGGCGTTTTGATTGGCTCAAACAATGAGTAATCCAAGTAAAGTGTAAAGCACAGACTTCCGAGAACCTGAAAGTCAGCGGTCTGCTTCAGCATTCTGGAATCGTTTAGAATAGTCCTATAATATGAGGTCGGCAGGTTTGACAGTCGGAGGTTTTTGTATTTACGGTGGTGGGATTTCCGAGCTGCCCTGAACGCATAGGCGGTTGCCGAAAATGCTTTCAACTGACGTAACTCACCCTATAAATAAGTTTGCGTCACGTCGTATGTCCCTCTTATCGCTCTTCTCCGAGTGGAGTCCACATCGGAGATTCCACCGCATGCAGGTAAACGCGAATGACTAAATGTACTATCAAACAGGACACAAAGCTTCCCGCCGAGACATATACCTTACGCTTCACATGGTTGTGTTTAGGTAGTGGTTTGAAACGGGACTTACTCTCATTTTGTACACCACGTTGTACTTAGCTAACGTTACTTGATATCGAAAAAGTTAGCTGGTAGCTAGCGTGATGCTGATGGCGCAAATTGCTCCCTCGTGTGATATAATACGTTACACTCACATCAAGGCCATAGGGTGTATGATTTTACTTTCTTTGAATATAACGTTAAACAAACAAGCGCCTAAGCGCTGTTTGTTAATAGGCTCGTTCGAGATGAGCCGGTTTTGTGCAGAATAAATCGCCGGCGACCGACGCGCAATGCATGCCGGTTAGATTTTTGTCCGACTTGCTTGCCGAGAGCAAGGCGGCCGTCGATTTCAGAGGCGCTGCAGCAGCTCTCCACCGCCTGACTGGCCCAGTGCATGATGGGAAACGCGAGGAACTCGCCACAGCAGATCTGAAAGCGAACACACGTGCTGTAGAAAATCCTTATTTTATGTGTAGTTGTAATACTTAATGCTCGATTGTTGACCATTAGTCTCAGATTTAATCTAAAAACATTTTGTGTGGTTTATAATACAAAATCGTATTTGCATAACACATCAAAACCAGTAATGTATTTCACAGGCAGACAAAAACAACAAAGGATGGAGCTACATACACATTTCTACATGAATAAATTCAAAGATGATCTGTGAACAAGTAGTCTACATATCGTAACTAACAGGAAGTATTTTATTCCGTGACTTCCTGTTAATACTTTCAAGGCAACTGAAAACTGTCCGGCTTGATAGCAGTTTTTTTGGCAACGCCTCCCACAGCGGCCGCCTGCTCTCGTCTGCATTCCAGGTGAGGCACAGCTCTAAGAAATGAGTCTAATGACTAACGACACGAGGTCGAGCAGTGGCTGATGGGATACCAGTGTGGTTCAACGCTGGAGGCCAATCCCCTGACCACTATGCTGCTCATGCTCACCATGTGCCGTCTCCTACTTGAAATCAAATAAACTTCTTGTCCTGACTCTGTCTACCTAAAGCACAGTATTGATAGGAAAGTAAAACACTACTCGCCAAATGTGACCAACTTTATCACCTGTTTAGCCAGCAGTAGCGTTGCTCTATGGAACTTCTGTGTTTGCATGTGTCTGAAAAATATGGGAAAAGTGTATTTAAAAATACAAAATGACCAATGGAAACTCATTGTGGACCAGCTATCTTGATGAAGCTGTCCTAAGGCCACATTGCAGACTTCAGTGGGATTGTCCTGTGCAGTAGGCTGATCCCAGCACCACTGTGGCTATATAATTATTGTCAGGTTTTGCTTTCACCTCTGCACTGTTGCTGAATTGTGACAATGAGGCCTGGCACATTTACACTATTGGCTGTTTAATGGCATTCCCTTAATATGATTGTTTTATACTGAGCACTTCAGTAAGTTACAAGCTGAGTTTGAAACTTATTCAAATTTACATCTACCTGCAGGATATGACCTTACTGCTGCATGTGATGGAGGGATCGTTATCCTACTGTTTGGGCTGCCCTTCTGGGACTTAAGGTAAGTTATTTTTTATTTTTTTATAAATCTAAACTTTTTGTTCTTAATTGTCTGTCACATTAAAAAAAACAGATTGATAGTTGCATGATAAATGTCCTTTTTTATATTGTCAATCTTAACAAAAAGGTATTTAGTTACATCATTGCCTTCAGGAACTTGTGCACAGTAAACCATGGAGAAACATGACATAAAATGCACAGTATGAGCTCTGGTCTTGTCAGGTGGGCTGTAGCGCTCATACAGTGCACAGAGCAATTGTTTCTCTTGCAACCCACTGCTGCTCACCCTGTAGCAGTGTTACTTATGAGAACTGACATCTGTTCACTTTGTGTCTTTATTTGATGTTGGTTAATGTCGTCTGAGGTAATCTGTGCTTTCTCTTTGGCAGATGCTGTGGATCTCAAACCAGCTTGGTAAGTAGTTTTCCTAACTAAATAGTCTTTACCAGTGTCATGATGATGGCTAAATATGTTCAACTGCTCTGAAGTGTGAGTGATAATTGCCTCTCTGAACAACATTGCTCCCTGCTAATGAAGTGCATGGCTGGTTCTGGAACACATTGTCACCATCCTTCTGCCTCCTGCAGGTTTCCTTACTGCCCGAGGCTTTGGTGCCGATACAACATGATGTAAGTACAGAGGCCATGCGCTTATCACCCCCACACATGGATGAGAATAAAGGACATAACCACAGCACTGTTGTATCTGCAGCCAGCTGGTTAATCAGCTGGTTTGTTCTAAAGTCAGTGCTAGACCAACTCAACATCTGGCATCGTTGGGCTCCATACAGTCTGTGTTTAGAGTCCTGGTTGATTGTTGAAACACGACTTGTAAAGCAATGTACTTATTAGCATAGCAGTGACTTCCATAATTGTAGTTGACAAACTGAAGGTGTGCACAAGATGCCACTCTTCCAATATCCAGTACCTGCACTGATAATGCTGAATACAGTGAAAGAGTGCCCTTTTCCTGTCCAATCTGTACTTTATATGTATGGCCACATGAGTATAAGTAATTTGAAATAAATGCGCAATAAGAAATGCATGGTTCAACCACCATGGTTGCAAGGTTATATTGTTGTACAACTTGGTTACCTATTTTGCTATACCACATAGTGAAGATGAATTGCAACAAAATGTTTTGAATGCTACTGCAATGTTTTCTTCCCAAATATAAGGTCTCCAAAATCCACCCTTTGTTCACTGTCCTGCCTAACTTGTTCTAGGTTTCTGCTGCAGCAAGGCCTCCTTATCCCAGACATCAGCAGGGATTCTTCGACCAAGGTGATTGTTGATCTGAAAGTTGTTGCAGGTGGGACAAGTGATCCACTGAGGTCTATCCCGACTGACCTTTTAACTGTAGGTCCGTGTCGTTGGAAATGCCTCGCAGAATAAATCTGCAGTTTTGCTTTACCCACATGTTCACTGCCATGAGCTTGATGGGATATTACTGCAGAACACATGCAACGCAGTGTCCCATAGAAACAAACCTGCCAATCTGTTGTCTGACCATTGGTATGTAGGTACGATTTCATGGCATTCTGTGAAGTAAATGTACGCCTAATGACCCACATGGTTCATTCTGAGACGCACTTGAGCCTCCTAAAGTCAAGGAGGTTGAATCCTTCTGTTTGTATACGTGTTTTAACTTCACTGAAATTTGTCTTTCTTTAGTCCACTGTGATGGCAGAAGGCTGGGACTCTGAACTTTTATCAGGCTGAGACTCTGAATTTGTAGAAGCAGTAAGTCTATTTTTCCCTCTGTGCTCATCGTATCTGGCCAATGACTGATGTACATAACTGCAGCACTGTTGTATCTGCATCCAGTTGGTTCATCAGCTGGTTTGTTCTAAAGTCAGTGCTAGACAAACTCTTCGTCTGGCATCGTTGGTTTCCATACAGTCTGTGTTTGGAGTCCTGGTTTGATTGTTGAAACACTTGTAAAGTTGTCTTAAGCTTTTCCAGATGGCTTAAGTTCTGACAACCGTGAGCAAAGAAATGTTAATCTTCCTCATGCTAATGTATCTACTGAATTAGTTGTCTTGTATGGTCGAGTGTGTCATGTGGCTGAGTGTGTGACTGAGGTAGAGCCCAAAGTACATTTTCTTTGGTGTCGACTCACTACTCCTTGTTCCGCCAGGTCTCTGCTGCAGCAAAGACTTGCGGCCCAGACTCAGACACAAGGCGCAACGACTGAGGTGAGTACAGAAGCCCATGAGTGTTCACCAGTGACATATGAGGTCTATCCCGACTAACCTTTTAACTGTAGGTCTGTGTCGTTGGAAATGCCTCACAGAGTAAATTTGTAGTTTCGCTTTACCCACATGTTCACTGCCATGAGCTTTGTGAGATATTACTGCAGAACACTTTATTTACACAAACTATTTCATAAAAGTGATCAAATGAATCTGGACTCTGTTTTAGAATTGATCTACATTGTCTGGTTTCTATTCAGAGAAACACAACCTCTTGTGTACAATGGCTGTTTTTGTATGAAAAATCTATCACTAGTTAAACATTACATTCTGATTTGATAAAGTGAGAACTTTTGGATGAAATGGACTTATCTAATGAAATTTTCAGATCTGAAGTGATCCTGGAGGTGTGGCATGCGGCGCGTCACAAGCCTCTTGCTGTAAGTAATGTGCTTTCATCCATCCATCAGTGTTTGGTCATATACCAAGGCGCTCAGGACTCTCCATTCCTGACCTGCTGTGGAATTGACCAGAAAACAAAAACAATCCCACTGGGCTTCTCCAGCAGCCTGCTGAGAATACCTGTTGGGAACATGTTTGGTAGTTTCTATGATTGTAAAGTCAAAGTGAACTGGTAGACTGACTGCGGCTCCAGGCACATCACTACTTTGAGCTTAACGTTTGTCCATTTCTTCCCTGCTCAGGTTGGTCCTGATCTGTTTGGTGACAGACTGAGAAGCAGCTGCTGTCACTCAGGAGTGGAACCGGCTTCACTTCGCAAATGACCAGTATTTATTAATAGTAGCTGTGTGTTTACTGTATCACATTTGACCCTATGCTTTGTTTACGGTGTCTATGACGAATAAAAAAAACTCTCTGTAGCATTCATTGTCTTTTTAGTCTCTTTGAAAAAATGCTAATTGAAAAGTGTCTCACTGACTTGTAATTGAGCTGGCGCTTGTCTAAGGTGACTTGTAAATTAAGTTATATGACTCCCTAGAACGGTGTACGACCAGCTTCATCAATTACGTTGAACTCCTGATTTTTTTATTTATTTAATTTTATTTTTTTAGGGGAGTTGCCAAACTCCGCCCCCTTGTAGAGGTCTATCTCGTGATGAGACTGGATTTGAAGTGGGGTTGTTGCAACCAGGTTCCTTGCCGGGTTTTCATGTGTGGCTGTCCTGCGACCAAACGGTTTACAGGTCGCTCCCTGGTCGCCATAGCTGGCATGTTTAAGTGTCTTTAGACATGACACTGAACACTCAGTTGCTCCTCGTCACCTCTCAGCTGGCCAGGATGGGTTAAATGCAGAGATAAAATTGAATGTATGTAATATGACTAATGTAAATAAGGTTTATCATTTCTCATCCACCTGTCTTACTTGCTCAATGTTATTGTTAGTCTTTAGATCCTCTGAAGCTGTGAAATGCTCGCAACTAGCTTTCTTGGACCCTAATACTACAGGGACTTCTTTCCCTGATTAGTAGGACTCTTATTGGGATAGTCAGTGTTGGAGTGAAGCGCTCCATTTTGTAATATTTTTTTTGAAGCTGTAAAGGGTTTGCAATTACCTTTTTACTAGACTTCATTCCAGGGTTTTTATTAGCTCTGCCTAAAGTGGCCATAGAGCCATCATTGTGCTGGCAAATCACAGGTCCAAGATGTAGTGGCATATTGCCTCCACTAGTGAGCGCTATATAACTGGTGTTGACAGGTTCAGGATTATAGTCCTCTGAAGTCTCAAAAGCAACTAGTTTAAACTGAATTCCTTTACCCATCCCACTGAAGGGCAAGATCACCAGACTGAAATGAGGCAGACAAGTTTCTAGTTACTTTATATATAAATGTAAACCGAACACATGCCTAAAGATTCACAATACAATATTTCTGATCAGCATATACAGTGGATAAATAAGTACTGAACGTGTCACTGTCACATATTTCTAAAGGTGCTATTGACATGAAGTTTTCCACCAGATGTTGGTAGCATCCCAAGTAATCCATACATACAAAGAAACACAAACATAAGGTTGGAAATGTTTTTTTACAGATACCTCCTGATGGACACACCCTATATAGCACTTTTCTAGTCTTCTGACCACTAAAATCGCTTGCACTACATGACATCATTACGCTCGTTTGTTAGAGCTGCGCCTCGCCTGGAATCCAGACGAAAGCAGGCGGCCGCTGTGGGAGGCGTTGCTAAAAAACTGCTATCAAGTCGGACAGTTTTCAGCTGCCTTCAAAGTATTACAGGAAGTTACGGAATAAAATACTTCCTGTTAGTTCCAATATGTAGTCTACTTGTAGTTTACAGTTCACGTTTGAATTTATTCATATGTGAGTATGTGGAAATGTGTGTGTAACTGCATCCTTTGTTGTTTTTATGTCTGTCTGTGAAATACATTACTACTGGTTTTGATGTGTTATACAAATACGATTTTGTATTTTAAAGCAGTGGTTCTTAACTGGGTGGGTTGCGGGTTGCGGGCCTTTGCTTGGAATTTTTTTTAAATTTTTTAAAATCCTGTGATTTTATTTTGAAGGGACTTTTATGCAGTGCAGTGTCATTTCTTTCAACCTTTGATGTTTACAGCAGCTGTTTCAGGTTGCATCAAACCAGGGGGATACCAGCCAGCTTGGGGCCAGTTCACCTCCATTACCCGGCCCAACTACATTCTGCGCTCCACAAAACGCGTTAAATTTACTGTGAAACTTGAAGTTGAGAAATCACTGACTGCCTGACTCTCCTTGCGATCTGTATTCACACTTTTTCCATACCAAGCATGCAACACTACTGATCATGGTCTGCATTCACACTCATGGTTTGGATGTTTCTTCCAGGTTTTCAGAGCTTTCTGGCGATTTTAGGACATTCTGCCTTGATTTTAATCCAGAACATCGGTTCTCCGGCAGACTTGAAATGTACATTAAAGTTACATTTTTGGGGCAACGGTCTTACGTAGCCTCTGACATGGCTCAAGAGTAAGAGGTTCAGACGCACAGATGGATGTATCCGGTCATTTTTCAAAATAAAACCGGCCTTGGTCTTTTTTGTTTCTTTTTTTTTCTTCATTTTTTCTGTGCGTTTCTGGGCCCAATACCAGGGGGACGTTGCATCACTCGCTCACAGACGAAGACATTTTTTGAGCGTGATTCAACAGCATGGCACCAAAATGTAAACGCTTTGCTGACAGGGATGCTACATGTTGAAGATGGTGTGGGTCTCAGGGAGTAAATCACTGGCATGTATTTTAGGAGTGTTCAGTGATTAAAATCTTTCTGGGCAGAGTTTCATAAAACATTAAAACTATAATTACCACTGACCTGTCCCTGCAATTTCTTTTTTAAACACTCACAATGCGCTGTTTGCTTCATGAGCCCCCCATAATACAGAAGTGGATAGATGTCATAAACGACATCTATGTTATGAAAGGATCACTTTTTCCCTTCACCTTCAGAAAAACATGTTTATTCAACTCTGGGAAAAGTGGGTGAGAAGCATTAAACCTGTATGAACAGAATTTGTGGAATAATGAATTGTAACGTTGCTTTAGCTGAGCAAGCCTCATTGACCTCAACCCAATTCTCTCTCAAGTGAACCTGTCTGATGTTTTTTGTCCATGCATACACTCTCCTAAATTGTAAAAAGTTACCCAATTTAAAAAAAAATGTGGATGCCTTAAATGCTGGTGCGGCGAATGTATACTTTATAACCTAAGATACTGTCCAAAAAAAATGTCCCGCAATAGGTGGAAAGACTTTTATCTGGCAAACAAGCATAAAGCTTTGCTAACAATAGCCAATAATCGCCAACACTGGAGGGGCAACAATGTTAGCTTAGTAATAGGTTTGTTTGCTTGGTGATATTTCTTTGTTAGCGGAATGAGTGTGGAATACTGTGAATAACACTTCTCTTAGGGTTTTAATCAAAGTTGAGGGTAGCAGCACCATGCGCTCATGCCAAACTAACACATTTTTGCACAACTTAGCCGGGGTGCACAAGTCCAAAAGCTACTGATGTTTCCTCCTTTCTACTTTTCCACTCTGCTCCCCATCTTAGTATGATGTAAGACATACCCTTGTAGCGGCAGATCTAAAAAACACACACAAATGCAAAGAAGTTCACACATGACAGGCGTGTGTAAAGGGTCGACTTTGGATCAGTAAAGAGCAGAGTTGTCCCTCAGAGGATTGGCAGTTCGATCCCCGGCTGTTGATGTGTCTTTGAGCAAAACACCTAACCCCAAAATGCTTCCGTAGGTGTGCCTACTGTGTATGAATGTTCCAAAAGTGATTTTGATACAAATTTAAAATCTTTTTAACTATACATATTTTGGGGTATTTGTATGGCAGTTTTACATCCGCTTATACTTTTGCTTTTGTATATTTGTAGTTTTTCAACTGAATTTCCAACAAAAAACATTTACTTCATATACAAGTTCTTGCTCAGGTATGCTCCTTCAGTTATCCATTAAGGAGGGCAGGGAACATTCATCCTCAAGACTAAGTATTTGGGTAGAGTATTTCTTTCAAAGTTTAATGATATAATGTTTTCTAAAATAAGTAGGTGAAGGTTCACAGTAGGGAACAATGTGATCTCATCAGATCAAAAACAGCTTCTAGACCAAGCCCCCAGCAACAACACTGGGCGGTGCAGGTCACATGACACCATACGCCCACAATACGAAGGAAACCACTGTGCAACTAGAAAGTACATGTCCTGAGTGTGGCACACACACACACACACACACACACACACACACACACACACACACACACACACGCACACACACACACACACACACACACACACACACGCACACACACACAGAGTCAACAAGCAGTCTTACTTTTGGGTTATTGGTGTGCCAGAGGGAGCCGTCGAGGGACTGTTGTTCTAAGTTCTAAGAAAACTTTTCCTGGAATGAATGAGTCTCCATTCTGGATCGTAACTTCAGTGCACTATCAGAGTTTTACTAATGAAACAGAACTTTAAAGCAGTTGGTATTTGTTCTGCTTTCAAAATTCAGTAACAATCTGTCAATCCTTGTATACATGTGTCTATAATACATCCTGATAGAACAGCCCGCCTTAAATACCTTTGTTAAACTTAAAGGTATATGCCGTCTCATTTTCCTTTGCTATTTGTAAACAGAGCATTCAAAATTTGTATCAGGCGCTAGAGAGCTCGACACACCCTGCTTACTGGCTGCAAGTCCCCAGTTACACGTCAGTTATCTTGTCTGGGTATTGGGAATGCCCAAATGAAAAAGGTTGGCAGTAAAGCATTTCCAGGACCAATCTATGTGTGAATATGAACAAAACTCGATCCTATGGGATATGCTTGGTTAAAGTGTTGATGTGATAGAGTAACTGTAGCCATAATAAATCATGTGTAAATGTATCTAGCACTTGCATTATCTTGGTATTGTTATCCTAACAGTGTAAAACCTCATTGTTTTTAAAAACCCTTTCCACCTCTCTCCCCTCTGCTTCTGTCATCTCACTCCAGTAAGATCTTTAATAAAGCCATCAAAATGGCCAAATTATTGATTATGGATATAATACATTACATTAGTAATGTATTATATCCATATTTAAAACTTTCTTCATATCCCTACAGGAGCCAACATCTAAGCTGTATTTTATACGTTGGTTATTGTTGCTATGTTTTCTTTTTTTTTAATATATATTTATTGTATGTTGGTTAACACTTCCATGAACGACTCGTTAATCAGATGGATGATGAATAACTGCTGTTCACAGCTATCAAGTCTGTTTACTACAAATGGACTGCTCCCTGTCTGCCTTACACTTCCTGTGCATACATCTGCTGAGCACGCTCTGCATTTTCGCGGCCACGCGGTGTCCACGCGTCGCTTTCGAGCGCTCATTGGCTGGAGCCGACACAAACAAAGGTTTTCCACCAATGGGTGCGCTGTGCACGCGCTGAGCCACGCTGTTCATCCTGGCCGCTCATGCCCTGAGCGAGGTCCGTCCCTTAAAACCAGCAGCGCCTCCTTTGTTTACAGCAGAGTAAAGGGGAAGCTGTTGCTTCTTAGGACAAGAACTCGCTTCTCAGCGACGGGACCGAACAGCTCCGCTTCTTATCTCCGTGTTGGATATCCCCGAATACGCAGTCATGGTGGCTATGGCGAAGAGAGTGAAGTGCTTCCAAGTTATCTTTTCGGATCCGAGCAAGACTTTTTACTGCGGCGGGGACAAGGTGTCTGGCCGCATAGAAGTGGAAGTGAACGAGGTGACGCGCGTGTCCGCAATGAGGGTTCTGGGTCTGGGCTGCGCCAAGGTGGAGTACGCGAAAGGCAAGCAGCGTTGCCGACAGGAGGCCGAGTATCTTCGATATGAAGAGGTACTACCACTGGACGACCACCCCACAGGTACGGTCACCTCGTTACCTTTTTACCTTGTTACCTTGTCACATGACTCTGCTGTCCAACTTTGTTCTTTTCTGTCACAATGTAGCATTTAAAAGCATTATAAAAAACAATTACTCAGTGGTGTGGTCTCCTGTGTGTATCCACACATAGCATAAAAAAAGAAATCCCCTGGAGTTGAACAGCCTCACAAGAGACAGGAGTCAAGCCCAGCCTAGAACACCTATTTGATCTTGTGCACTTTTCTCTCTCCAGACTCCAATGGATCGGTCGTCTTGAGGCCCGGCAACAAATATGAGTACATGTTTGGATTTGAGCTCCCCCAGCAAGGGTAAAATAGTTTAAACAAGATTACATCAACAATGTGCTGTACTTTGCTGAATACGTTTGGCTTTAATTTGCTCCACACATGTTTCCACAGGCAGCTTGTCTCGTCATACAAGGGGAAGTTTGGCTTCATCCAGTACTATGTGAAGGCCATGATGGAGAGGCCACAACAGCCGACTCTGGAGTGTAAGAAATCCTTTGAGGTGGAGGAGCCCCTGGATGTAAATACCCCAGACCTGCTGGTGAGTTCCCTGACACTGCGGTTGTATAGTTACAATAAAGAGTCTCCACATAAGGTAGAGTCTAACTTTCCTGTGTCTCCTCAGTCTCCCACAGGTGGCATGAAGGAGAAGAAAGTCACCTGCATGTTCATCCCTGATGGCCAGGTGTCACTGAATGCAAAAATTGACCGCCGTGGCTTCTGTGAAGGCGAAGACATCTGCATTAACGCCAAGTTTGAGAACACATGCTCCCGCATTGTGGTTCCCAAGGCCGCCATCATCGCCAAACACACCTATCAGGCAAATGGACGCACCAAGGTCTTCCGCCAGAAGCTGTCTTCGGTGCGCGGAAACCACATCATCTCCGGCATGTGTGATGCTTGGCAGGGAAAGACCATTAGGGTGCCAAAGATAAAACCATCTATGCTGGGCTGCAACATAATCCGTGTGGAATATGCTCTCATGGTGAGCTTTCAGCTGCTGCATGTAGCTGCAGAATTTAAGGTTGTTACATTTTGAGAGTTGAAAGTCAATGTTAACACATGTGTATATGATCTTTTTTGATAGATTTACATCCACATCCCTGGTAGTGAGAAGCTGATCCTTGAGCTGCCTCTGGTCATTGGTACAACTGGTCTGGGCAGCCGCAGCAACAGTGTGAGCAGCCAGGACAGTTCAGTCAGCAGCGCATCCCAGAGCTGGGTGTCCCTCAGGATGCCCTCCGAGCCTCCCAGCTACTGTGACATCACCCGCGACTGCCGCCTGGACCAGCCCCTCACGCCACTCTTGGATGACTTCGACGGTGATGACAGCCCCATCTTCATGAACTCCCCAACCTTCCAGTTCCCACCACTTCCGGCATACACAGAGGTAGGTGTCTCGACCAAGTTGTTTTTACATAAGTGAGCATAACCTTCTCTGTTAGCAGAAAAGAACGGGCTTTAATATAAATAATTTGTTTTCCAGGCCGAGGAGGAGTACAATGGCAACGCTCGCATGTTGCCGGTCTGCTGAAGTTCAGCAGGGACTCTTGAACTACGGTCCAGCTCTCAGGGACCGTTAATCTTAAGCACTTGAAAAGGAGCAGAAGGTCCAAACTCCAGAGGAGTTGTGATAGATGGAGAAATAAAGCCAGGACTCTGGAAAGAGGCTCGCCTGCTCTGTCAGCCGTCTTCCCCGCGCTTCGTCACCTACGGAAGACCTTGATCTTGGGTCTTCTGACTGGTGCTCTTCAGGTTGGGGACCTGGACGTCCAGCTACAAAGACTGTGGTGCGCTACACTTCTGAATAAGCTGTCCCTTTCACATACTTAACTTTCAAGGTTTCACGTCACTTCTCAGCCACTTTATGACTTTGTGTCGGGGGCCAAGCATTGTATAAGTCAACCACCAGCCTGCTGCCACATCTTTGCATTTTGTGGGTGTTTGTCTTTCCTCATGATGCGTTGATATTCCTGTCAACTCCTGTATGTTTAAGGGATTTCATTTGAGGAGGAGGAATCAACAGTTTTTTTAAAAGTCCAGTCAGTTTGTGTCGTGAAGAATTTGTCAGGAATATGTTGCCTTTTGAGAATTACAGCATGTAAAATAATCTTCCTTGGCTGCTAATACAACTTAATGCAGCATTTATATTTTCTTATCTACCAGGGTTTGAAAAAAAAAAAGGTTGTTATTCCTGTATTATTGCACTTTTTGATAGATGCATTTTGCTCTTCTTCTGCCTACAAGACTTCCATGTTTTTTTTGTTTGATCAACGTTTGTGATGTGGAGAATGGATTTTCTGTTGGTAAAACGCTTAACTTTTTGGAACCTCACCCTGATCCCCAAATCTCAGTGGGCGTTGTGTGCCAACCATGCCAACCATGGTCCATACATCCATGGACAACACGTTCGACAACTGTTTATAAGATCAATGAATATCCTTACATAAGTGCCTCCCACAATGTAGGAGTGTTATTGTGGGAGGCACTTATGTAAGGATAATCATTGATCTTATAAACAGTTGTCAAAGACAACATTAAACTACTGTGAGATATCCACTGGGGTGTTTTCCCAAATTCTGCTCATTAAGGGCGCAAAGAAAATCACTGTTAAAGACAGATCTATGAGAAAGTATGTTTGCAATGGATTCTTGATAATTATAAAGAGTATTCTTTTTGTATAAAACCCTATGGGTTGTTTTTTTTATTAAAGAAATGTTGAAAAATATTGATTGTGTCTGCGGTGTAACTAATCAGTGGTCAGTTCCTCCAGAACCTTTTCTGGTTCAGCACTGCCTTCACTGTGGGGCAACTGGCTTGGTGGAGAGCAGGGTTGTCCTTTAATCAGAGGATCGGCAATTTGTCCTGATGGGCAGGTGACATCTTGCATGGCAGCTTCTGTCACCAGAATGTGAATGGGTGAATGATGACTAGTGTTGTTCATTTACCAGTGGGAAACATTTTTTATTGTGAATTTCATCAAGTTTTTTACAACCAAATCTCTAAACTGTAGCTGATTTGAAATACTAGACTGCCAGATCCAACAGGTCCAACACAAGAGAATGCATCAAACGTTTGAATAAATCACTTCAGCTGTCTATCGTAGAGGGGATTCAAAATGTGTTTAAAAAGCTTCTAAATGTTGGATATTTTTCCTCTCTTGTATGATATTACATCATCCGGCCAGTGTGTTTGTGCTACATGTTGTGGTTGTGGAGTTACAGTGGATGCCATATTGTAGAATAGTTCCAGCCAGTGTTCCAGCCAGAGGACCGCATGATTTTTCTTCCTTTTCAGAGTATGTCCTCTTCTCTGTGCTGATGACATCTGGTAACTACTGAGAGCCACAGATAAGGAAACTGTTTATACGTGAGTCACTGTGAGGGCTGCTGCTCCTGGCCTGTAGTGTGGTGTCAGCTGGATTTCTGCTCACAGCCCAAGGATGGGCATGAGTAAAGGTGGGACTTTATGAGGAAAGTTAGTGTAGTATTTACGGCCCTCAGAGACCACACTTCGCACATTCCTGCTCTTCAGAGGATGAACCCTTGCACAACATTTACATATATGTACTGTTTGGATTCCAAGAATACAAAATGGCCAGTATGTTGTTTGTTTCATCAGCATACAGTGGGTACAATAACCATAACAGGCCAACCTTGTTTTATCCCAACGAAGCAAAACATTTCCAGCAGTCTCATCACAGCCGCTTCCCTCTCTAACATCAGGCCTAAGAATGGAAAAGTATAATTTTCCTAATATTTAATAACATGAACATTAAATCTAAAAATTTGTGGAAGTTTAGTCCCGGAAGTTTGTGGAAGTCTCCGGGTTCTCCAACTCCAACAGTCCAGATGTTCAGACCCCGCTGCTTTTAGATAGGCCCTCTTCAGCAAGCACAGTAGCAGTGGCAGGGCCCCCTTATTATGGGCTTGGTTATGCTCGTGCTTAAAGAACTAAGGTTACATCATTCAAACACTGCTTTCTGTCTACTACAGGCGTCGAGATCATCCGTTTCAGCAATAAGACCCGTCCCGATTGGCTGGCTAGGCTTTGAATGGCCTGTAGTGTGCTCAGGATTGGAGGAGCGGCAAACAGAGTCCAGAACCTGCGGGAGTTTTTTGCCTTTATTTGACAGTGTAGAGACTGGAAATAGGGGGATAGAGAGAGAAGGGTATGGGAACTGCCCTTCTGTGTGGCGATTGCATATTCTCCTCATGGCAGCATGTGATCTCTCCGGGTTCTCCAACTCCAACAGTCCAGAGACATAAAGCTTCGGTTAATTGATGACTCTAAATTGAGAGTAAATGGTTGTCTGTCTCATGTGTCCATGTTTTGTGTCCGGACACCTTTCCTAACATGAGAAAAGGTGTCTAGATACTTTTCTCTTCCTTCGCCCGATGTCAACAAGGATCGGCTCTCGCCCCACCGCAACGCTAAACAGGATTTGGGCGGCTGTAGTTCAGGGGGATGAGTGGTCGTCCCTTTACCACAAGGTAGCCGGTTCGATCCCCAATCCCCCCACAGTTCACACGTCGAAGTGTCTCTGAGCACGACACTTAACCCCTCGTTGCTCCCCGGGCGCCTCACAGGGCAGCCCACTGCTCCTTCATCGAGGATGGGTCAAATGCAGAGAAGAATTTCTCCAAGGGGATTAATAAAAGTGTATGTTGTTTTTGTTATAAGAAGTTACAGATGATGGATGGATGGAGAAGAGTGCATCAAAGGTCCTAAAGCTAGAATGGAACCATGGACCATATAATGTTTTGGTATGCCTGTAACCACTCGGCTACAATCTACAATACAAATTCAGAAATCCAGTTATGGTCTTTGGTTTTGGTGTGCTACCCATCACAAAATCCTAAGTGCGCAACTAACCTTTTGTGGATATCATACTGGAATGTTCCTATCAGATAACGTAACATTGTTCATAGAGTAGAATGAGGAGGATGAGTTTAGGATATAAGCTGCCCAGTCTGCACCAACAATGCAGGAAGATTTACAATTCTGTATTGCTTTTACAATTCTGTATTGCTTCCTGGCCTTGTTCTGTGTTTATCCTGAGTGATACTAGCAAGGGAAAGCCCTTGAGGAGTCTTGACCTTGTTGCTTAACACTGTTGATGGGTTGCAGAGGACCACAGTTAGTGACACTTTCAGCAGGAGTTCTTACTCTAGCCATGTAGAACAAACTTTTATTCTTAACTGTGATTTTTCACCAGCAGCAAACCTTAATATTTCCAGTTAGTTTTGTGTCACAAATGAAACATATATACATATATAATAGAACATACATTTGGAAAAAAAACAGGTGCATGAATTTGGGATGAAGCAACATGTGATTGTGTGGAAGTGTGGTGTCACCAGTGTGTGACGGATGGGTGGGCGGTGCAGTCACATGTAGAGCAAGTGTCAACAACTGAAACGGCCAGTGTCTGTTTGAACATACTGCACACATGCCCGGCATCTGATTTCCAAGAAAGAACAACATGAAGGTGGAACTGATCCTCAGTTTTCCGTTACTTAGCTTTCTTATGAGAGCAAAACAACACCACATAACAGATGCAACAGGACATTCCAATTATTAAGAATGATTGACTCATGATTGATTTTTTAAATCATCTTTGTTTTTGTCTTTTCAGTGTGTTTGTCTTGCTATTGAAGGGATTCAATTCAATTTATTTAGTGTAGCCCAAAATCACAAACCACAAACGATCTGTACACAAAGGACATCCTCTGTCCCGGGACAAGAAAAACTCCCACCAAAAACACTTTCACAGTTAAAGACAAGAAAGAAACCTTCGGGAGAGCAACAGAGGATCCCTCTATCAGGATGGACAGAAGTACAAAAGATGTCATCTGACCAGAATGGAGAACATTACATTCCAACACTATCTTTAAATATGACAGCAATTATTAATATAATGAGAGTAGTAGGATGGAAAAAGTAATGTAAATTAATGAGATGTGAATTCTTACAGGTGGAATGAAGGGATGTAGGGTAAAGAAGGTCATGGGATGATGAACTGCTGTCGTCTGGTGGCTGGTGGGAAAGGAGACGCATGAGTGCATGAAGACATGCATGAGAGTTCATGACTTCAGAAGCTGCGACGCTGCAGAGTCCCCTATGGTTTCTGTAATCAAGTGAGAGAGATATGGAGAGAAGGAGGGAGGAAAAGGAGTTGAAGGGAGGGATGTTGAAGCTGAGTCAATGTCAGTTTTGCTAAAAATACTTTGTGCAGAGTACAAGGACAATATGGTCCTTGTTTCCAAACTAAGAAACCTTAATTTAAATAATGTTAAATGTTGGTATGAATATATTTCATTTTGTTAGCAAACCCTGGTGAGGAGTCGAGAACCCACATTGACACTCTAACAGTTCACACTGTTGTTTATTTACATTCAACCACTTATACACCGTCCGGCTGCTCCAAATATACTCACAACAGCACCTGATGTGGATTCATTCGTTGCTGAAACGTGCCCCCAACAAACTGATAAAACATTACAGTGACCAGCTGTTTTAGATCCTTATTGAACCCGAAGCTTGAATTTGTCATGTGTCAGTAGTTTGGTCTAAGAACCTTCTGGCTTTAATTGAAGCATCGCTTTCTCCCTTCAAACAGCAGTTGAAAATGAGTATTGGTAGAGTATGTCTTTGGAGGAATTCTGAAGGGGTTCTCATTTTCTCTTCACATTTATTTTTGGTAGCTTCAGTGGACATTCAAAGAAAACTTGGGGATGTAAAGTATATATGTAGGTATGTAGGCCACAAGTCAGTGTGTATTTTGTTGTTATAATACACCTTGTACTCTCTGTTTCTGAGCTTTTTTACATTAACCTGACACAACACACTCTTAAGTTTCCGGTGTGTGTGTGTGTGTGTGTGTGTGTGTGTGTGTGTGTGTGTGTGTGTGTGTATGTGTGTGTGTGTGTGTGTGTGTGTGTAGCCATATTATCATGATACCAGAATGTTGCAAGCACCACTTTGTCTTCAGATGGCTGAGGGAGCGGAGAGCACCCGCCTCCTCTTTGGCTGTCGCTCTTTTCTTTTCAGCAAGTCTGGTCATGAGCCGTCCATTAAGGATGATACCTCGCACATGCTTCTGATAAACACCAGAGAGTAACCTGAGGGAGCACTCAAAAGTCAGAGAAGGTGGATCCTTGGTTATTACACAGCATGCTGTGTAATAACCAAGGATCCATCTTTACATTATACCTGATATTATACTATATATTTATTGTATTCTGCGCATTAATGTAGCTGAAAATAAATAGAGACACTTCTCATTCCTGTATCAGTCATCTCAAAAGTTATGAGATCATAAGATCATCATCATCAGCTTAGCATTTCAGGGTGACATTTCCGGGAGTTACAATGATGATGAATTATAATTGCTAGTACCAGTACGGTACCATTAACAATGTTCTGCCTGTAGCTGCTTGCAGTTTTCTCGAGAGCCAGTCATACCAACACGTTCCCACTGAGCTTCCTTTGGTCCTTAGCAATACATCTGCCACGACATCACTGCTGTAGTCGACCTACAGTCTCATCACGGGAAAAGAACACGAGTAGATATAGTAGACAGCTCAAAGGGCCTCAAACAACTATGTAACTATTATTATAATTTTGTATGAAAAGCATAACTATTCTCTCTCATTATACCTAGTTGTATCGGACTACTAGTACTACTTTTAGCTGAAAGAGAATGCACTGCAAAGACAGCCCTTCTAGAAAGAAGCAAAAACATCTTATATTCAATGAAATCATCCTATATCAAGCAAAAAATGGGGTAAGCTTTTTTTGCTTGACAAGATTTCTTACAATAAGCCCAAAATACTTGGCTCTGAAAGACTAAAATGAGACTTTTAAACTAGATAGAAAATCTTAAATTAAGTTGAATTCCAACAACAAAGACTGGCCTCACCAGGATTCAAACCTCTAATCTTCTGATTGAGAGGAAGGCAGCTTAACCACTGAGCTAAAGTCACATGTGTACAATATAGATGAACAATAAAATAGTATTCAGTTTCCAATGTTGCAGTATATTGCATGTTCTTTTGTGTTTCAGGATGCAAATGAGTCAAGGGTCTTATCATTTTGGCCATTTTTTCATTTTGTTTTGTTTATGGGCCATGCAGTTTTCTTGCAGCATGGTTATTTGTATTATGTTGTGTGTTGTATAGACCTATTGCTGTCATCTTAATACACTGTCTGGCCAAAAACAAAGTGTCCACCTGGATTTAACTACTGCAACATAAACACACTGCTGCTTTATTTGCTCACAAAAAATAACAAATAAAGTATGATGTGGGCTGCACGGTGGTGTAGCACTGCACTGGTGTAGCACTGCACTGTCCCCCCACAGCAAGAGGGCCCGGGTTCGTGGTCTGGTTTCCTCCCACGGCCCAAAGACATGCAGCTCAGGTTAATGGAGACTCTAACTTGACCGTAGATGTGAATGTGAGCGTGCATGGTTGTCTCTCTATGTGAGCACTGAGATGAACTGGACCAGGGTCCAGGGTTTTCAGCTGACATGGCCTTTGCCCAATATCAGCTAGCTTAAACACTAAATAGGGTAGTCGGTTCGGATAATGAAATAGAAGTATGATGCATTATTATTCATCAAACTATTCAGTATCATATTAAAATTGAAAGCTCCACCAAGTGCTGATAATGCACAATGTACTTGAGTTTTACTTTTAGTTTATTTCTACCACTGCCAATATCAACATTCCCAGTTAGAGAGAGAGGGAGAGAGAGAAAAGTAAAGCGACACACATTGAATCCGTCCCCCACTAGGGCCTCGAAGTGTGAAAAATGCTGACTGCTTACAAAGGGCCCAAAAGCACCTCGAAATATACAACTCATCTGTTTACTACTAAGTGTATTTCTACTTTAGAGGAAAACGTTGACAGAGAAAGACTGGTTACAATAAAGATTCAGATTTTACTCACAAAATACAGAATAATTTAAATATGAATAATTGTTATTCAGCATTACACATTGAAAGCTCCACCTTGAACAGACAAGTACATTTAAATACATTGTCGTGATAACGTCCTGCACTTTACCTCCAGTTTTGCTATTTTAGAGAAGTACACACCTACCTTAAATATTAGGAAGGAGTTAGACATCAATAGGTTTTTTGATATGTGCAAATACGCCGACCTTTTCAAGAAGGTGGTTGAAGGAATGAAAGAGGGAGGCTGTGTAAACACACAGTCCAACAAGTCAACACAACACTTTGAAAAAAAAACATTTTAATGCAAAGAAGCAAAATGGAACCAGCAGCTCCAGCTGTTTCCTGTGATGACGTAGGGTTCACTGGCTCCTGTGATGCCCCCTGTGGTCTGTTATGTTAATCAAAATATGAACGGATACATGTAAACGGGGTAATATCAGAAGCAAATTTATTTTCACCCTGCATATAAACAGGAATGTTGTTTTTTTGGAATAAGGGCTAAACCTGGAATATCTGGTGGTGTGACATAGTCACTGTGGCTGTGGTTTTGTTACTTTTAACACTCATAGTGTAAACACAGCACAACTCTCACTTTAAGGTGGTATGAAGTGAGTTCTCTTTGTCATATTGTCCCTTGTTCTCAGAGGTTTTACGTGTTTCCCCACTTCTCTTGCTGTCTCTTGTTTTTGTGAAAGGTGTGTCACTATGTCTATGTCTGCTACACGTCCGTCTTTACATGTTAAAGAATCATGGAGAATGAGAACCTAAAAAAAAAGAACCAGTCATCTCCTAAAAAACATATGTTAATATCCAGTGTGGGAACATCGAGCAGGATCTTGTCTGATCCCGATGAAGAGCAACTAGAAATACCTGGAACCAATAATCCAATCAATTAGTCATTAGCCTATTCTTACTCATCTTGAAAAATGTTCCTTCATGTTTCAACATGTACTAAAATAAGGGTTGGACCAGGCCACAATCGCTGTGTCTTAAACATGCATTTATTATAATGTCCATCAAGGGGCAACTTCTCTGGATGTTTAGTTTAGAAGTCAATTAGTAAATGACTTTACTTCTCACTTGATTTCATACAGCTTTCCCTCCTCCACCTTAACCCACAACTCCTCCTCCTTCTCCACACAGCTTCTCCTCCTCCACCTTCACACACAGCTTCTCTCCTCCTCCTCTTCCTCCTGCACACACAGCTTCTCCTGCACATAAAGTTTCTCCATCTGCACACACGGCAACACAGCAAACAGAGCATGGTGGAACATGCATCACAGACATGATGTTTTGAAAACACACAGACCGGGGTGAGACATGAACCAACTTGCAGTTGAATACATACGTGTACATGTGTGGAAGGACCTGTGAGAATGCGTGAGAGAGAGAGAAGAATAAACAGGCTGAGGGAGTGTGGAATGTCTGGCTCCACCTTTAGCAAACCAACTGCAAAACAAGTTTCACCACAAGGACAGGATGACCTCTGCCTGACCTGTTTATAGTTTATATAACTTTTTAATTCTCAATATGCACACTCATTTCCAATATCAGAAGACATTAAAGATAATGTCTTTAACTATGAGATGAACACAATACAGTATAT
This sequence comes from Clinocottus analis, assembly GCF_023055335.1. Classification (NCBI taxonomy): domain Eukaryota; kingdom Metazoa; phylum Chordata; class Actinopteri; order Perciformes; family Cottidae; genus Clinocottus; species Clinocottus analis. The sequence continues at coordinate 18,746,682 of NW_027175865.1, forward strand.
TGTAATTGTCCTCTTTAATGTCCCTTTAAAATTGTCCTTCATTGTTGTGCACACAAGAGCAAACCTGATCGCAGACTTCAGTTCAAAGTGATCAGATTGGTTTCAGGTGTTTTCAGCACATTCTGGCTGCAAGTGATTGATAATTCAGTTTGGTATTTCATTGGCAGCGCTAAGCAAACTCCACGCATTAAGAATGCGTGGAGTTTGCTTAGCGAAGGATGTGTCTAGATTCAGAGTCAGATTAGATTCAGATTAAACTTTATTGTCATTGTACAAGTACTGTGACAACAAAATGTAGTTTACATCTGTCCAGAGTGCAGTGCAAAAGAAGCAGTTAAGGTGCAGTGCAGTGGATAATATATATATATATATATATATATATGTATATATATATATATATATATATATATATATATATATATATATATATATATATATATATATATATATATATATGAGTGGAAGAAACTGTTCCTGAGCCTACTGGGCCTGGAAGCGAGGTTTCTGTAGCACCTCCCAGAGGGGAGGAGGGCAAACAGTCTGTAGTTGGGGTGAGTGGAGTCCCTGACGATGCTGTGTGCCCTCCGCAAGCAACACTTGAGGTGGATGGACTCAATGGCAGCGAGTGGAGTGCGTTTGGCGGTTTTCACCACCCTCTGCAGAGCTTTCCAATCTGAGGCAGTGCAGTTGGTGTACCAAACTGTGATGCAGTTTGTAAGGATGCTCTCAATGGTGGAGCGGTAGAAGTTCACCAGTATCGGAGGGGGCCGTGTGGATCTTCTTTAGTTTCCTCAGGAAGAAGAGACGCTGGTGTGCCTTCTTGACCAGGGTGGGGTGGTGAGGGTCCAAGAGAGGTCCTCTCAATCTGTACACAGTATTCCGTATTTATATATAACAGTTCCACTTGGAGTGTTAATTTATTTTCTGTATATTTTTAATTTATATGGATGGGAGAGTGTGTGCAGCGCTTTGTCTTCCTGAAGTCCACGATGAGCAAGCAGCAACATGAGCGGCTAACTTCAAAACATGGCTAAACAGGCTAAACAGGCTAAACAGACTAAACAGGCTGAACAGACTGAACAGACTGAACAGACTGAACAAACTAAACAGACTAAACAGACTAAACAGGCTGAACAGACTAAAAATACTAAAAATACTAAACAGACAGAACAGACTAAAAATACTAAACAGGCTGAACAGGCTGAACAGGCTAAAAAGGCTAAAAAGCCTAAATGGGCAAAATAGGCTATTCCAAAAGTTCAGCAAACATAAATTACCAAATTTTGTTGTTTATATTTGTTATATTATATATTAAGTATATTAGGTTTCTTCTTCACACTGACATTGATGGTCCCAGTGCGAGCCACGAGGAGCAGATGGAGAGCTCCCTCTGATAGCGCTCTACTCATCTGTGACCCGGTATCGGTGCTGTTTGGATTATTTCACAGTCACACAAATAAGTATCAATTAATATGGGGTGAATCAGAGACCAATCTTACACTTAATGCACTATTGCTTGATTTAAACAATCAAGATACAATGTGATAATCAATGAGCTTTTGGTGGTGGATAACTAATATTAACATGTCATTTTCCTGAGTTTTAGAAGTCCCATTTGCAGCCAGAGCCCAGTCCAGTCCTCTGTACTTCCTGACTTTTCTTCACAGCTGCTTGCCACTTCATCACCGGCACTACTATACTTCTGTCTGTATGAGAAGTCTCACCATCAGACCAGAGACTCCAGGTGTCACATCAGAGTGCTGCAACCGATGAGGAGCAGGTAGTATGAAGGAGTATCATACAACTTTAATGATATAACAACACTCAGAGATGTGGATTTAAATGATTATGAGGCAGTGTTTGAACCTGTTGTTCTGATCTTTTTCCGAGATAACTGGAGACACTGCTGGAGATGGTGAATGAGGAGAATGAAGTCAGATGAACGAGGAGACAGAGATCGAGACGGAGGAGCGATGCGAGTGGAGGGGGTGTGAGGAGAGGCAGAAAGTTGGAGATGCCGAAGAGGACCTGGGTATTAGGGCTTGCATGACATGTATAGAGAGACACACACCAACACCAACGAGAACATAAGTGACACACAGACACATAGACAGATATGCAGATATAGAACATCCATAACAGATCCTGATTTTAAGATTTTTGCCTGTGTAATGAATACTACCACACTGATACATTTTGGGGACAGTATATCTTGTACTGTCAAGAGAGGGAGGGATTTTTTTCTTCCACAGGAACGAAGAATGTATTGTATGAATGTATGTTTGATGTTTGCACTGTGGTTGACAAAGGACCTATCACAGTTGTATTTAGATACTATGATATAGTATCTAGAGAGGGATTGTTGGGTTTTGTCGAATTGTAATAGTCTGGGGTGTGAATATTGGACTTACACATGTATAATAAAGAATTGTTTAATGTGCATATTAAAATACAAGAGAGGGATATGATAAATAATAAGGGATTTTATTATGAAGGATATGTAATTGTATGCCTAAGAAGGTCACTGTATGTTTTTCATTACTTTATAATGATTCATGGAATGTATTGAAGCAAAAATATATATAGTGTTGATCAGGTCACATGGAGTCTGTACTGGAGAGTGAAGAGGTCATTTACACACCGATGGGGGTTTAGTGTCTACAGGAGAGCATTTGGTTTAAGGAAAAAAGGGAGCGACTGGACCACTTGTGGTCTGGGGAACTTCCTCCTGTTTTTATCAGGACAGGAGGGGGATTCGATTTGCATTTGAACTGCTGCAGAAGTGGGGAGACTTTACATGGATGGATTTTATGTAAGACGACTGTAGCTCAGAATATATAATTCCTGTTGCACTGTAACCTGTAGAACCGAATAACTAATTCCTTCTAGGTCAAATATGTTGTTAGCTAACACAGGAGGGCGGAGTGAGGACTTCAGGTACCGGAAAACAGGAATGTTATGGAGTCAACTTCAAAACCTGCGCCAAAGAGAGACTCCGCCCCTTTGTGACTCTTAGCCAATTGCATGCCATGAATTTGAATCAATAGCCGAGTGAATGTGTTGCGTTAAAACTGAAAACGGAGCTTGGCTCGGCTTCTTTCCTTCGATGATGTCAAGAGACAGCTAACTGCGTGCAGTCTATGGTTCCGGCTGAGATCTAAAGGGCCTTGATCAAGTATCGTATCCATCGAATTTCATCATCTCTTTTTATTAAATATTTTTATTATAACTTATTGATTCTGGTACTTCTTTTCTCACGACCACCTGGGATTTTGCTTCTCCTTTTGCTTCCAGCCTTCTAAAAACTTCATCCTGACTAGCTCTAACACACAAACAAAAGATCCACATCCATCTAAACATCTCACTCTCAGAGAGAAAAAGAATACACGTATGTCCCAAAATGTTGAACTAGACTGGTTAACAGGTTAGGGAGCAGTGGCTTACTAATGCTAAGTGCACACAAAAACAATGGAGGAAATGAAACAGAAGGACAGCTAAAGCCTCAGTCACATAATGTTGTTGTTACATTACATTCAGGGAGGTTGTATTCCTTGAAAAGTGGAAGGTCACACTGGATTTAAATACACATCTATAACTTTTGCTTCAAACAATCTTGCTTTGAGTTGCTTTTCTGGAGGCAAGTCTCCTGTTATCTGTGGTCATTGCAGCATACATGTCATTTCATTCCCTCCTGAATGTGCTGCGTTTTCCAGGTGCTGTCCTTGAGACAGACATGTGGTAAACACTCAAAGGACTCCACGTTCCACACGTCTAACAGTGTTCAAGAGTCAAGCCACACCCACTGTCCCACATTGTAGTGTGGTAACAGCTCAGACATGCTGTTTACAGCAACGCTATGCAGCCTTTGTGTTGTGCAATATGGTCTTCCCGCACACACAGACAGATGGAAGTGCAGCTGTTTTGAAGATCCTCAACACGTTTAACCGGAAGGGCAAAGAACCGACACAACAAGGGGAAAGGAACGCATCAGACACAGTGTCTGTCAAACTGCAAAACAAGAAGTTAGTTTAGTGTGCACCGTGTATCCCACCTCCTGGAAAGATCCTTCATATGTCTGACAGGCATGTATGACGCACATGAATGAATGTTAGAGGAGCGCTTGCCCGATGGCCTGCTGGGACTGAGATGAGACAATCTGTGTGTTCAGTAATGAACTACATGAAGGAGCTGATTACTGCTCACATCACACACTGTCGACTTTGTTCCTGTGCATATCAAATCCAACGAAATGACAGTAAAACTAGGAAGAATGTTTCCTGAGTCTTGCACATATGCATAATTACAACAAGCTAAATAGTTTTTTTCTTTTCTGTTCATGACTTTAGGGCAGTGGTTCTCAACTGGTCTGGCTCCGGGACCCACCATCACCCTTATTGACAATCTGCGACCCAAATCAAGGAACATTCTCAACATCTCCAATGTATTTAATGAAAAGATGGTGCAGTTTGAACCTGAGAAAGTATGGAGACAGTAGTGTTACATACTGGGTGTGTGATTATGTGTGTGTAGGGGTGTTAAAGGTGCATAACAAAACAATAAGATAAGTAACAGAATATACTTATCCGAGTGCCGATCTAACTGCAGCCCGAGTGCATAATAATCACATGGGAATAAAAAACAATATCAGTCTTCTCCGTTGCCCCAAAAATGAAACTTAAATGTACGTTTCAAGTCTGCCTGAGTGCCGATGTTCTGGATTAAAATCAAGGCAGAATGTCCTAAAATCGCCAAAAAGCTCTGAAAACCTGAAAGAAACATCCAAATGAGTGTGAATACAAACCGCGATCAGTAGTGTTGCATGCTGGGTACCTGGGTATGGAAACCATGAGCTTCCATACCCAGGTACACCCAGGTATATTCCAAGTACAGATTGCGAGGATATGTATAAAAGTCAGTCAGTGATTTCATAATTTTAAGTTTCACAGTAAATTTAATGCGTTTCGTGGAGCGCAGAATGTAGTTGAGCCGGGTAATGGATGTGGGCTGGTCCCAACCCGGCTGGTATCCCCCTGGTTTGACCCAACCTGGAACAGCTGCTGTAAACATTGAGGGTTGAAAGACGTCCCTTCAAAATAAAATCACCGGCATTAAAAAAAAAAAAAAAAAATTCCAAGCAAAGGCCCGCGACCCATTAAAAACGGGTCCACCAGTTGAGAACCACTGCTTGTATATATATATATATATATATATATATATATATATATATATATATACAAAATAAGAACAAATAAGTAAATACAAATGTGAAAATATAAAAAGACAGGGAGAAAAAAATATGAAGAACAATAAATAAAAGAAAAAGGAAAAAACCCAGGACGTAAAACACTTTGGATCAGACATTTCAGTTTCTAACTCTCTATTGGTGATCTTTTTCTTAATATTTGACATAGAAATGTTATGTCATGTTATGTTCCTTCACAGCTGACTCCTGGAATCAAACGGAGCACAGCTTAATCCTGACACCTCGTGGCTCAAGCAGCAGCCAGACAAACATTGAAGTGAAGTTGTTTTGGCAACCACTTCTCAGTAAGAAGAACTTCCAAACTCTTTTTTTCAGAAACAAATTTAAGTTGTTGAAAGGCAATATCTGTGAAGCCCATTTAAAATTAAAGTAAAAATAATTGTGAGATATGAAGTTATAATTATCAGAATCAGCTTTAATGGCCATGTACATTCTCACATAGATGGAATTCGACACCGGATTCTGCGCTTCGTACTTCTTTATTATGAAACAAAAATAATAATTATGAGATACAAAAATAATAAGCGGGCCCAGACTCTGTCTCCCCCTGCCGACCAGTTGTGGTGAGGTATTCACTGACATTTCCAACACCTCCCGGGACACATGCCACATACCACCCTGCTTAAAGGTCTCCACCATCATCCGCGTCTCCAAAAAACCCAGGCTCACAGGACTGAATGACTACAGGGCCGTCGCCCTGACCTCTGTGGTCATTAAGTCCTTTGAGGGCCTAGTCCTGTCACACCAAAAAAACACTCACCGACCCACCTACAGAGCCAACAGGTCTGTGGATGATGCCGTCACCATGGCCCTCAACTACATCCTCCAGCAAAGCCACTGCCAGAACAAGGTGTCCTCCAGACTCTGGACTCTCCAGGAACCTGTTTGTGGACTTCAATTCTGCAACCAGACGGCACCCTGTTGATATTCTCTTACTAGCAATAGTCATATCACCCAAAACTATTTCTTCTTACCAGTCACTCCCCTGCACATCCCTTCACACCTCACATTTATTTAAACACACGTCACTTTAACATACACTTTAACTTAAACAAACATCACTTTAAGATACATTTGACCACTTTAATGTTATCTGTTGTCTGAGCACTTTATCTTATACTTAATACCCATTGTACTGTTGTCATTGACTGTTGATTGTCTAACATTTCATGTGTAATGTTATGCAGTTTCCACCAAGAAAAATTCCTTGTTTGTGAAAACATTCCTGGCAAATAAACAATTTCTGATTCTGAAAGACCCGCATGGGGCATGCAGGCTGTGTTGCTTCATTCTGGTTTTGAGCGGTTGCCATTGCATTCCAAAAGCCCTCATTCCCAAAGGCAACATAAGCACAAAATGGCCACTATGAAGGTTCTAATGTTCAGTTTGTGGTCAACGTATTTTTAGAGGTAATCCCACTCAATATGGCTGTACCGTTGCACTGATATCAGTTTCTAATTTCCCATCCCATCAACATAAAGGAGTTGTTAAAATAGGAGACATTATGAAATAAAGAACGAATCAGTCGCTGTACAGACTCATTCATCCTGACAGTCTTCCGGCCCGTTTACAAAAGATTAATGAAGTCAAACTTGAAAGCAAATTTTTTCAACCTTTATTAAACATAGCTTGCAAGAGATAAATATTACAAAGTTATTTCCTCCAAAATTAGCTTATTTTTTTCAATCAATGCATAATTGTCAACTGGCAGTATTCAAACAGCATTATTTTTCTTTTACTTTTTTGAAGACCGTTAAATATCAAGTATGTGCAAAAGGTCAGGATTGATGTAAGCAAAACAAAAAGGACTTCAATTGGTTTCCGGTCGATTTCATCCTCAGTTTCTGCTCCCCCAGATGTTTATTTCAGCATTGTCAACATTATACAAAACCTCAACTGAAAATGTATAAAAACTGATTTGAAATTAAATGTTTCCCTGCATTAGCAAGGAGTAAAGTCAAACAGTAGAGGACCATACACGTCATATGCTGGTGTTGGCAGGAAAAGTGATCACTGATTCAGGGTCAGCAGCAGCTGTGTCTATTTAACAAAAACATCTTATGAAAAGGTCAGACCAGGGTTCCATTGATGCAAGTTCTGTTGTCTGATGTAATATTTAATACCACACTTCTGTGTACAATTTACTTTTGACGCCACAAATTCAAAAGATTGATTGGTTGATGTGAAGACAAAAGTGTTTACATCAACATTCTGTGTTATTAAGCTTAAGACCATTTATTAACTCACTGATATCTTCATATATGCATTGATGCCATTATGACAGTTTGTTTACTCGTAAGCAGGTATATAGATCATGTAGCTTTGTTGTTTGTTTTACATGTGTTCTGCTCACAGCTTTGAAAGACGACTTAAAACAGAAACATATCTTCCCAGTCACTGTGAACAGCTGGAAAACTAATATGAGAGGTTGACACTGGAAACCTGGGTGACTCGTTAAATGTCATCTTTTAATGCTGCGAGTTGTCAAAATGACGCAGCATCCACTGTCGAACCAGCACAGTTCAAGACACGATGGGCGCCTGAATGTGTGGACATAACATGCGGCTCGTGTGAACATGCAAAAGACACCAGTCTAGTCCTTTAGAGAGAAAACCGTATCAGCAAACTGGTACATCATTCGAACCCTGGATCAAACCATTAGTTCAGGAGGGTTCCATCATTCTGTCCATGTCATCCAACACATTCAGTGAAACATTCAAAGTGCTTTTATCCAGAGCAAGCTCACACAACCCTTCAGTAAGAAACAAAGTCATTTCAACATCAAAGCTCTAAGAGAAATAAAAGTCATGTGAACCCGACGGTCTGAACCAATGAGCACCTTCCTGCAAACGCTTAACTAGTCCCCAATCAAAGTGAATGCATCCAGGGAGACCGCTTCAAGAAGCAGAGAAAAAAAAGAATCCCAAACATTTTGCACATTGTTACACAATAATACACAGTGATCACAAAACGAAATGACAAGCTTCACAATATTCATGGCTTTTTGTTTGCTTTTCTACACAATATACAACCATTTAATTTCTTTTTTCAGTACAAGGGAGGAGAAAATGCTTATGTACAATAAGTCATTATTACTTCAAACCTAGCAAATATCGTGTCATTTATTTCATAGTCAATACATTTGTTTGTTTTTTTAAACTGCAATAGAAAGAAAACATAACTCAATCGAGACATCAGAAAAAGAACTAATTCAAATTGAAATATTTTGATTTCAAGAAAGAATCTGCAGTCCAAATACAAAGTGTGTGGATGCATCTGCAAAAGAGCAAGAGACAGGAGCTTTCCCCCTTAAACTTCAGCTTGGCAGCAAAAGGAGATTCATGACAAAAACATTGCTAAAATCATACTGTGAGTGGCAGTAAAAATTTATCCCAGACATTAAAAACTCATGAAAATATAGCTGTACATCCAACTGTTTTCAACCGTTCAATTTCAACCGTTCCAAAGGGAATATTGATCCATGTTTTTTTATATAATGAACAAAAACGGTGTTTTCCCCAAGTGTAAACTTCAGTTTACATCTCTGAATCTAATCCTAGGTAGTTTCATAGTCTTGGCCTAAGCCTTCCATTCCACTGGGCTGTGCATCATTGCATTGTCGGGACGTGCAGATTCCATCAGAACCAGAACACAAGTCTGACAGTCTGGTTGGAACTAACACCACTTACACTCCCACTGGACAGTGGGAGTGTAACAACGCAGAGGGCTGGGTAACAGGGACACAGGTTTACATACAATATGAAATGAACAGAAGTGCTGAGTCTCAAATGTGTGGGGGTCTTCCGAGGTGACCCCTGGAGGACGAACTGTTATTCATATAGTCATGTCAACTGAATAAGACACCTAGAAAGTACATATTATGGTGGTACTGTCTTGGGGTTGTCCGAAATTGTCTGAATTTCCTGTTAGAAGAGCTCATGTCTGCTCCACTATCTTTGGCCAGACAGTGTGTTTTTACATCAAGGATCTCAAAAAAGGCCAGAATTAAAGAGAAAACTGAGAACTTCATCACACAACAATGGATTTTTGACCAAGCATACGTCCCGCCCCCTTAGTTGCTGTGGTCAGACAGGCTTGACAAAAGGAAACTTGGTTTCATTTAGCCCATGGATGCATGGTTTAGGCTGATGTCAGAAAGGACTATATTATGCGATGGAAGGAGTATTATTAAATATGATGATGAACTCAAGATTGTACATATTGAAATTGTTTTTGATATGTACAACTAAAAAATGTCCAAACAATGTCCCAGATGTTAGTTGGTAACTGGTTACAGTAAACAATCTGTGAAATGTATTTTCTTTGCACTAAAGTTATTCCATAAAAACGATGCTGAAGCTGCTTCAATTGTGTGTTCACTTGCCAGAGTAACATCAGTGTGTCGTGGTCGGCCATGTTTTTGGTTTACATATGGCGTCATGCACCTCAAGGTCGGAGGTTGAGAATTTTAACGGGACAATTTGGACCTGGCTGTTGTCTGGAAAAAGAGTAAAAGGGAAAACTTGACTGGGGTTATGCTAGGTTCAAGCCTACTCAACAATTATTGGAGCACAGAGTGTAAATCGGTGGGACATAGAGGGGACAATTCTTTTGTTGTGTTTGGGTGTTTAGATTTGACTAACAATCTGAAGAGTTGATGCAAATTGTGAACATGGACAGAAACCACTGTATTATATTGTAGCTTTTCAGATTGAATAAACACAGAAGTCCGCAATGAGAAACAACACTGAGTAATGAAAACAAGAGGGGGTTGTTAAAGAGAGAGAGGTGCACGTGCACACGCACACCTATAGTTTCTTCCCTATTTCATTTTAGGGTAGGGCAAAATGTTTTTGCCATTACAAAAACAAAAAAACCCTGTACTTTTAGAAAGTTTTTAATTGTTGCATCAGCCGTTCAGCAGAAATAGATTTAACAAAGTAAGCGACTACAGCCACACTTAGCTGTGTGGCGTAGCTTATCACGTGTGTTAAATGCAAATTTCTGGATGCTAACATGCTCACAATGACAATGTTAAAATGGAAGGTTGCCGGTATAACGCTTATACTGCCTTTACTGTCTGGGTTTAGAACATTAGCATGATAACATTTGCTAATTGACACCAAATACAAGGCAGACCTGAAGCTGATGACAACGTCACTCGGTTAACAGGTAGTCAGAAACCAAAGTGCAAGGCAAAAGTTTTTACAGAGGCTTCAAAGTTAAAGAGTGTGTCCAGAATTAACTGAGTGTAATCTCACCAAACATGTGGTGAGGCATATGATTTAAACAAAAGTAATCGGGGACCGTTCCATTCACGCACACGCACACACACACACACAAAATCGGCTCTTGCCCCAGAATCAAACATGGCTGCCAGAGCATGAATTGGCCACCTGTAACCCTCTGCAGTAGTGTGAGCCTCGTGTCAATGATGAACCTGTGCCATGTTGTTTCAGCACGGTAACATCTGAATGCTCTCTTTTAACAGTTTACATGCACCTGCATGGAAGATGTTTGACATGGATAGGATGTTGCATACATGTTATCTTAAAATAAGTCACTGCATGTTATTTCATCCAAATCAGAGACATGATTTTAAAGATGAAGTAGTCAAGAGTTACCTGACTTCTTTGTAATCTGAGGGCTCCCCATCAAGAAATGTGCTGGATAGTCAGTTCTGACAGCCATGTCCTTCTGTCACCATACTCCATGATTAATACTGCACATTTACTTAACACTGAGTGTTGTTAGTGGGTGTAGTAGTGTGTGTGTGTGTGTGTGTGTGTGTGTGTGTGTGTGTGTGTGTGTGTGTGTGTGTGTGTGTGTGTGTGTGTGTGTGTGTGTGTGTGTATATACATATAGTTATAGTAAATGGAATTGAGGTCTAAACCAGTTTCTCCTTTATGACAGGGTGACACATCCCATGTATTGGTGGGGAATGTGGAGGAAGCTCTGGGGAATGTTACTGCCTCTAAATGATCCTATTTACAGAACAATTTGAAGAGTCCAATGAATAAAATGTTCCAATTAAAACAAATGTCAAACTAACCAATATCTGAGAATGAGATTCCATGAGGACAACTAAAACATTAGTTCATCAGTCAGTCATCTGTAAAGAGGATGTGTTGGTTTGTATTGCTGCAGCAGCATCTGGTGGTGACTCACTGATTGAATGCATTGCACTGAAAAGGAGATTAGCTTTGCTTAAACTCGGTTTTCCAGACAGAGGGCAATGGGACCCGGACACTTGCCGCTAGAAATTTGGAAACTGACATTTGAGGTCCAACATTAACAGAGAATGACACTGACAAAGTAACCCTTTGTCATCCTTTACAATACACCTTAATGCAATCCACAATGCTCAGCACATCTCCCCAGACTCTGTGGTTGGCTACTAACCAGCATCCAGACCTTAGCCACTCTCAATTGTAACATTCTTTTCCTCTTTTAAAAAAAACGTTTTCCCAATTGGAAATATGCAAAGTGCTCCTCTGGAGTGAGGCAACTTGTGTGCATAGCATGCACACAATGATTGATCCATGTCTCTCCCATAAAAGATATAATCCACATCCTTTTTTTTCGCCATCTGAAGCTAGGTATCTATACATAATCCATACAGATATTTCAATAGTTTCTGTTTTTAGCTATAATGATTATTTTTATCGTCTCCGGGAGCTAAAACCTCTCAGGTATGCCACCATGAGGAGACGCCGCAAAAACAAACAAACAAACAAAACTGCCCATATAAAAAAAAGGAAAGGTTCGGGGAGTGGGTCAACAATCAGAAAACAATCTAAAAACCCAAATATAACAAGAAAAGGAACCCAGACTTCTCGGTTTCTAGATACTGAATCGGTGGTTTGGATGCATAAAATGCATTTCTTCCTTCAGATTTGAGTTCTTTTCACTTTCTCAACGAACATGTGATGCCAAGAGGAGCTGGTGGGTAAAAAGGGTTCAGTCTGTGCATACTGGATAGCCAAAGGTATTTAGGAGTAAGGGGCAGGTAGTGAGATGGGAGGTAAACACCAACCTCCCTCTGAATACTAGGTGAGTTTGTAGACAACGTCCTCCAGCCGGTTAGCTCCCTCCTTGCTGGAGTTTACATTGACTGTTGGTGCGTTGAAGGTGCAGCCGGGATGTAGCTGTGTCTGTCAGTCCTGATTAGTACAACTACAGTATGTAGTTAAAGTTACATCCACCTGGTAACTGTTCAAATCTGTAGCGAGAGAGGCCGAGATCTGAAATGAAGAAATGCTGAGGACCTTTTGGATGGCGAATGGTGGGAGCCGACTAGCAAAGAAAAGGGTTGTCCAAACGCTGATCACATAGGATTCTCTTTTGTACATATCTGCACCTTTCATCAGTCATTTCCAGTTGCTCTGAAGGTAGCAAGGTCTTTCCTCAGAATGTGTGATGCTGCTCCGAATTCCAGGTTGAACGTGTTGGATTAAGCTGTGTAACGGTGTGAAAACAGCTATTGAAACTGGCCGCGTCGACAAGAGGATACAAGTATGGGTACTCTGCTTGTTTCTCTCCAAATTTTCCACATTGTTACTCTAAGTTAGCAACCTAACACTTTTTACAAAGCTTCAAAGTTGTTAAACTTTATGTTGCATAGCAACCAGACGGCACCCTGTTGATCTTCTGTTACTAGCAATAGTCACATCTCAGCTTGATAATTGAGCGGAGAAAAAAATCCGACATGATCTTGGCCTAAAATGGCTCTACAATGATTCAGCGGCACTGCCCAAAGTAAAGAAAAAACTGCAGAGGAAAAAAAAACAGACCAAACACTTATAAAAGAAAAAAGCATAAGGAATAACTGAAGCAAAAATGGTAGTTGCAGATATAATAATAGTGCTACCAACAGCAATAATAATGGGAATTATAATTGTTAAACAACGTTGACGAAGAAGATTTTTACTATAATAAGAACATTTGAAATGACAGTTTAGTGTCTTTGTCCGACTTGGTGGGTTTTCATGGGTTGGTTTAAGGTAGGCACACGGACAGGCACTGCATGCGATGAGGGTTGGCGGGGTGGGGATGTTGATCTGGGAGTGCTTCAGTATGGGGTAGGAGGGCAGAATGGGCTTCAGTGGGGCAGGTAAGCTGGGCAGGGCTCATTTCTGTCCGGTGATGGACTGCGATATGGATCGAGGAGGGATCATGTCCAACAGGTACTCTCTCTGCCGGTCTGCTAAGCTGGAGCTCTTATGTGCTCCAACTGCCGCTGGGTTCAGATAGGCAATATTTAACCCTGTGGGAACAAGACAAACACTTCTATCAACATCTTACTGAATCTTTAGGCTTTGGATCTTATTTATTTACCTGCAGAAGTAACCATTTCTGTATTTGAAACCAGCTTCTATTAGAGACAAGCTTTTAGTTTCTTGTTTCTAGCAAGTTTTCTTTTTTTTAATATTTAGGATTCAAACCATGAGGGGTAGAGCCCTATTGAGTTAGTGCTGGTTTATTCTCAATAGAGTTCAAACCCAAAAGAGTTTGTTAATATTATCAATATCAAATATAATTATTTGTTGTTTAATGGCATTGCTCAACATGCTCGGAACTGGAATGAGCTAGCGTTACATAACTGTAAATGATGTGCAAATGCTTCACAAGAGACCTGACCCCAGTGGCCTGATGGTGTCGCAACAGTTAAAAACTAAGGCCGGCCTCCCCAAGCCATTAGTCCGAAGGACTTGGAATTTAACACACTTATCCAACTCAACAAATCCTGTACCGTAAAAGACCAGCATGATATTTTTTTTGTTATGCATTATATGAGAAACAGTATCATTTCCGTAGTGTCTGAAGGAAATTTGACTCAAAACCACCAATGTTAACCCTGGTGGGATTAGAGATAAAGTCAGGGGACCATCATAGCCAATAAGATTGGTACGGACTTTGACAGTTCCATTTATAAAGCCATTATGCCAGCATGTTTTTAGCATAGCTAAACATGTAGTCAGTCCAGCTTGTAAAGTATAGAACAAAGCCAGAAGAAGTTAATGTAAAGGCAAAAACTAGGTTATACTTCCTGTAGTGGAAAAGGACTTAAACATATGTGGCTGCACTGGCAGACAAAGGGTTGGCAAAAAGCAAACCTTTATTTTTTATATCAATACCTGAAGATGATCAACTTCATAGTTTTGAAACAGGACCTTGGCTCAAGTAGGTTTTTGGGCTAAGAGGCTCATGAGACTTTGTCAAATTGAGTATCTACAGCTGTTATTTTAATATGTCAGATGCATAATTAATTAAAAAATAAATAAATAAAGAAGCATCAGATTGAACATGGATCGAACTCGGGAGACAAAAACATTTCATAAGGTCATTCCTGGTTAACATGAGCTGATTCAGGCACACAAACACTGTAGAGTAGGTACCTGGGATGTTGTAGATCTGGCGACGACTGTCATGCTGCAGTCTGCTGCTGCTGCCGCCGCCGCCTCCGCCACTGCCACAGTGCTTGGCATTAGTCATTCCCATGAGGCTGCTGGCCACTGACAGCTGGGAGGCCTGGGCAAAGTTAGACAGGACGCCCCGTGCCGAGTTGGACAGACCCCGCTGCATGGAGGCCTGAGGCTGGGGAGCCTGAGGACAGCACAGACATTAACTTCACCATCACCGCCATGTAGTGCCCAAATCCCCCAGTGGTAGATAGCAGATGCAATGCATAACTAGATTTAGTCAGTTATCAAGATCCTAAAATATTTGCTTACTAATCCTGTGAAGGGCTTATTGGAGGGATAAGGTATCAAAAACTAGTTTGCACACTGTTGGGTTTGTAAAAATTGTGAATACCTTTATTCTACATGGCAAAATATATTTAAATGACTAATGTACTTGCCCCTGATGAAGAACTGTGTCGCTCGCAAAGCTTATGTCATTTAAACATTTTACTATGTCAAATAAAAGTAGTTTAAAACATAATCGATAGGGTTTGTGCAAAATTAAAGCAGATTTGCATTTTATACTTCTTTGAAATTATATTCCACCCATCCAATGAGCCCTTCTCAGTCCACTTGAAGGATCCAAAGAGCACCTGAATGTCATAACCCCAAACCAAGCAGTGTTCGACTCCATTGTATTCAGCAAAGATTTGCTTGTTACTGCTTAAAACATTCTAAGTGATAAAAGGTTTGTAAAACCTGGTTTGCAGGATAATTTCAAAGCTACAGGCAGACAAACGTACTAACACTATAGTCACATGTAAAGTGTCAGATGGCATGCTGGTGTACCTGACGGAGTGCATGATGTCGGATCATGGTGTCAGTCTTAGAGGCGTTGGGGCCGGTAGCGGCCGAGCTGGGAGAGAGGGCCGCCTGCTGCTGCAGCCTCTGTTCAATCTCCTGACATGGAGGAACATTTAGGAACGCACATCGATTAGAACCTTTACAAACACATCCATTCATCTACTCCTTGTGGCCAATAGTTGCTTTAGAGCTACAATTGTTCTAAAAACCCTATCATCATACCTCATGTCACAACATTTGGCAGGATAACAAATACAACTCAAGGTCTATCAAGGTCAGTGTGCACTAAATACACACGGGCATCCAATACATTGTGCCGTTTTTTTAATTAACAATTTTTGACCCCTAAATCATTTAGACAAATCATACCATAATTAAAGTCATGCTGTGATTTGGTGATTAAAAACATTTGACATTTGGTGATTTCAGTAAGAATTGCATTTGTCGGCAACTGGATCGCGATCACTTCCTCTTTTCAATATAGAGCGTATTCACCCACGTGACCACAACAACCTTGGGCGGCCATGTTGGGTCCATGCACGGCATTGTTTTGCTGTGTTTTATGCCGCTCTTCTTAAGAAATGACCATTATATCCTGAAGGAGACACGATTTCAGTTCAAAACGTTGTGTCTTGTGATTATTGTACTGTGTCTTATTGTTGGATCTGGGACTAATGATTCAGAATATTATCAGCTCAACAAGACAGGCTTGTACTCCAACTTGTCCAGCTTCTCAAATAATGCATCTAACTTACTTTAGTTTCACTCTGCGTATGAGCGTTAGGACTGTTCTCATGTGTTTCTGTTGATACATCGGGTTGTGGGCACGTTTCCATTGACACACTCTTATCAATAATCTCCTTTTGCTTTTTCGAGTGAAAATCAATTTCTTTCACTTGCGCAATGGGAACTGTGGATGGAAACTTGGGAGGAAGCCATGAACATGGCAACTCCGTGGGGCGATGTCTGCCTTTTCTGTGATTCACTTCAAGGTAAAATAAAACACAAGCTACATGGGAACAGCACTCAGCACGGCAGCCAAACAGTCACTGCTGGTCCTGAATGAGCGCTGGAAGCGGCTTCATCCAGACACTCGTCCTGGAGCCGGAGACAGCTGTGAGACCACGTAGCGCTTAATGTTCCGACATTTGTTTTATTTGTGGTATTTACACAACAAGCATAACACAGAAATAGTTGTTAATGTCCCATGGTCGATAGTGGAAATGAAAATTGTTTTACAGGAATGTGACCGGGCTATGTGATGATGGTAACTAGGGGTAACGGGACTCAAGCCGCGCCGGCTTTCCGCCGCAACTAGTTGCAAAAAAGCGAAAAACGAGTTAACCACATAACGTGTCGAACGAATAAAATCAGGGAAACAAGCGTTACGCCTTTGGTGTGAATTCGGCATAAGTTTGCAGACTTCTGTACGCCTTGAAACTTTCCTGTGTGTAAAAACTTGTCTCCACTACGCAAAATCCATAGCAAAACCCATTGCCTCCCAGTCGCAGCAGGCTAACTAGGTGGACCCCAAGATGGCGCGATTGAGATGATGACGTCACGTAAATACGCTCTATACCTACAAAAGCTATAGGTCCTGTAGTTTATGGTTTCAAAGTTTTATGAGGCTGTTTCATTGTAAAATTAGTAATTTTTTTAATTTGGTGGTCTGGAAATTAAGTAAACTTGATTCATCTCACTTCCTTTTCATCTCTGTGGAGTTGCACATGCACAGTACCGATTGGGCACTCACAAGAACATGGCGGCGGGTGGGTAAAGACAAAAGTTTACGTGCACGTACAAGCATGTGTGGAATGAGACAGAATACACTTATCAACATAGAAGGAGGTGTGGGAATTAGATAAATGACAGTGGACCTTAAGACCATCAGTTCCCATGGTCAACCACCAAGCTTGACCTGTCATCGAATATGGAGCTGGCACAGCCAGCGCCCAGGAGGGGAGCCGGTGGAAACAGCCTCTAAAAGACAGTAATGCTGTCTGAGGAGTTTACCATGTTAAACTGCTCTGATATTCATTCCTTTAAGGCGCAAACGTGTACAGAACACGGTGAGAGAAACCCTTTACTACCAAACAAAATGTCCTTTTTCAATAAGTTGGTTTTAAAAATTAGGATGATATTCAGTGTAATAGATATTTAAGCTAATACGAACACAAGAAACATCTCATTGATGCACAGGCCAGTGGTGCTGACCTGCTCCTGCTGCAGGGCCTTCACAAAGGCGTTCTTCAGCCTGTTGGTGTGCTCCGCTTTCAGAGCTTTCTTCTGATTGGAAGTCATGCACTGCTCGCAGAGAATCCGCCCACTCTTCTCTTGCTTCCAGTGGGGGGTGAAGTCGGTTCTACACTGTGCGCAGAAGAAAGGCTCCATGCGTCCCAGCGTCCCTCTGAGTTTACCTATACAAAGGAATGTTGGCGCATTCATCAGTTTGGTCTCTCAGATTTTAAGACTTTAAACGAATAATCTGACAAGAAACGCAGAGGTTTTTCCCTTTCAAATGTCAGCTGCTTACCCTGACTGTCAAGTACACTCTGCACCACCTCTTCCAGGCCCACCATGTAGATAAATTCACTGTTGGCGGCAGAGGGCAGGAAGTGGAGGAGTGGGGCAGGCGGTTTGGGTGGAGGGATCTCCAGCAGGGTTTTCTCCAGCTGCTTCCTCAGGGCCAGCTTGGCCGCCGCCTGGCTGCTGGCCTGGTCGGCCATGGAGCTCACCCCTCCTCCAGCTGAGTTGGACATGGTGGATGGGCTGACAGCCGAAGCTCCGCCCAGGCTGCCCCCGACCCCGCCGGCTGCAGCCGCCTGCATGTGGGCCAGGTTCATGTACATGGCACTGGAGCCCGAACGCTGGGAAGCTGCCACCTGCTGGCTGGCCTGTAGGGAGACACACATTCTCTATTGCTTAGAAAAGTAAAGTCCAATTAATAAGGTTTGAAGACTGCTGTCACAATTTGCTACAGGCTACTATGTGTTAATATCTATACATAAGTTTCTATTGACTCTTCTCTTTAAGTTCTCCCTGCGTGTCCCGCTTGAAGCATGATATATGATTGGTCTCATTCTGTACAGCTGGGGAGTTATTCAAGATAAAGTGGATGAAAAAGGATTTGTGTGCACAGTGGATCAGCAACCACATTGTTTTATTTGGTGCGGTGGTCAAGGTGATACCGAACCAGAATGAATAGACACGGATCATTCTCAGATCTTCTGGGAAAGTCGGGCTGTACTCAGGTTGAGTCTCTCTTTAGAGAAGGAATTGTATGACATTAGAAGTTTACTGACTTCACTGTTTTTTATTATATTGGAAACACCCAAAGAACCTCTAGTGGGAAAGCTTTA
>NW_027175865.1:18780571-18783071 GCF_023055335.1 Clinocottus analis
ATGTTACTCATGATTGTATATTGAGACGGGGGGGAAAAAAAGGGCAAAACGCAGTTCATTGAGCATCATTGAGAATTTATAAAAACTTAAAATATCTATAGATAAGAAAAAGCAGGATGGTGAGGCACATGACGAACTCAAATAGTGAAGTTGACCCCTCCCTACCTTTGAGTCAATAAATCAGCCTGAAGTGCCGCCCCTGAGTCTCGTTATTTGGGCACAGTGGGGAACATTGTCACTGGGTCACCTTAATCCTTTTGACCAGCGGTCCCCAATCCCGGGGCAGCGGGTCAGTTGGTACCGGGCCGCACAAAAAGAATGAATGAATGAATGAATGAATTAAAAAAAAAAGTTTAAGGGCAAGTTTCTTGTTGGCCTGTATCTTACTGTTTTGTTGTCCTGTTGATGTTATGTCTATGTATTGTCTTTGTTCTGTTTGTGCAATAAGTTTTAAAAAAAAAAATTTTTAAGTATTATTTTGTCGGGAAAATGTATTATTTTGAAAAAGGACCGGATACATCCATCTATGCACCTGAGCCCATCACTCCAAAAAAGAAACTCAAAAGTCTGCTTTAACTCTGCCGGTATTCTGGTCTAAAATCAGGGCAGAATATCCTGAGATCTCATAAAAAAGCTCAGAAAACTTGCCTCTATTTCTACATTCTATCTTTGTGAAGCGGGATTTAAGATGACACAGAAACAATAGTTTTTAATATTCAACCACCTGATTCTGGGGCGTCATTTATACTGGGACTCCGCAGAGTCGGCGACCGGACCCGGGCTGACGTGTTTCTTCTGGTCCAAGTTACGGAGTAGACCGGATATAAAGTACACACATCGAGTGTCTCCCATCACTCTCACCCGGCTGCTTGCAGAGAAACCAGCTCTGGGCTCCCACTAATTCAGCGTAATGGTGAGTTGTATATTTATGGACTTTATAATTGCGTTATGCCGGTCGTATCATTTTATTACATCATATTTATTACGTCATATTTATTACGTCATATTTATTGCCCACAGGCCGGTCTGTGAAAATATTGACTGACACGAAACCGGTCCGTGGCGCAAAAAAGGTTGGGGACCACTGCTTTCGACTCACCCTCAACACCATGAACTCCATTCTTATTGGCAAGCAGACAGACCATTGCCAATGTAAAGTCCCTCTACTAACAGTGAGGAATTAGGCAGAGCAGCAAGTGTCCCATATCAAGCAGAACCAGAGTTAAACAAAGGCTTTTCACGAACCACACAACCCTAGTGACCTGAGAATTGGGGCAGTAAAATGCCAGGATGCAACAGGGATTAATACATTACCAAACAATATGAGCAGCTGATTGTAAGCTCATTCAGATGGAAGTGGGTTAAACACAGTGGGCTAAGAATAGCCTGGATCTCTGAGCTTGATGGTGACAAGTACATTTATGAAATGTTTGATGCCTCTGTGTCTGTGTATGCAAGTGATTCATACCAGCGAGGGAGACTTTGGTAAGGATGACAACAAGCCAAGTCTTATGAGCGTGTCCTCAGTCATGTGACGAGCTTCATAATGGTGGTTGACAGAGCACTGAACCAATCAAGATGCTGCAGCCGAGCACAAGCTGGAGGAAATGACCAAGCAGAAAGTCAATAGAATCACTTCACTTAAGGTTCAACTCTGTGACTAGTTTAAAGTCAGACTGCATAAGCGTACAGTGTCTATTAAGTGTCTGTAGCTTGTGGCTGAAACAGCGTCTCAACTGAACTCAGCCTTTCATTTCTCCTAGTGGTAGACTTCTAGATTTTTTGTTTTATGATTATCGTTAAGCTAGAATAACGCACTGTTTTGTCCAACATTGGATCTCAGCGAACAACTTTCCAACATTGATCTCCAACTCCAATTGAGCCCTGCAATAAATACAACAAATACAATTTGACAGTCTGTTAAAAAGTTGCATCCAAAGGAACACTACTAATTTGTGAACTCAGCACTTTGCACTGGCCTCAGACATGACAAAATATGCTAACAATGCTACAGGATGCGCATTTAGCAGCCGCCAGTGCTCATAAGCAGTGGGGCTGTGCAAAAATCCATGATGACAATACAATATGTACTGTATTTTTTATACTTTTTTTATGGCAAGTGCATTTTAGTTCTGTGTGTTATTTGCAGAGCGACTATGTGCAATACAAATAAATTCTGAAATAGCTTTGATGCAATTTCTGATGTACGTATAAGACAACATATACAACAGACAGTTATATTTTCAGCTGCATTTTTACATTTTCAGCTGCATTTTTACATTTTCAGCTGCATTTTTACATTTTCAGGAAAAACGTATTGCAATACATGGCATACATGTATTGTATCACGGTAATTTGTATTGTTATGTGTGTCATATAGGTATCAACGAGAGGTGCTTGCCAATACAAAACCCGAATGAGCATATTAAGTTCCACTTGTGGTCCATTAATCCATGATTTAATGAAAACACTCAGTGTTTCTGAAACCCTTTACGTGTCT
>NW_027175865.1:18788071-18970169 GCF_023055335.1 Clinocottus analis
TCGTTCGTTGTATGTAGTGTGGCCTTTCAAGTTGAGATGACTAATTGATTTCACTTTACTTTAATTTATATTCATATATAGACATGCTGCCCATCCTTTTTTTTTGGGCTACAACAGCCATCAATTTATGCCAGTGGGGATCATATCCTGCAGCAGCATGCTGCTACAATAGTAAACAGGAATACCACTGACAATAAATAACTTTATAAACCACAACAACAATACCTGACCACAAAGAAAACATCGGAGTGCTACAGAGCTAATGTTAGCTGCATATTAGCTGAGACTGACAAAAAGCACTTTCATGAGTATGTTCAGCTTAAGCTTACTATACGACTGAACTTTGGCTATAACGAGGTTGGTTGCTTCAATAGGGAGGACCATGGATGTGTTAAGAAGAAGGTTAAAACTAACTGCCTCTCCCAAGATGCTTCAACACACCCGCAACAAGATAGGGATCCTTTCATTCCAAACTAGACTCCGGTTTGATCCCTGGCTCCTCTAGTCCACGTCAATGTGTCCTTAGGCAAGACACTTAACCCCAAATTACTCCTGCAAGCCGGTGTGCGAATGTTAGTTACTATGTTAGATCTATACAAGCACATACCCTTTTGCAACTGGCATTTTATTGGTTGGATAATTTGATAAAGTTGGGAGGCTTGTTTCATGTGCTAACAGAAGCAGCCAAAGTGGAGGAGAAGAGAGGGAAGAGAGAGAGGCTGAGGATCGAATATAAGCAATATCATATCTGAGTGTAAGCATACAGTTACCAGAAACTCAAGATATACTACGTATATATAATATCCAAGCTAATCCAAGTTAGGACGGGGTGTTGAGGGAGAGCGTCACAAAATCTGAAGTGAAACCAATAAGGCAAGCAGAAACAAAAAGAGAACATGCTCTTGAATAAAGACGAGGGGAAAGCTCCATAGCGTGTGTAGTGGAACTCCTCGTTGCTAATCATCAACAGTCCTTCAGGAAACCAGCAGCTACCATCTGGCCGCTTCATCCAGTGCAAAAAAAGATGGAGTGATGTCCTGGAACAGCAAACCCATGCCAACAAGAGGCAGTGGCTCAGCTCGCTGGTCCAGCTGACACACTGGACCCACACCCACACCCACACACACACAGATGACAGGGCTGCTGGGAATATGACCAACATTTGCATACAGACAGTTTCTGACACTAATGAGGCCAATCAGAATGGAGCTCATAGCAACAGACTTGTAATTGGTTGTGTGGAGTTGATGCTTGTGGGATGCAGATACAGATGGTGGCGTTTTGTTGCGTTGGCTCCGTACAAAAGTCACATCCAGGACCACAGGGTGACAAGACAATTACACAGACCTTACCTCACCACAACACGTATCACAGACACACACACACCTTCCACCTTGCACTCAGACACAACACAGCTCTTTATTAAACGAGACAACAGCTCATTGTGGGCGTTGCTATGACAACCAGTCGTCTATTTTTAAGCCGTGCTACTAATCAATTCGTGTTCTGCTGTCGCCTAAGGGGTGGGGGTGTGCGTGTGAGGCTACTGATGTAGGGGCAAAGGGGAAGAGGAGGGGCGAGTACAGTTGGAGACAAAGAGCATGGCAACAGAAGTAAGAGAAAGAAACGACATTGAGGATTCATCTCATACCAACACACACACCACACAGCAGAGGTTTAAATGTTTCCACGCCAAAATGAACTACTGCTGAAACCATCAGTCTGTTCATCACTTAGGGTCCGTGTACACATGGCCTTTTTTTGCAATTTACTGTCCTGAGCCAATCCTGCAGTCAAAGGTCAGCAAATAGCAGAACATACATCTCAAAATAAATATGTTTTAGAGATGCCTCGGTTGATCAACTGCCGATTCAGTTGATTAGCTATGACCAGTGACTGGCTCATCAGTTTTACATTTCCAATTGTTTCCTAGTGACATTTTTACAAAGGCGTGATGCCGCATTGTAGTTTTATGTTGCAAGCAGTGGAAACAAACAATCTCATAGCCAAAAAGACAGAGGAGGGCAGAGGAAC
This sequence comes from Clinocottus analis, assembly GCF_023055335.1. Classification (NCBI taxonomy): domain Eukaryota; kingdom Metazoa; phylum Chordata; class Actinopteri; order Perciformes; family Cottidae; genus Clinocottus; species Clinocottus analis. Next base: position 18,790,106 of record NW_027175865.1, read on the forward strand.
AACATTAGATACATTTAAAACAACTAACTAAATCAGACGGTTAATATATTATAATCAATTCCCATCATGCTGACGGCACAGAGCTAAACAGATAATTGAATTGTGTGATGCAATTCAAAGCTGTATTATGCAAAGTTAAATAACACTATCACGATGTGTTCAAATTAGGGCTGGGCAGATTAACGCGTTAATTAACGCATTAATCTGGCAATGCTTTAACAGCGTTGACGCAAACACCTAGACTCGATACTCAGTGTTCTTGGGGACTTTAACAGAGCAAACCTCAGCAAAGAACTGCCAAAATATAGACAACACATCAAGTGTAGCACCAGGGACAACAACACACTGCAATAAAGGACGCATATCGCTCAGTCCCTCGTGCAGCGTGGATCTGCGAAGACGATGTGAGTCGGCTCTTCCACAGACAGAAGATCAGGAAGGCTCCGGGCCCAAAAGTCTGAAAGTCTGTGCTGAGCAGCTGGCCCCCAACTTCACGTTAATCTTCAACCAACCCCTTGACTCCCCAGTGACATACGCAAGGGTTCTGTTTGTGGACTTCAGCTCTGCATTCAACAGCATCATCCTGGAGGCTCTTCTCCCTCTACACCAACGACTGCACCTCTAGAGACCCCTCTGTTAAACTCCTGAAGTTCGCAGACGACACAACGGTCATCAGCCTCATCAGCATTGGTGACGAGTCTGCGTACAGACGGGAGGTTGAACAGCTGGTACTCTGGTGTGGTCAGAACCATCTGGAACTGAACAAGTCCAAAACAGTGAAGATGACAGTGGACTTCACGAGGAGCCCCCCAACACTACCCCTCCCTTCCTTCCCCATCACCATACAAAACAGCACTGTTTCTGTGGCGCAGGTTTCTGGGATCCACAATCTCCAGGGACCTGAAGTGGGCCTTTAACATCAACACCATCCGCAAGAAGACCCAGCAGAGGCTGTATTTCCTGATCAACCTCAGGAAATACAATCTGCCTCAGGAGCTGCTCATCCTGTTTTACTCCGCCATCATCCAGTCTGTTCTCTGCTCTTCCATCACCGTGTGGTTTGGATCGGCCACCAAACAAGACAGAGCCAGACTTCAATGGATCATCAGGTCTGCGGAGAGAACCATTGGTTCCAGCCTGCCCTCAATCCTGGACTTGTACACGTCCAGAGTCAGGAAGCGGGTTGGAAAGATCACTGCAGACCCTCACACCCTGGACACAAGCTGTTCCAACTCGTCCCCTCTGGTAGGCGCTACACTGCACTGTACGCTAAAACCACCAGACACAGGAACAGCTTCTTCCTACTGTGAGTCTGTTGAACAACTGAACAATTAGTCAGACACCTCCACCTGCACAAGCTGCACTTTCTGGACCTCTGTTTACTGTTATACTGTTTTTATGTTTCCTTAATGTTTCCTTAATATTTTTTGGACTTTCTTTTAGATTTATCTTTTTATCTAATTCTTGTATTGTAAATAAGCATGAAGCGCAGAATCCGGCGTCAAATTCCATAAATGTGAAAATGAACATGGTCATTAAAGCTGATTCTGAACTATTTGATCATGCGTTAAATGCATGTTGTTTTGCATTTTTTTAAAAATGCATCGGGAGGGGCTTATCACTTTAAATCTCTAAAGGCCGCGTAGTTCAGACCTGGGCATCTTACGGCTCTCCCAGTCCGGCCCGCGTGAGGTCAATCAAACATGAAAAATAAATAAATAAGATAAAGGCTATGAATGACATACAAAACTGCTTTTACTTTGAAGGCGATTTATGTAGGTGCGCACGCACGCTTCCATAGCCTCACCGACAGGCAGCGTCGATGATTTGAACCTGACATGAAAGCACATATATTTATGTAGCTTCTGTTCTCAACGAGCAGCGAGTGCAGCAACAAGCAGCTTCGTCAAAAGCTTCGACAAAGCGCTCACACAACGGCAGGCTTCGCGTCCAGATTGAAAGTTAATCGCACATGCGCGAAGCTCCTGACCCCACAGTCTAATCCACTATGGCACAGCACTTTAAGTCAGTATTACTTCTGGATCTTCACTCTTCTCTCAAAGAGGAGAACTTTCATCTTTCACAAGAGGTTCAGTGCACTTGTTCAAAACCAACACAGTCTGGACTTTTCTCACTGAGGAAGAAAAACTGAACTGAAAAATATAAAAAGCACTTATTGCTTTTGTATAAAGTGAATCATTTGCTGGTCTTTAAGATACATCTTTAAAAAGGTAAGAAACAGACTGAACATGGACCAAAGAAGGAGTGGTTTGTCCCTCACAAGGACCCTTACTACTAAACAGTACCTGTTCAGAAAAAAAAATTTAGATTTAGAAACTATATATGTATGCATGTTAACTTGCTGTTGCTCCAGAACGCCTGTTATATTGTTCTGATAACATTAATTTAGTACATTGAATGCTTTTATTTTATTTTTTACTTCATTATGAAATTTGGTGCATAATGAGATTAGTTGTGATTAATCGCAGAAAAATCATGCGATTAATCAGTAAAAAAATGTCAACTTTGCCCAGCCCTAGTTTAAATGTAAATATCTTGTGAGTTTTGGGTGAGAAACTTGAATAAATCCATTTGTTTGAGGGAGATGTTTTCACAGCAATATTAAATAGATATTAGAGATGAATTATGACCGGTTTAGCTTTTTAACACTAGCTCAAAGCAGGGTATAATATAATCAGTGCACTATTTAAGTAAAAATTAAAACCTTGCTGTGTCCAGTTGTAGGAGGATATTTTATCAGTGAGAGCAGTGTACAAACTGTTAAAAAGGCACCATAAACTACAGCCTCCAAAATGTCAATCATTAAATATGTTTTACATTAAAAGCTCAAAAGAGCAGATTGCACACACTCGAATGGTATGAATTAAAAACATGGTCTCTAAAACGTGGCTGGTAAGTTTGGATTCAGCATTAATTCTGTAAATTGGCTGGTCAGTATGTTCTCTCACTCAGACAATCCATCAATCTTTTATTATATACACAAAGGGTGTCAAACTAATTTTCACCCCGAATCACATCAGCATCATTGTCTCCTTCAAAGGGCCGGTTGTAACTGTCACACTGTGTAAATGTAACTACTACCGAACATATTGTTAAATACCTGTCTTTGTATTTGATTATTGTTTATTCAAGTTTAAAAACATTGTACATGCATTTATATCAATGTAACAATAGATGTAAGCAAATGTCTCTGTTACTATAACATGAATCCATTTAATTTAGGGTTAAGAAACCCACATTATTTTATAAAAGATCAAACTTAAAACAGAAGAAAATAACAAAGAGAAAGATCAAGCGGACGTCATTATATTAATTTTGTTGAAAGCTTTTTGTCACAAATGAGAAAAACATAACTGACCAAAGCCGGTGCCACGATATGAGCTTGCTCCTACTGTGAATACGTGTATCTTGCATTCAACACTGGACACACTTGTTCGCATTGCTGTGGAGACACTGCGCTCTAGTAGCAGCATGTCGTCACTTTGCGGGACACATAACAGGCATGCATTGTGGGGAAATGTAGTTTTTGGTCAAAGCATGCTTTTGACCTATTTATTTTTAGACAATCAGACCTTAAGGCGAAGCTCTCCTGGGCCACATAAAATGACGTGGCGGGCCACATTTGGCCCGCGGGCCTTGAGTTTGACATATATGATATACACTATTAGCACTGCAATCAGGAACCCTTTTTGATAATCATAAAACCTGAAGAAGCCATGATATGTACGGTGTCCTGATTCCATGTTTGCGTGTGCAGTGAAATCTTCTCTCGTTTCTTTTGTGTGTTTGAGAGTTGTGCAACTTGAGAGTTGTGTTGCTGCAAACATTTCAGAGGGAACCAACACTCCAGCCTTATATCTACCCTAAATCTGTATTGTACGAGCATTAAACCATCATGGTGTGAAATATTTTTACTACTTATTGTCATTCAGCATTCAGTAAAGAAATATGCGATATGGAGCTCTGCATTAATCCTTTCTCGTCGCATGGGAGCAACTAATGGGCAGAAAGAGAGCTAGTGATGTCAGCAACGCTTACGTCAGCTGTTGTAACAATGGACAAGTGCCGTACAGAGGTTCCACTGAGATACATTGTGATGCGTTCAAACTCCATTCAGTAAAAATGAGTATTGGATGAAAGTAAATTATAACATTATCATCACTTAAATGGTAATGGTGAATGGACCCATCCTCGTGTAGCGCTTCTGACCACTCAAAGCGCTTTAACACTGTCATCATTCACACCCTGATGACAGTGGCTACCATGCATCAGGACTAACATTCTAACTAACATTCACACACTGTAGAAACAGCTACAGAAGCCATTTGGGGCTTCTGTCTTGCCCAAGGACACATTGAGCATGGGATCGAACCGCCAATCCTTCGATTGGAGGACGACCTTGGTCTACCACTGAGCCACAGCAATAATAGCAGTAATATCGTATTAGATTGTAATAATATAAGATTGAGATAATATTGTAACCAACCACTAGCATATGCATTCCTGAGTATAATTTGTGAGGTGACATTTGTGTCAAGTTTGTAGAAAATACAAGCAATATATTTACACTGGTTTAGAGTTTAGTTACTTGTTATGTGCAGTATGGGATAAGCCTAAATGTACTTTGTTATTTCCACTACTGTTACAAGGAATAGTTTTTGACAGATGCAACCCCTTAATATTTAGATTTTTGATGATTGGTGCATTTAATGTTAAATGTATCAATGCCTAGGTCCACTCACCACAGAAACACTAAATTCTGTGAGAAACACTGAGTCCTTATTGTCAGACAACAGATGTGTTTCTTGTTGTTGCAGTGCCACTCCTGCCGCAAATTAAAAAGTCTTTGTCTTTTAAAGGAATATTCACTGTTTATTTTATTTATTTATTTTTGCCCAGGGAACAGAGCACAGTGAAAATGCATTCAGCCAGTCTGAGCCGGTTTCTAACCTCAGGGTATGGAATTATCTCTTAATATGTAGCCGTTAGTGGTCAAGACGTCACAGAGTAAGACAGGGTGGGAGGAGGAGGAGGAAGAGGAGAAGGAGGAGGAGCCGTGGTGTTTTCAGAGCAGAGTGAGGAAAATCTCTTCCTTTAAGGGCTGGCACTTTGACAAAAAAAGGCTGAGTGCAGAACTTCAGACCACAGGGTGGGGCAGACACTGTTTAACCAGCCAAACGAGGAAAAAAGAAGAAAGAAAAAAGCAGCGGGAACATGAGACATTCAGTCGGACCGAGGCACACTGAGGTAGCGCAGACATCTTAAAATGGTGCTGAATGTGATAGTCGGGGGGAGTGTCAATACACAGCAGGGATGATCAACATAACACTCCTCAGCAGAGTGACATTAGCTGCTCTAATCCCTGTCAGTTGCTTCACCTTCACATCACGCTGCATTCTGGGTATTTCAGGGGCTAATGCATTTTTTTGTTGGACGCTTGTATGTTACAGATGTTACTTTTAGGTGCAGCAGATTTGTGACACATAACTTGAACATTGAAATGGATGGTGGGTAGTATGAACTGTATTTACTCTGTTACGTGTTATTGTGCTCGTTGGAGTTGTTTTATATAAGATTACTCTACTTATTACATTTGGATATATTAACTGCGTTAGTTTATTTCTGAGTTTGTGCATTTATGGACATTTTGTTCAGAGCAGGTGGAAACCTCCTACCAATGCTGAAATGCCTCAAAACCGGCATTCTCTTTAATGACCTGCAGGGGGCAGCGACTCCGGATGAAAAAAGAAGTCAGGCTGCATTGAAGAAAATGACTACTTCTCACTTGATTTAGTACCTCAGTAAACATTGTAAATATGCTTTTATGGCTGGCTTTAGGGCGGGGAAAAACTCTCTGCTAACAGCTCAAGGTGTGGTCCAATCTGAAATTTGTCCGCGCTTTCATCTTTGAACTTAAACTTTCACAGTGTGTTTTCAGTCCATTAATGTTCGTTGTAACATTTTAGACGAAAACATTTCTTCATCTGCGTTTGACTGAGCTCCATCCTCCAGTGTCGCTTTTGATAGCAACATAGCCAGGATGAAGTTTGGCCAAACACAAAGATGGCAACGGCCAAAATGCAGAACACTTCAAAATCATGGTCTCAAAACCAATCAAGGACGTCAAGCTAAATGGACTGTACTGAAAATCTTTTCTAGTCTTCCGACCACTCAAAGCGCTTTTTACACTACATGTCATCATTCACACACCGATGACAGATTTGTGAGCAATCCTCTTGAAGACAACCCTGGTACTACATCCACATTCATGGTTAGGAGGCGGACGAACTACTGATCCCAGGTCCGCTGGTTCACGGTTAGCCTAACAGTTTCGCCCCTTCGTGACAGAATAATGGCTGAAGCTACAGCAGGATTTCAATGAAATTTTGGAAAGTGGACTTTGGACCCTCTCGGGGTGCAAGGGCATGCTCCCCGGAAGAAAATGCTGTAAAGCTGACGTGGCCACAGACACGAGCCACTTTCATTATTGAGCCAAACTCGCTGCACAGCAGAAATGCACAAGGAGAAGGCCAGCCAGCCCACCCGTTGGAACGTGTTACAATATTTTCAGTGGATTATAAAACGGTGGTGATACAAAATAGACTTTGGCAGGCCTTGCAGATTAGAAGAACACCCACTGCACACTGTGTGTATACTAACAGGTGTTTGTTCAGCATCTCGTCTTAGTGCTGGAAGTATTAATGAGGAAGATATAGTCCAGCTTTTGTATGGATCATTTGTAAACTTTTCATCAGGTACCACTGCAGAAATGCCCTTATGCTGGCTGAGTACAGTGCATTCAGACAAGTTGACTGGGGTGACCTTGTGCAGCACCTGACTGAATGCAGCACAGCAATGCAGCAATGATGTGCATACTGCTTATTCACCGGCTGGTTTAGTCACAGCTGCACTGCCAGGCCATTTTTACAAATGACTGAGAATAATGAAACATTATCCCCCTACCCACAGCACACACCCGCTCCTCCCTTATGCATTCATTAAACATCACATATCAATTAGCACAGAGTTACAGGTATTACCTACACCCACTCCAAAATGGATTTCTAATTAAGAGTTGATTATGCAGGTTTTAACACAACAAGTGATGCATACAAACTCAAGGTCGTCAGATTGGTTACATATCAAAGCATGACTCTTCGAGTTTGAAAAATTATGCAATTCTATATAATTCTACATAATTCTATGCATACGGATAAAGAGGTCAGAAGGTAAAAATAGTGTATTGATGCATATAGGAATCGATTCAGTTCCCCTAAAAACATTAAATTGAACATTTCATTGAAGCTAACTTTGTTGACAATCTGTAGGCCATGTCATCATATAATGCAGCAAAAGAACAAACACACTACCCCCAAACTCAATACAGATCGTTTAATAGAGTATTAAAATATGCTTCCCATACTGCCCTTTGGTTATTTTTCATATCTTCCACAGTCAGTCCACAGTCTTTGTGACGTTTGTCTGGGTTCCTTTAGCAGAACACCTGCTACTCGCAGCCCTTTTTTAGACTTAATGAACAATTCAATGTTCAATCCCAGTGAAGCATTATCTGCACGATTGCATTTTAAGGGATAACTGACACTTCCTTAACCTTGCCCACTGGCATCACTGAAGAGGTGCAACTGTATTGTTTTAATCCGGCCAAAATCTTTAGGTCATAATATATTCTCTGACCTGTAAATGTTTTAGTTGATCTTGCTCAGTGAGCCGTTTTCCATTTGGTTTAGAGAAATCTCCAAGGATTGCCTGACAAAGATCTTGGAGAATTTGTTTTGCTTTAAGTACAGTTGTTTGGAAACTGAATTAATAGACTCTTTGGTCTTTGGTCTCTTTTGGACAAGGCAGGTTAAATTGGCAGAAATTGTCCAATCATACCGGATCTGTGTCACTGCAGCACGGGCATGAAGCTAAACGGCACAACACCCTATAATAAAATTGTGAAAAAGCATGAAAAAAGTTCCTAGAGTTGGTCGCCCAGCCAAACTGAGCCATCAGGGGAGAAGGGCCTTAGTCAGGGAGGTGACTAGGAACCCAATGGTCACTCTGACAGAGCTCCAGCGTTGTTCTGTGAAGAGAGGAGATCCTTCTAGAAGGACAACCATCTCTGCAGCGCTCCACAAATTAGGCCTGTTTGGTAGAGTGGCCAGACAGGAGCCACTCCTTGGTAAAAAGCACTTGACAGCCCGCCAGGGGTTTGTAAAAAGGCACCTGAATTCAGTTTCTAAGACTATGAGAAACTAAATTATCTGGTTTGATGAAACAAAGATTGAACTCTTTGGCCTGAATGCCAAGAATCATATCTGGAGGAAACCAGGCACTGCTCATCACCTGGCCAATACTATCTCTACAGTAAAGCATGGTGGTGGCAGCATCATGCTGTGGAGATGTTTTTTAGCATGAGGAACTGGGAGACTAGTCAGGATTGAGGGAAAGATGAATGCAGCAATGTACAGATATCCTCAATGAAAACAAGCTCCAGAGCACTTTGGACCTCAGGGTGGTGCAACGGTTCATCTTCCAACAGGACAAGGACCCGAAGCACACAGCCAAGACAAGAAAGGAGTGGCTTCGGAACAACCCTGTGAATGTTCTGGCCCAGCCAGAGCCCTGACTTGAACCTGATTGAATATCTCTTGAGAGAGCTGAAAATGGCTGTGCACCAATGCTCCCTATCCAACCTGAAGGAACATGAGAGGTTCTGCAAAGAAGAATAGGAAAAACTGCCCAGAAAAAGGTTTGCCGAACTTGTAGACTCATACTTAAGAAGACTTGATGCTGAAATTGCAGCCAAATGTGCTTCAATGAAGTAGTAAGCAAAGGCTGTGAATACCTATGTACATTTATTTGTAATAAATTTGAAATAAAAATGCATCAAGCTTTTTTCACTTTGTTATGAGGTGATCAAGTGTGTGTGTGTGTGTGTGTGTGTGTGTGTGTGTGTGTGTGTGTGTGTGTGTGTGTGTGTGTGTGTGTGTGTGTGTGTACAATGTTGAGGAAAAACATTTTTTAATCCATTTTGGAATAGGGCTGTACCATAACAAAATGTGGTAAAAGTGAAGCGCTGTGAATACTTTCCAGATGCACTATACATATATGAGCACAAGATATGCAATATTGATGCATTATATCTATTACAATAATTATGACATAATGTAGCCTACTGAGTTTAGCATGTTTTGTTTTTAACTACATGTCCAAATACTAAATTTATCAATATAAATTAAATGTTAGATACTATACGAATGGAACGTTCGAAAGGAATATGAACAAATGTTGGCCAATATTTCCTTCATCTCTTTTTGGGGTAGTAATAAAATGTGGACACGTTGGCATTGACTAGCGGAAACGAGTTTATCCTAGTGTGCAAAAATGCTAACAACAGCATAATTATACACTGCCTGGCCCAAAAAAAAGTTACCGCCAAAAAAAAGGTCACACACTAACATTTGGTTGGCCCGCCTTTAGCTTTGATTACGGCACACATTCACTGTAACATTGTTCCAATAAGCTTCTGCAATGTCACAAGATTTATTTCCATCCAGTGTTGCATTCATTTCTCACCAAGCTCTTGTATTAATGATGGTAGAGTCTGACCGCTGCGCAAAGCCTTCCCCAGCACATCCCAGAGATTCTCAATGGGGTTAAGGTCTGGACTCCATGTGTGAAAATGATGTCTCCCTGAACCACTCTTTCACAATTTGAGCCAGATGACATCTTATCATTGTCTCATCATTGTCATCTTAGAATTGGGGTGTCAAACTCATTTTCCTCCCGGGGCACATCAGCATCATGGTCTCCTTCAAAGGGCCGGTTGCAACTGTAACACTGTATAAATGTAACTACTACCGAACATATTGTTAAATAACTGTCTTTGTATTTGATTATAGTTTATTCAAATTTAAAAACATTGTACATGCATTTATATCAATGTAAAGGTGGATGTAAGCAAATGTCTGTTACTATGACATGAATCCATTTAATTCAGGGTTAAGAAACCCACATTATTTTATAAAAGATCAAACTTAAAACAGAAGAAAATAACAAAGAGAAAGATCAAGCGCACGTTATTATATTAATTTTGTTGAAAGCTTTTTTTGTCACAAATGAGAAAGACATAACTGACCAAATTATCAAAATCAAAGCAAGACATATTTTGAGAGAGCCATAATGCTATTCTGTATGGATCAAGCATTTCCACCAGTTTTGGGAGGCTTTATAGAGGCAAACGTCTGCATTTCTTCACTGCAAAATCTCTAATTAGGTCATCATATGAGCTTCTGAGCCACTTCACCATTGATGCTGGTGACAGCGAGACCACGTAGACGTTCCTGCCCCATTGTTGAACGCATGTATGTTTTAATGAGCTTTAGTTTTGAACAACGTCGCTCAGCAGAGGCAACTGTAACAGGGAGAGTCAAGGCGCCAGATTCCAGGGCACAGATTACACTTCACTGTTATGTTTTTCTTTTCACAAATACAAACCATCGTAACTTTTTTTGAGCAATTAAATATCTTGTTTTGCCTGTTTCGTGATGTACACATGCCCAAAAAGGTGCCCAATATTTCTATACCAATATCAGCATTATAATTATTACAACTAATGATTTTTTTGTTGCATATTTTAAGGTGCTCCCGGGTCTGGTGCCCTACGCACAGCGGGTAGTGAGCCTGATGGGAGCGCAGCGCTGGGTGCCGGTGCCGTGATACGAGTTTGCTTTTCCTACTGTGAACACGTGTATCTTGCGTTCAACACTGGACACACTTGTTCGCATTGCTGTGGAGACACGGCGCTCGAGTAGCGTGATGTCGTCACTTCACAGGAAACATAACAGGCATGCATTGTGGGGAATGTAGTTTTTGGTCAAAGCATGCTTTTGACCTATTTATTTTTAGACAATCAGACCTTAAGACAAAGCTCTCGCGGGCCACATGAAATGACGGGCCTTGAGTTTGACATTTGTGTCTTTGAATATGCCCAAGCCATCTGGGAAGAAAAAAATCTATTGATGGAATAACCTGGTCATTGCTGAACCTGGTCGTCGCTGAACCAACTGCAGCAACCCCAGATCATAGCAATGCCCCCACAGGCTGGTACAGTAGGCAGTAGTAGTTACATCCAGGTGGCGACATTCTTTGGCCAGGCAGTGTATATTGTTCTGTTCACGACAAAGTAAGGGCGGAGCTCCCTCACTCACTCACTCACACACTCACACACACACACACGCTCACACGATCGACCGATCAAAACTGTCCGTTTCCCCGCATTCTGGGCTTCGATCAAAAGGTTACAACAATGGGGTCCCGCACACAATGAAGGCTGACCTCTCACCAGTTGACACTGGCTCAACTCCCTGCTTGCAGTTTCATCCTCTCGTTGTCTCTCTATCCCCACCAGTCTCCTCATCTCTCTACTCATTTTGCTTTTAAAAATGAAATCAGCAAATTATATTGATAATAACTCAATTAATTGTATTACATTTATATCCTCTGTCCCAGGACTTCACATTGGTTAAGAAAAAAATTCCCCATTACATTTAATTTAGCTGACGCTTTTACTTAAAGCGAATTACATTTTTGCTTTCTACACTGTAGACATAGTAACGGGGAGCAATTGAGGGTTAAGTGTCTTGCTCAAGGACACATCGAGTTGGACTAGCGGAGCCGGGATTCGAACAACCAATCCTCTGATTGAAAGACGGGCATGCTAACCACGTACAGTCGCCCTGAAAAATGGAAGAAACCTTATAGGTATGAAAATATCTATTATTGTTATTATGGTATCTTTTAATGAATTAAATAACATGGGAATATGTAAAATAATACTTTTAATTTGTATTATTATTAAAACTATGACTAAAACTGAACTAGACTGAATAAACTCTTCATGTTTGAGATCTGGCTTAGCCGAGGTCTCAAACCGGCTCGCTAGCTATCAACCCCAGCGGGCACCAGCTTTCTGTTTGTTCCACTTCAACTAAGAAAACATAGAGGCAACTTTTTGATTTGCCCTAAATGTACATAAAACAGAATTTAATCGGATTGAGTATGCTCTCTTCAAACTAAAATGTGAGCTAGACTATGTTTATCAGCAAGTAAGTAGTCAATCAGAGGCAAAGTAGGTGCATGTCTTTCCGCAATGCATTCCAGAAAGGATCAAACTGGGATCGTTTGTGTAGTGACAAGGGTCATCCTGTGCACATCAAAATCTGGAGCCTGCACACAGCGAGTGGAAAAGCATCTTAGTAAGGAAGCATTTGTGCTACATGTGCACAAATGTTGTTCAGCAAACACAGAGCACAACCTCGACCCTACCAATACGCTCAACATTTACTCATCAAGTTGACTTTTGAGACCGTGGAGGCGGCGATGAAATATACAGGGACTGATGTCTCGAGTCCATAACGATCATGATGCAAAAATGATCAACCCGACAGTGGTAAGAATAAGAAAAAAAAGTTATTCTGGAGCCTTACCGATCTTAGAAGGACAAACATCTGAATTGGTAGAGCACACGTTTAAAGAATCGTAATTGGCAAAGAAGCCAGTGGTGGCTGCAGAGGATTGTGGCTGACATATGCGATTCAGTGTTTCCCCTACCATTATAATAGGAGGCCGGGGCGCCCCCCTGAAATCGGCCGGGGCACCCCACTGAAATCGGCCAGATCAAGTCTACAACCACGTTATAAAAATATGTTTAGAGGAAAGCAGCTCAATGCAGCACTAACACTGATACAACCTGATGCTCACATATCTGCACTCATTCTGTTTTGTTCTGCAATTTGCTTTTAGTTTTCCAAAATGACCTATTTAGTAGTAACTACATATCATTTATTTTTGCACAGATAGAACTTTATTTTTATTGTTTTAAGTGATTGCAATTTTGTTTTCTTTTTGTAGTCTGACGGGGCAATTTGGTTAAATTGAAAGTTATTGTTCTTTATTCTGTTTATTATTTAAAAAAGCACAGATGCAGTCACAAAATGATGTTATTTACAAAAAAAGTAATGCTTTTTGGTGTTTGTGTCAATGTCAGTGTTGTCGAGGTCCTGTAAACCTAGGGGAAAAGAAGAGGAGGGATGTATTCATGTCCAACAACTTAACGAAATAATCTGCTTCAATCCATATTTGTTGGCGTTTAGACTTTCAATCAACTTTTCCCCTGCGGTCAAAAAACGTCCAACATAAAAGGAAGCAGGCAAGTCCATTATACATCAATTAAAGAATAAAACACATTTCATTCGATCACTTTATTCAAATATAATTTTTTGTTTAAGGGTTTATGATGTTTAGGGTGGTGTTGGAATTTACCTCAATTAAAGATGTAAAAAATTAATATATTCAATACAGCCTGAATTAAAATAAATTCTTACTGCTCTGCACTGTGGCAGTTGAAGAGAGATCAGGGTGAAGCCATAATTTATGTTTTTAATGCTGTAATGCATTGTCTCTAGTTTTGACTGTAGATGCACAGTAACCGTTAGTGTTGAAAGGATATTATTTGTTGCGTGTAACCAATCAGATGCTGTGGGCAGGTCATTAAACAAGGCTACAGATGATTACAGAGCAAGATTTAATTCATTTGATCTGCCATTGGATAAAAACTCACACACAAAAAGGTCTTGATGTTTATGAATACCTGTCCTGACATAAAAGATCAATTTTTTCAAAGATTTTATATTGAACTTATATGAACACGTTGAAGGTCTCCTTTGTTTACCACCAGTGTGGCCGGTAGGTTGAACAAATTCACCTCTGGCGGATGCTAGTGCCCGACACTGGTATAGTGCAATGCAGGTTTTATTGTAAAGCAGCCACAGTTTACTATAACTGCACGCAACACCATTACCATGGCCTCCTCTGTGAGTAACAACTTATCGAGATAAGTTCAAGAGACTACCAAGGGCAGTATTATCCCTTGTTTTGACTGTCTCCGGCACTACCAGGTGATGATGGAATAGTTCCCAGTGATTATTGAGTAGTAACTTTTGAGTAAAATGCCCATCGCTACTCCACACCACTTAATTTAAACATAAAAATATGATAAATTAAATTAATTTGATATTCATGCACATTTTAAAAATTGTACAAGCTTCTTTCACTCAGGGCTTTGCAATTTCATTTGCCACCATTTAAGATTTACAGAAATCATACACCAGAGAGATCTTGGCTCTATGAAGCTTGGTATTTTCTACTTGGTAAGATTTAGGTTGTGTCATTGGAAAACTTAACTCTTCTTCTGTTGGGCCAAAGCCATCGAAAACAACGTCTAGCTTAATTGCCCACGTTGGAGAATTTCAAATACTTGCTTTAAACTACGTCACATGTCATGTGACCTTGATCTGTCATAGTCTGAACATCACAAATCCGACAAATGGGCATAACAGCACACCTTCCAGACAGCTCCTCCTCCAAGCCATTCATAGTGTAGCGCTGGGTTGTTTACACATGTGAAGAATATTTAAAAAAAGAGCTTAACAGAGTTTAGACGTTGCCTATTTTCACATGTCCACGCATCTGGCTGATAACGGCATACAGTGCGCAGGATTTTGGCAGTCAAAATTTTGCCTTGGAGATTCCAGATGCTGTTTGATGATCTGACAAATGCTTGGTTTGAAGCACACTAAGGCCTTTTTGTGATGCCACTCTGACTGTTTTGTGACACACAGACTAAGAAAAGAAAACAGGGGGAAAAAGGTTTTTTAGGGCACCAAGCTTTTATGTGCTTTGTTTACATAGCCAAACCATTTGAAAGCCTTTTAGTGCATGAAAGCGTACCCCAATTAGGGCGGCTACAGCTAATAATGCCACCCCTACAGATGACTTCCTCGCAGAAGCGTATTACCCACCGCCGTTTGTCAACATATCTGTCTGAACTACTTTTAACTGCCATTGTTGGTTGTTTAGTCATTAAAATTGATATTCAGCTAATTTAACACCTTCCAAGTCTGATATTCAAAATGACATTAGCTGATTTCACTGGAAAAAAAATTGCAGTACAGATTACAATATTAATTATGAAACAGTGTCTCATTACCTATTTTGTCCAACACTAAAATGTTTGTTTCATTGGTCAAATGTCCTCTTGAGCACAGATCTTTAGGTATTCTTTCATAAAAAGATTGAAGGATTCCTGATGAAGTGTTTGTTCGTGTTTGATGCGTTTATTTTCTTTAATAAATATATGACTTTATTTATCATCATCCTAATTATCAATATTTGGAACGTGGTAGAGCTCTACACCATAGAAATCAAAAACTAAACTAAATCCATCATAATCACCACTGTTTCAATAAGGACAAGCTAAATGATTAAAAGCGTCAAATGCTAAATGCGCAACATATTCATAAAAGGTTACGCCACAATAATCTTGAGATAGTGTAAAAACCTGTCCTCACAGAATGGCAGTTTATCGGTATGCTACTGGGGCTGCCATGGGACTCTGAGCTGAAAATAGGAAGAGGAAAGACTCCATCATTGAGAATACTACAGTTCATTCACACTCTTCAGCAGCAGGGACCTTTCATTCATACAGACCCACTTCCACAATGTGAGTGGAGGGCTGAGTGTATCAAGGTCTGCCAACTTTTATACAGAACCAAAGGCTGTGGGGATACTTTACTTCGACACTCAGATGAAGATTTGTAAAGTGAGCACAATGCCCTAATTCAAAGTATCTGATGTAAAGCACTTGGAATTGCCTTGGTGTGGAAAGGTGTTATACAAATAATGCTCACCTACAAAAGGAGACACGACCCGGAACAACCAGCTGGTAGAAAGTGATACACTGCTGTGAAAAGTGAAAGGTGTGCAGGTTTTCTGGCAAGAAGCATTAAAGCAATGACTACCACATTCCTGCTGTCGGTCAACTTTTTAATTCAACACAGTGTTCCTGGGACTACAATATCTCTCATTCCCCACAGCTATTGTAAATGACTCAACCACACTATATCTTAACTGGAACTTCAACTGACCAGAATTGTGCACATCCCTTCTAACATTGTGTCGTGGAGGAATGACCATCATTCGACCGTACACTTTTTCTCTTCACCCATGTAACCGCTCTCAATGGTAAAGACTGTTTAGTCGAATGTAGTCCGGGACTACTCACCACCATCACAAAAACGGGCCAACAGTCTGTGGGACTCCATCTGCATGTGACTCATGTACATCGTGAGGAGCAGTGTAGCAGCAGAGGACAGACACGATAGATCCTGTATACTGCAGAATAATAGGCAGCACACATTAAATATTGATTTTCCCGTTTGGTCTCTAACGTCATCTAGACATGTACCTCCGTTAATCCGCTGCTCAAGAAACAACCAGCAGCTCGGCCGGAATAAATCCTGGCCCTTACAGTAAAACGTTGTTTCTGCTGTCAGGCGCCAGGCAGCCATTTAGGTGCATATGGAGCCAGTTGAGTAAATGGCTGATGCATTTCGAATTTTTCTACCTAATTGCTGAGAGCCATCAGCGACCCCGGCCTCCTCCTCGCGCGGTTTAATCCGCCACTTCCTACCGTTTCGCTTTAATAAAAGCGTTTTAACGTGTGGTCTAATCCCGGTGCCCTTTAACAGACCGTTAACAAGTATGTGGAAGACCTTGTCTCTTTCTCCAGTCTGTTAACCCCTAGAGACTCTGGATCAAACAATGAAATGGATTAGAGGCATTCCGCACAACGTTTCCGTCACAATGCAATCCCAATTTATCCGTTACCAATTCGGTTATCATCAAAACACAAACATTCGGATAGGATTTCGATGTGCAACATCGTTTCTGATGCGACTCCAGACATTTAAATGTGATTAACAGTTCGAGGCGACGGCTACTGGTCGCCAACATGTCAGCTCGCATCAATAAATAGCTAAGCAAAGCCGCTCTATTGTCTATCAGCATATCCACCGGCAGGGAAACGACACAACAACTCGCCGTCCTGCCGCGACATGAATCCCGCCGCTGCCATTTCAAAACATCTTCCGCCGGAGTCAGGCCTCGCACACATCCTCGGACTCACCTGTGTCTCCTTTTCGCCTCAGTGTGTACCGTCTCCGGGTTCACGGTCCGGTCCTGACGCGCTGCAGCGGCTCCTCACCACCAGTCCCCGGCACCGGTAGGCAGCACTGAGCCGCTGATTGGGCCTCAGCAGACGATCACCCCCTCGGTACAGCCAGACATAGCGCTCATTGGTCAGACAGACACTCCGTGACGGCTAGACAGACAGCTGAATGGCTGCTCGTTTCCCCAAGTGAATCCAGACAGGCAGCTGATTGGTGCTCTGGCACTTTTCGCTGAAGCACTGAGCCAGCGGATTGGTCATTTATTTCCGCGGTGGAGAAAGAGAGAGATGCGATTGGTTTGTAGTAGTGTTGTTGTCTGGGTCTGGATGGAAAGCCATGTTATCTGGAATGAGGCTAAAGAAGCAATGTGTTCGTTTACATTCACGAACGTAACCGGGTCTTTATAAACTTTCCACATGTATACTTGGGTGTAGGTTAAACCCGATTTCATTGACTGGAGTCAACGACCAAGAGAAAGATGGTTGCTATATTTTATAACCTAATTCCTTTTTATACAGGGTTCCTGACGGGTTCCTATGCACGCATACATGTGCATGACAAAGACCTTAGACAGGGCTGACACATTTTAAACAGCAGTGCGGATGTCTGATAGGAAACGTCTTTACTCCAATCAAAACGATTGCACTCCACATTGTTTGTCTGAAGACTACTGTCTGCCAAATGTCCTGACAAAGAGAACTAGCCCGGCACTGGAGATGTGCCACGGTTCAGAAACATTGCCATCCATAGGAGAGGGGTGTGAGAGTGATCAGCTGTACACAAGTTATTGCAGATGGAGGACATGCGTTGTCCTACTTTCACCCAGTTCCGTCCTGGTCTGTGTCACCACAAAACTGGACTTGCGATGGACCAGGCCGACGTTCTCAATGTGGGACGTGTAACTCCATTGTCATTATCTTAGCTGTTGTAGCCGCTCATTAACAGACACCTTTGTCTCGAGATGTCAATGATGCAAACGGATGGCGAATTTCCAATTTTGGTTTGTATGTACGTAGATGTTACCACTTGTGAAGAGACAATAGAGAGCCGTTGGTACCATGTCGGTGGAGCAGCTGACCTACTTAGCATATTGACACTGACATGATTTTTTAGCTACTTGACATAGGCCATTCTTTTTTCTTTTTTAAAAAACGCCTACTGTAGGGCAGCTACAGGGAGATCCATTTGCTCTTCTGCCATGAAGCAGATATCTGCAAATAAGTTACTGCTACATGGTCGAATATTTCTGTGCATGTTCTTGGTACACGAGGATCAAAAATCATCCACCGCTTGTTTTTGGCATTAAAAGCAGTGTTAGACAACAATCTGGTCAACCAGAGTGTAATCTGCGGGTAGACAATACTCATCAGTCAGACCATGCAATAATACGCAATTTATCAACCTTCGTTTCAGGCTGAAGACAATGAATGAAGTTACATGTCGTTGTTAGCAGCTTATAATGAGACTGAGCCCTCTGGTGGCTTCACATGTTTTAACTTCACTTACAGAAAAGCTCCGCAGTATCTATTGTGTTGCTATTATATCCTGTATTACATTATAAAATGTTTTAATTATGTATCTTCAATAATATCAGTTGAACACATTCAATTATGAAAATGACAACCAAAACAAAGAGAGATATCTCTGCAACGTCAAGGTCTATCAATATTTTTGGTATTTCTTATCTATGTAAGTGGGTCATGTAAATAAAGATGGAACACAGAATCAATTAAAAAAAATAATTTCTTTAATCTGTACACTTTTAGAATGAATGATGCAGCTACAGCCCAAAGCCTTACATTACAATTTCTGAGCATTACATGTGCACAGGTCGATAAGAAGGTAAAGCAGAGCATACTTATAGAGGATACAGTGGAATCTTTAAAGTGACCATTTGGGTACATTTGGCAGCATCCTGAATATCTGACGATATGTCCTCAACTCTCCGTGCCACGGTGTTGCGTTCCAGGAACACTCATAATTTCTAGCTTCTTCTCGGGGTAAGTTTTCTCCACCATTTTCATGACAGTCTTTAATAAACGCACCTCCAGTTGCCATGATTAGCAATTAACATGGCCACTTCGTAGCTAGCTTTGGTGATGTTTTCATTTGACTCATTGGCCTTCGTGAAGAATCGCTGTTTCGCTGCCAGGCAGCTTAGAGTTGCTTCACTTTTTTAGTGCGCTCACTCCCTGTTAGCTTGAAGAGGTATTGTAATTCCCACCGCTCCTGAAAGCGGCGGCCCTCACCGTCAACTTTTCTCTTTTTTTTGCTGTCGCCTAGGCAGAAATTATTAGAGAAGGGTTCGCGGCACAGATCCAGAGCCAGATGACATTAGAATGGTGAGGCCACCGTGTGGTGAAAGAAGGAATTACATCTTTTACGTTTTATGATTTATTTATTCTGACAGAGCAGGCGGGCCATAAATAATACATTATAAGATCGAAGCTGCGGGCCGTCTGAAATCCGGCCGCGGGCCGGACTTTGGACACCCCTGCTCTAACCGATTGGTTTGTGTAGACTACTCTACACTGTGCTCAAGCTCAAGAAGGAATGTAATAATGTTATTCTTCCACCAGATAGAGACATAGTGTTTACGCATGAAAAGCTGAAGCTTCGATATTTGAGGCAGTATAAAAGATCCTCCACACCATGCAAATGAATAAAGATGTGTGGAATCAACCCAGAAACAATACAGAGATATTGGAGTAGCAATTAGCGGGCTTGTTCAACAACTCAAACAGATTGTGTGATGACAATACAGCAAGTTCAGATCCAGGTATTCGCAAAAGCCATCACAATGAGAAAAAAAACACTAATGCAGTTTGGGCACTATTCAACTCTGAGTTGAATTTTTCTCAACTTGATTGGCTCAGGGCGCTGATTCTAAAATGTGAGGCAGATGAACTGTAAAAAATGCGAGTCACTCAACAATGCAAAAGCAGCTGACAAAAATGCTTCACTCTCATTGAAAACAATAATGAAACGCCACCTCGGTCTACTTAAATATGCTCTGTCGGATCAGGGCCTTAGACTACCCTTTTTCATTTGCTTTCAACCCATCATTATGCCAGGTATGGTATAGTATATATTACATTCAGCAATTGTCTAATAGAGCACTGTTATTCAACTCAGATTAAATCAAGGAAAGGCAAGAGACTTATTATAATCACATCACAAACACAATACATATGTATCATACGTGTCTATGATTCCCCCGACATTGTGCAGAATTTACATAAGAAAATGGTTTTGGTGATGTGGAAGGGATCATTGTTTGAACCAATAACAGGCAGGACAACAGGAGATCCACAAGGCTTTTATCCTGGGACATCTTCTCCTCCACCTCCACACAAGAATGTTGGTGCCGTCTTACACTCACAGCTTCTTCTACCACTGCTATTGTAATGACACCAAGCTTTTCACATGACATGTTTTTTTGTTTTACTTCTCCAGTGTGTTCAACACCTTTCAGCCTGTCTTACAGGGGCGCAAGGTCATGGTTATGCAGGTAGATACGCCCCTGATGTCCTGGACTTTGGACTACCTGATTGGTCAATCTCAGTATTTTAGATGGTTTCACAAGTTGGTTGGGCAAAAACACTGAGTTGGGAATCACTACTCCAGAATAAAAACCAACCTCATCAGACATTGGTTTGGATTTTCTAGCGATTGTTAAAATGTTAGTGGGTTGTAATTTGTAAACACTGTGACAGGAGTGCCAATGTTTACATACACACAGGGTTGAGGGTCAAGATAAAAACAGCTTTTTCAACTTGTTCAATCACAGACTTTAACGCATTAATATAATACAAGTATTTACGATACTGTAAATGTAGTGTTACTCTGTTTAAAATTTGAAATGACATTAGATTTAGTGAAGGGTGCATAATCACTTGTCCATTACTTGGGATGCTGTAAACTGTTGTACTGTTAGTGTAACTGTGGGCATCTGCATTGTGCTTGTTAAAGAATAAGCTGTGGCTTCTAGAGTAGATTTTGATTTATACTGACAATGATAAGTAATAAAGCAGAACCTCCATGTAAATGTTACTGTCCACTCCAGCTCCTAGACAAATTAGAGAAATATGTAGAATAAAAAAGATTTAGTTTAGTTTGCTGCAACTTTCGGGACGCATAAAGGTCTGGTTTTTGCAGCAATTGAAGTGACACTGTTTGAGGTGAGTTTGCAGATAACAACCACTTGAAACTTCTCCGGTGTGCTGATGAAAAAATGTAAATGGCCCTATCTAGAGTCAGTGTTTGGCTTGTCTGTTCTGGAGGACTGTAATAATGTCCATCATCTGCTCAGGTCCCCCACTGACTGATTCATTCATCCCCAGGACAATTTCCTACCGGTCACGCCCCTGCACATTCCAGAATACTTCATATTTAAATACACTTTCACATTACACTTTGAAAACTAACTAAACCAAACTAAACCAACATTACACTTGTTTAAAGTACTCTTTGTCTGTTCACTTCATTTTTTTTTTATTTTAGAGTCTTCTTTATTCTATTGTAAATGTAATGTTTCAAGTTCGGGCCATAAATGCCCGGTCCACTGCATTTGCCCCAGGCAACGCTGAAGACTACAAGAAGGCCAGATACGACCTGTGTGGATCCATCAGAGGAGCCAAGGGACAAAACACACTGAAGCTGGAGGGATTCTACTTCACCGCAGATTCCCGATGCATGTGGCAGGGCCTGCAACACATCACAGGCTACCAGCAGGTGAGCAGGGGGGTCACAACCAGCCAAACCTCACCTGCCAGATGAGCTAAATAAGTTGTATGCCCACTTCCAGGCCCTCAACACCAACCCACAGGGAGGCCTCTTGACGATGAAGCGTACACAGGACTCACTAATCACCGTGACAACAACAGAGGTGCGTACGGTTCTGAGGAGAATAAATCCACGGAAGGCAGCTGGCCCAGATAACATCTCTGGGCATGCCCTCAGGGTCTGCTCATCAAAGCTAGCTGATGTGCTTGCTGACATTTACAACCTGTCACAAGTAAGCTTGTGTGTCCACCTGCTTTAAGTCCACCACCATTGTGCCCCTTCCGAAGAAAAATCCTGTGACCTGCCTGAATGACTATCGCCCCGTGGCACTCACCCCAATTCAATCAGGAAAGACTTGTTCCAAATTAAGCAATGCATTTATTATGTTTGATATAACAATGAATAGTGCAGAGTCTTTTTTGGCTATCGGACTCTATCGTGAACCAGGATGAACAAGGGCAGCGACTCTGAGTTCTGACTCAGCAGAATCCCCCTGGAGTCCGGACACCGGTGGTGGTGGTGAAGAAGAGAGTTGCTGTCCTCCAGTGATGAATGAGGATTATAACTGACTGCTGCCTGGTGGTGACTGGGGTGGAGGAGGGTCGCCTTTGTTTGCTGAGAATGACAACTGACAGCAGCAGAGCAGAGCACACATTTAAAGTTTGACAGCAACGATATAATTGGCTTAGAGACTGTGATGCGTCTGGTTGATTGCTTACACGGGGACGCCCCCCAGATCAGCTGCTACATAATGACGAATAAACTGAGATACAGTATATGAATAACCCATAGTGTAGGGTCTTCCTTCCTGAACTATCGCTTAAGCTCCATTAGTGATGAAGTGTTTCAAAAGAATAGTCATGACCCACATCAAAAAGAAAAAGACTCCAAGGAAAACACCAGCATCATCAAGTTTGCGGATGATACTATGGTCATTGGAGTGATCACTGGTGGGGCTGAGACGACATACGTAAGAGGACTTGACAGTGGCCAGATGAGAACTTGTGGCCTGAAGAAACTTCAGGCCACATGTTCCTCTTGTGGCCGGAGGAACTTGTGGCCTGGTGTCAGGATAATAATCTCTCCCTGAACGCATACAAGACCAAGGAGATCATTATCAACCCAAGAGGTGCAGCATACACCACGTAACATAGTGGATATGCGAGGACCTCACCTGGTCTCACAACTTCAGAACATCAAAAAGGCAGGGCAGCGACTGTATTTCCTAAGAAGGCTGAGGAAATTTGGCATGCCACCCAAGATTCTCAGCAACTTCTACAGATGCACAGAGCGTTATTACTAGCTCAATCACAGTATGATATAGAAACTGCACTGCCCAGAGCAGGAAAGCACTCCAGCGTGTAATGCAAACTGCACAGTTCATCTCAGGAGCAGCCTTCCCCTCTCTTAAAGATATTTACTCCAGCAGAGTAACCAGGAGAGCACACCGCATCATCAAGGACAAAACACACCCCCTGAACAGATTCTTGTCGCTCCAGCCATAAGGAAGGAGTCTGAAGTCTAGAACAACAAGACAGACAAACAGTTTTTACCCGCAGGCCATCAGGCTAGTGAACAGCTCACACACACATCACTGAACTGTGAACGGCTGCTGCTGTGACTTCAGCACGGTCATACTTGTCACGGTCATACTTGTACATTTGTAGCAATGCATAGTGCACTGTGCAATACTGTCATCACATTTTTGTCCCTTATTTTTGTGCAATACTGTTACTATATTTTGTGCCTTCTTTTTTTTTAAACCTTTTGCTGTAATTCTATTTGTTAGTAGGACTCAGCAAAATAAGTTTCTTATTGTACGAAGTAACTTAGTTACATGTGCATGTGACATAAAAAATATCTTGAATCTTGAGTCTTGAATCTGATTCCGAATCTGAACATGGCCATCGGCTCTTACTTGAGGACTCACCCCATATGTACATGTTGAAAAGCTCATTCTAAGTTAGTGAAACAATAATCAACATTTTAACATTTTACTAAAGATTTACTTTCCAATCATATTTCAATAAACTCCCTTACTCACTTCACTGTTTGTTTGTTTGTTTGTTTTATTTAGTCAATCATTTATAATACAATACATTATTATACTATACTATATAATATTAAAAAAAAAGGTTGGACTGAAAGGTGGACTGAAAGGTGGAGGCAAAAAAAGCTTATATGTAAGTAACTCAATGTGTGCTTTAGTTAGAAACTGTTTGGTAATCAATTTAGTTGTTTTTTGTTGCATGTTTTGATCTGCCATAAGCAAAATGTATTTGATTTCATGTTTTGTTGGGAGGTGTTTTTATTTTGAAGGCGAGAATTACGGTTAAACCAGAAGTCAGAGTGCGCCGTTCAACGGCTACAAAATAACTTTGTAAAGGTAATACGGAATGTAAAAGAAAACGGTTTTAGCACTCGCCTGAAGAGGAACAAGTTCTTACGTTGGTTGTTTTTTTTTAGTGATTAATTTTTGTTTTGTAAGGAATAAGGCTGCACAACCTGCTGAGCCCCCAGTAGGCCACAAAACCACTCTGAGTACGCCGAACATTTTGCGAGCACATGATCACTTTCCATGCAATATACACTCTCGTATTTTTTTTCAGTACTTTGTACAATTTTCTAATCCATTTGTAAATACAATTTTTTTTCGATCTGTATATTTTTATTCCATCTGTATATTTTTTATTCCATCTGTATATTTTTTATATATCTGATTCATCTGTATATGTTTATTCCATCTGTAAATTTAATATTCTTCTTTGTTACTGCTATTTTTTTATTATTATTTTTTAAATTTTAGTTATATTGTTTCTTTTATCTTATTACTTATTACTTGTGAGCAATGCTACTGTAATCCTGTAATTTCCCCACAGAGGGACTAATAAAGTATTATCTTATTTTATACATACATACATCTTCCACATAGAGAAATTTATTCACACCTCTAACTCTCAAATATTATTTTATAAATAATCCTCTTGAAAACCAAAAAAGAGTTGAGAAGATAACTGAGACTTGTGTTGGATTTGAGGCATTGCTGGCCTTTCAATGTCATTTACAAATACTTTTTAAAGCATAGATGGCACTCACTTTAGATGAAGTCACCGAACATCCTTAACTAATACTTCACTAATGACTAGTAACTACCTAAATTAACCATTAATTGTGGTAATAAAACACGTGTATAAAGCACATGTTAACATAGGCCCTAACCATTAGTGCATATCTAAATCATGTATAAATAAATGCCATTTCAATATTTTTACATAAATAAATGACATTTGGGCTCTGCATTTAACCCATTCATAGCAATGTACCTCTCTGCAGCTATTTCCTCAATATTGAGGCAGAGAGATAGGACCATCACAGATGCTGAACCCACGCACTTTACTGATGTGCCTAAGGAATGACGAAATGTGAATGTCCTCCTGTAACACAGTTTCTACAGTTGAACACATTAATGAAGGCATGCATGAAATCAGGTTACTCAACCCATATCAAATAATGCAGCAGCCTAAGTTTGACCCGCAGGTAAGGCATCACCTAAAACATGGAATGGAATTTATAAAATCCAGTTAACATTTAACAAATATGTGCATGCTAATGGTTGTGACACGTTTTACTATTACTCAACTTAGAGTACTAATTTGTATTGTACCAAATATTAATACGTGCTAAGACATTAAGACATTAATATAGACAGTTAAGCATGCATGCTTAGAAACAAGGAGTCTGCGTTCTGTGAAAGACAGCAACTCAGGTCAATGAAAGCAGGGAGGTAAGGAACTGCAGACAGACACCGCGAAAACTGTATTTGAATCAAAAATGTATCTCTGCAAAGAGAGGCCATAATGTAATGGAAATTCCCCGGTTTGACTTTGTCACATAGGTGGCTACCTCTGAACACCCCGCACGTCACGCGCCTTAATCAGCCAATTGGTATTGAGTCTGGTGGCTCCTTCTTCACACGGTTTAAAATGTTCACTGTATAAGACAAAGAGAGAAAGAGAGAAAGAGAGAGAGAGAGAGAGAGAGAGAGAGAGAGAGAGAGAGAGAGAGAGAGAGAGAGAGAGAGAGAGAGAGAGAGAGAGAGAGAGAGTGCGTGTGTGTCCTGTGAGTGCGCACGCGGGCTGATGGCGTGAGCTGTATGCGATAAAAACAAATCCCACTGATTTGGTTAATCGTTGATTTATCAGATATAGAAAGTGTGCCGGCTGAACCGCCGGAGGACAAAGACTCAAAGAGCATGCGGGCAAAGTGATGCATCAGCACGTTGGACAGCTCCGCTCTGCTCCTCTTTTCATCTGACCACCAGACTGCAGGGTTCCTCTCCAGGTGAGAACATTACACATGTATCTTGGTGTGCTAATAGATATGGTTTATTGTGTTTAAGTCAGGATCAGTGACTGCGGGCCGGTGGGGGGGGGATGAGAGCGCGTTTCCCCCGATGTGCCGATATAATGCAATCTAACATATGGAGCTGAGAGAAGTGTCAGACAGAGGAGAATGCCTCCACTCAGACCGTCTTACTACAGAGAACTGAAGAGTTATGTTTGGGTATATTTAACATCTTTATCATGCCAGGATGTGAACGCTACTTGGACGTTAAAGAAGAGTGAGCTGTTTGCTGCAGCAACACTGTAAGAGATGAAGGGGTCCACCAGCAGAGGGCTCCCGTCATGCGGACTATATTGAAGGCATTATGCTGGCTAACTGGAAACTAGTTTTCTGATTATTCTAATCATTTGCTTATTAGTACATTCTAACAGTACATAATATTAGTACAACACTTTTATTGATGTCAAAAGTACATCAATCAGATTTGAATAGGAAGCTGAGTTTGACACTCCAATTGAAGAGTCTAGACAAATCAAAAGTCTAGACATAAAACGATCCAAGTCTTTGTGAATGTAAACACTGGGAGAGAAATTCAAAACTTTCTGTAGTAAATCTGGATAGATGTAGACAGAAGTTGGATAACATATTGTATTGACTTTTTATAGCTCCTCATCAAGGTATATTCAATTTACACATACACTGAGATGCTGCTACTTTTCAATTCACCATATATCATTCATACCACAATAGAACAATGCATCCATATTTACTTAAACAAAAGTTGTTAAATATGTTTGTACCTTCGTGAGTATTTTGTAGTCACTGTTTTTTGTAGTCAGGCTTATTGGCCTATAGTTAGTTTTTTTTATCAGAGATTATTTGAAAAGTTAATGTGATGTTACCGCTCAGCTGTAACAATACAGAGAAGTGCAATTAGCATACCTCTGAAAAGTACCTGTAGTGCCAATTGTAATATATTATGGACATTTATAGAGCTATTTGCAAAGTACATAATGTATTTCTTTGATATCGAAACCTTGAAACGTAAAAAAAAAAAAATGACCATGAGTCTGCATGAATTGAATTACAAGGTATTAAACTGTATTAAACTGCAAGATTAAAGGCAAGTCAATGACAAAGTGTCTTGAACTTGCGCTCTTAGCCGGGTTAAAGACCTACTTCTCTGGTTGCAGAAAGAAGTTTGATTGTATGGAACTCTATTCTCTCATGATTTAACTCAATTTACCTCATTGTAAACATGAGTTCTCAATTTTTTTAATCTCTAGTTTCAAGTCTTCTTCATACAGCGTGATGTTCATTTCGTAACTTACACTCCACTTAGAATCAAACAGACGATAAAACGGAGGATAGTTTAGGCTGTTGTCTGGAGTGTCTTCATCTAACAAATTTAACCCTTTCGCAGGTGTTTTCAGTTCATAAAAGTTAATTGCAACCTTTTGGTCACCTGCATATGTCTTATTCAGCTCCACCCACTTATGCAAAAAACCAAGATGACTGCGTCAAAAATAAATGGACACGGACAAAATGCCAAACTCAAGGCTTCAAACACGTAGTACATACATCAATTTGTGGTGTCCGTGATTACATCCACTACTTATCCAATCTATGAGATCAACAAACTCAACACACAAAATAAAAGCATCCAGTCCAGGAAGTCTACTCAACATCTCAGCAGATGAAGCTGTGTCCCACTAAGACTGTTAGCATGTGTTATGTTGACATGTCATTTCCTAAGATCACTGGTTTGTGCCATAATACAGACATACAAATTGAAACAGAGCATTTGAGGAGGTGATTTGAATCAACATTATGTTTTCTTTGGGTCAGTGTAAAAGTGTTTTTTTTTTCTCCCTCCGTCACAGGATGACAGGCAACCTGTCTTTGTGGGTTTCCACATCAGCCATCTCCCTGTTGAACTCATCTGCTCCGCCCTCCCTGAGACCTTGGGAGGCTCCATCCTTTACAGTGGCTGCCCGCTGCCGTGTTGCAGCCACCCTGGTTCTGTTTGTCTTTGCCGCTGGCAGTAACCTCTCGGTTCTGATCAGTGTGTGCTGGGGGCGGGGTTATCGTCTGGCAGCACACCTGCGCCCGCTCATTGCAAGTTTGGCATCAGCTGATCTGGTGATGACCTTTGTGGTGATGCCACTGGATGCCATTTGGAATATTACAGTCCAGTGGTATGCTGGAGATATCATGTGTAAACTTTTGTGTTTCCTCAAGCTCTTTGCTATGCACTCTGCAGCATTCATACTAGTGGTAGTAAGTCTGGACCGCTATTGGGCCATCCTTCATCCTCTGGATTCTCTCGATGCTGGGCTCAGGAACAGACGCATGCTGCTGGTGGCCTGGACCCTGAGCCTGCTGCTGGCATCTCCACAGGTACAGTAGGTTCAATTTCTCACCTGTCGGTGATCTATGCACACATGATGCACACGAGATTGAATTCTTGATGAGGTAATAACAGTACAACAGATTGGAGACACTTAAACAGATTTCATCATTTTGAAATGTTAACTAACAATTAGTCTGGCTTTAAACATATACTTAATGGAATATAGTTAAATGTAACCAACGTTCATCAGACTCCTAAACAACTATTTTTAAAGTGGCAACCAGAACACATCTTGCCAATTTCCAAGGTGTGTAGATCAATGACCAATAAATAATCCACCAGGGTCCTCCAAGTGAAATTTCCGAATGAATTCTGAGTGAATTCAGAAACTAGTAATCTGGGCAGATTATTAAATTCTGTTTGCTTATTTGTTAAGGCTGTTAGGGACAGGACTCAATCCCAGCATACAATGGTTGTGAGGCAGGTTATTTTACACCATGTACAGGACCAGCTTGATAGACACACTCCTATAATGTCAGTTCTGGAGGATTTAATTCCATTGTACATATTTTGAACATGATTAAACTAGAGCATCTTCAGTTCAGCTGCATTGTTGGGATAAGTGTTGTTTTAATCGCAATAACTGTGTGACAATATAAGAGAACCTTCAAAGACTTTCATTCTAACAAATGTATGTTAGGTCACTGTCTATTGCTAATGAAGTAACACAGCAACGATTGAGCCTATGGCCTACTGATGAAAGTATTGAAACAATTAAATGCTTGCAGTTTTTCTAATCCAGGTGTCTGTCATGTGACCGGAAATCCAATTTTGTGATATTGTGTTGTGCTTTTATCGCCACACACGTTGTCGGCGACGGATCACCCTCCTTGAGTTACATTTGACTGATTAGCAACAAGCTCATCCAGTATAAGGGCAAGCAAGCATCCTCCAGTAGGTGCTCAAACAAATAGATCCAAAAAGATAATAAAAAGCGAAGGGGCAAAACCAGTGTTTTTCATACAACAGTGGTTAGAGTGGTGATATAAAGATATTGTTGTAATAGTAACATGGAAAAGTAAGTATCCTATTAGCAGGATACATGTATTGTTAGTTTAGATCTTTACATGGGATATGTTGGAGCGGGCGCACCATGTACCAAGGCTAAGTTCTTATCGCACCCACACTCTTCTACACACTGTTGAATATAGCTTTTGCTTGAGTGGCTTTTTTTAAGTCACTATTATGTACACAATGTTGACTGCTACTAACAATCATTTAATGAACGTTATCAAAGCATTATCTACGTCCGCCAGAAGGTTACTAACCAACCAGTGCAGTCCCACCATCATGCTGACACAGTCATAGTTAACACACTTCAGCTTCAACACCTTTTAAACCAGGCTCTAGAACAGTCAAGTGATTGCTGCCGTAGCTGTACCTATCTCCTCCTCCCCATCCTGTACCACCGTGGCAGCGGGAGCCTCACTTTCACTGTCCGACGACACCTCCTCCTAGGACCCGCCGCAGCCAAAGCCCCGGAGCCGGAGGCTACGCCACCGCCGCCCGCAGCAGCAAACATGTTTATTATATTTCTGCTCTTAGCAGCGTCAGTTGCGACTACCGGGCCACATAGGGCCGCTGTAGTCACACCGAACGCGGCGCGAATATTCGCGTCGCGTCTACCGTGTCATTTTACTCGCTTGACAATGCGTCTTTACATGCAACAAAAAAAAATCTGCCACTACTGTGCCGGCCCATTACTGACTGGCCCACCGTGAAAACTCCCGGTACTCCCTATGGCCAATCCGCCCCTGGTTGATAGGCAGCTGGCTCCTCCCATCAGTGTATGAATGGGTGTGAATGATGAAGTGTTAAAGTGCTTTGAGTGATCGAAAGATTAGAAAAGCGCGATACAAGTACAGGTCCATTTACTATTTTGTTTAATGAAAACTAAGTCCAATTTATTTGTTTTGTGACAGAAATTCCTGCCTCATCTCACACTCTCTTTGTCTTTAGCTGTTCATCTTTCGGACCATTAAAGCTGATGGAGTGGACTTCACTCAATGTGTCACCCATGGAAGTTTCCGGTATCTGTGGCAGAAGACGGCATACAACATGTTTCACTTTGTGACACTGTATGTTTTCCCCCTACTTGTCATGACTTTCTGCTACACCCGCATCCTCACCAAGATCAATGGGCAAATGCACAAGAGAAAAGGTGTGTGACACTCAAAAAACACCTGGAGCTCAAACTGTGAAAGAAACTAATTACATTTAGTCTCATGGAGCTACTGTGTCGTTACCAAGGACACAGTAGCTCAATATTCAGAGACTTGACACTCTTTACATTATGAGCCAGGCCAAGCAGTTTATGAACTGTACACACACAATAATGGAATATAATTGAGGATGACATCATTATGGGTTATTTTGATAAGGTCAGCATCATTGTATTTCAGCATAGATACAAAAAGGAGGCTATATTAAACTTGATATAATGCACCACCCAGCAAGCACAATATATGTATGTTTGTGGAGTTTATATTGTTTTTACATCTCTATGTTGGCTGTTTTAGTGATACTTTATTTTGCTGTTAATTATGAAAGAAGTCAGGCTGTTTAATTTAAATATCTTATTATTGCTTGTTGTACTCACTTTTTGTGTTCATAGACTTTATTTATCTATTATTAGTTATTATTGAATGAATGTCCTCTTTTCTGATCAATGAAAGTCAGGCTGAGTAAGGATATTTGTATACAACTGATAATCAGTTGTAGCCACAGATTCAAATGTCAGTCAATAGAAGTGGGACGTATTGTTTGATTCCCGTTGCTTGAAGTGTGGACCTCAAGCAATGAGATGGTCTATACTATATGTTGTGTGAAATATGTAATGGCTTTTTTTTTTGCCAGTCATGATAAAAATGCCCTGCCATGCAATTCAGCATCTCTCAGTTGCAGAATAGTCCCTGGCCAAGATAAACGACCGGTTTAGTGTTTGTATGATTTTAGCTTTACAAGATTTACTTAAAAACATTTCTTTTTACAATCAAGACTTGAAATGATGAAGGCATGAGCCAATAACAAGGGAGTACCACATGTAAATCATAATTCAATGCATCCCTGTCAACCCCTAACGAAGATAAACCCATCTCAACATGAAGATGATAAGGTGGTGATTGCTTATTTGCTTACATTTATGGATTGTATGCTTTCTAATTTTTTGCCCACATTTTTGTTTGTGCAGATGGTGAGCACTGCCTGAGACGCAGTGGAACAGACATGATACCCAAAGCCCGGATTAAGACCCTAAAGATGACCATTGTGATTGTTAGCTCCTTCGTCATCTGTTGGACTCCCTACTACCTCTTGGGGATCTGGTACTGGTTCCAACCAGCTATTATCCAGCACACACCTGAGTATGTGCACCACATACTGTTTGTCTTTGGCAACCTAAACACATGCTGTGACCCGGTCATCTACAGTTTCTACACGCCATCTTTCCGGGCCGACATTGCTGACGTGGTGGCGTGCTGCCGTGGTCGCCAAATAATCATCGCCTCACCCAGCTCTGTGAATCGCCTGTCTGGACGAAGAGCTGGAGGTGCTGTGGAGATGGAGTCTGATCTGAGCTCCAACCAGCAAAGTGAGAACCCTAGTTAAACAGTGGTGATCTCATGCTGAGGAATTGAGCATTGTTACAATGAACCCAATGTCTCGTGCCGGTGTCAGCTTTTTGATGCTCATCAATGATGGAAGTTGAACAACTTTGGCTTTTTTCGCCCTTTACGGCAACTGTTTTGAGCAGTGGAACCCCACAGACCTGTTGTCTATCCACAATAAATATGCTGTTGCTATGAATGCTAAAAAGTTATGATATAAAAATATTAATCTCATATATACTCAAATAAGTCTTCTGGACAGTTGTGACGGAATTTCTGTCATGGCTGTTTAGGTTCTAAGTATTTCACAACTTATATAAATGTTGATACATGGTTGTGTGTGTATACAATTGTCTATTTGTGGTAACCAATGCAGTGAATCATTCTGAATGTATCAGTCATGCTATTTGGTTTTATGTGCTTATTTTGCATAAAAACGTTTGGACCAAGAATTAATACAGCATGCAACCTTAAAAGATTCCTGACACTGTATAATTTAAGGTGTGACTAAATAACCAAAATTCAAAGGTCCAAGGTACAAGCTGTTTCAGAGCTTTTGCATCTCAGGAACTTCAGTAAATAGATCTGATAGATCTGGTCATGGTGAGGAATCAGTCAAACAAATGCAGGGCTTTCACCCAAGAGACTGTTGACATCGACTGATTTTACTGTACTTTTGTTACTTTAAGTTACTACAAGGAACTTTCAATTTGGTATGTTTAGTAAAGTGGTATTGTTTCCAAGCACCAGATTCCCTACAACTATGCTAATTTTCATTCCATTGTTGACTTGTATTCCATACATTCTTTACCTCTTATTATATTTACATACTGTTTGTACTTGTATTTAGTTTCATACTTTGATTCATAAACTTTCAAAAACAGTCATCGCCCCTGAAATTATTTATTGAATTAATCTTCCTCCTGTGTTAGTGTCGGCACCAACCTGTTTTAGGTTTTAATTGCATTAAAGAACCAATAAATGTATTTATTGCATTAAGGCTTTTTGACTTTGTAAGGAACCTCTATTTCAACAATATAAAATTTAAAAAAAAGTTTCACTAATTTATAAAATGCTCTGGTTGAAATTGACCTTTGTGTTAGGATCGGTTTGGACTCAGTTATAAAAATATGATTTGCTTAATTGGTTGTTTTTTTGACCTTGCAAATCTATATTTTGTCTTATGACATGTTTTGCATTCAATTTTGTGTTTGTATTAAAAGTTCTATTGCTTTCTAGCCTTTTTCTTGAAGTACATACACCAACCCTGTCTCCTACAAATTACGTTCCCCCAGAACTAAACTGCATCTTCAATTACGTTGACTATAGAAACGTATTTTCACCCTGATTACGTTGGTGTTTGACGTATTACAAATGCGTCGGTGATCAACGTATTACAAACACGTTGATTATATGCATATACGTTGCTTATACACGCATTTTATTTTTTATTTTTTATTACAAATACGTTTATAATTGTGTGCTTGTGTTATTGTTTTCTTGCTTTCCTGCTGGATTTAAGCATATTTGAATTTCTAAACTTTGCAGAGAAAAAGAAAAGGGCGGTGTGAAGCCGGTAAAGGGGCCGGTCTGAAGATCCTTGGCCGCGGGTGTGAGGTTGATGATGTGCCGGTAACGGCCCGGCGGAGGAAAATAAAAGGGCGATGTGAAGCTGACAACGGCGCCGGTCTGAAGAGCCTTGGCCGCGGGTGTGAGGTTGATGATGTGCCGGTAACGGCCCAGTAGAGGAAAAGAAAAGGTCGGTGTGAAGCCGGTAACGGGGTCGGTCTGAAGGCCGCTTGCCCGAAGGTGCCGGTAACGGCCCGCGTCCCCGCCGGGTCCGGAACGGTAACAGCCACAGTCCGGTCTTCTCTGAGTCGGGTTGTCAGCTGCAGCTGACACTGACGTGAAACATATTCAAACGAGCGGAAAGAGCCCCGGGACACAACATCCGGTTTTCAAAGTAGTGACTGATATGGATGTGTTCGAAACATTTCTGACCACATCCAAACATCTTAACTGTACAGTACGTTTGTGTTTAACATATTAAAACATTTATGTATGACCTGTATTCATAAACATTTAATCAAAATGGCTATAATTTAATGGTTTGATTCTGCAAACTGTCTTTTAACTTTGCACATTTTCATTAGTTTTTCAGATGACAAGAACTATCAAATTAGAGTACATTTGATTGCAGTCATGATAGCAATCAAATCTATACATAATCCTTTGCTCAAAGCAACTTTCCAACTTACCACAGTAGGAATCAAGTGTCAAAAAAGTGTTAATAGTTCACAAAAGAACCATAAATGATACATTACATGGATTCAGTGAATACAAACTCTTTTGACACAGACACAGGACATATGGCTACCAAAAGTTGACAGAGATTCACAAACTTAAATTCCCAAAATTTTCTTTATTTGGTTTTAGGGTTGTTGGAATATCATCGAGGAAGGAGAAAAAGCAGGGTTAAGTCCAAACATTCAGTTAGAGCAGTCTGCAGTCACAGAGACCAAGCTGTTGAGCTGAAAATACTGTGTCCTGTCGACTATCATACATTGTGAATAAGTAATTTGGTCTATAGCTATCAACAGGAACTACATCTTGCTTCAAAGAAGACTGAAGCTATTAGACACCAAGTAACATTAGGATATTCAATTGACAATAAATATTTAATTTGTTAGGACTTTGTAGTGTTTGTAGTGTTGTCTTTTTATTACCTTTACTGTGTGAAAAAAATAAATAAAAGTGTCAGTTCAAACAAATCACAAAAATAATATGTGTGTGTGTGTGTGTATTTTTTATACATATATACTTTTAATATATCTTGTGGTATTTAACTTGTGGTTTCAGGGGTGGTTACAGGATAAAATGCTTCCACATAGTGAAATAGGTCTGTGAACTGACTAAGTAATGACAGTAACATAATCAGATTTATCTACAACAGTAAGATTAACAGTATGTGTGTGTATATCTTATGAATTTACAATTTTGATTTCTTACATTGTATAACTATAAGTCACTTCCACTCTATTGCATTAGTGACAGACAAACCTTGGTCGATAAAACTTAAACTATATGTTTTTTTTGTTGTCATTTTCAAGAACTGACACCATTTAGCACCATTTTGCGGTGAATGTAAAATAAATGTACTGAAAAAGCCTTCCAAGTCACAGCTTGGTCTCTGTTTCCAGCTGCAGCTCATACAGTCAGTCCTTCACCTCCAAACTTTTTAATTTGGGGCAAAGATGAAGGGTGTCCTCAATCATCACAGGATAAAGCTTTAGCTTTTTAGTTGGCTCCAATACACCAGTGGAAAACTTCTTCAATTATTAAAGCTTTGGTTCTCAATGATACTCGCATCCAGTTTCTACTTTCCTACAATTTTTTTTTCTGCTTTTGTGGTTCTTTTTCTTCTAGTTTGGCTATTCATTTTGGGTTACCAGCCTTAAATTTAGTGTCCCTGGAAAACTCTCATCACTTGCTCAAAGGCCATCACAAAATAATCCTAACAATCATTATTACATCATCC
Source organism: Clinocottus analis (assembly GCF_023055335.1). Taxonomy (NCBI): domain Eukaryota; kingdom Metazoa; phylum Chordata; class Actinopteri; order Perciformes; family Cottidae; genus Clinocottus; species Clinocottus analis. The sequence continues at coordinate 18,825,887 of NW_027175865.1, forward strand.
ACATGTCAAAAAAATCAAACATTTGAAATCATCGTAATGAACCTTATCCAATCTAACAATAATAACAAATAATAAACTTTCAAAAAAGCTAACATTTGCTTTGTCAACTTTTCCTGTGCAACGCAGGAAGAACAAAATACTCAAATGAAAAGAAGCAGGGAAATGAATGGTCCCAAACAGAACAAAAGCATTCCATTTTTAAAATTAGTTTGACCGATAAACACATCACACTACAAAAAACACATTACTGCCCAAAAAGTGGGCCATCCATATCAAATACACTTTTTGGTATCGCATTGGTTTAACAGCTTTTAGTTGTGTCAGAAAGAAAATGTATATTGTTCGACTGTTCTTTGAGTGCAGCTAGAACACTCGTAAATAAAAGGTGAACCTTGAGGACTTTTAATGCTGAGGTACAATCAATCATTCTGCTTTTCAGTGAAAAATAATGTTTTTGAAATGTATTGATATTATTTGCGGGCTGCACGATGGGGTCGTGCTAGCACTGTCACCTCAGAGCAAGAGGAATGGCCTGAAGGTGTGAATGTGAATGTCTCTAGATGTTCCCTGCGATAAACTGGAGACCTGTCTTCACCCAATGTCAGCTGGGATCGGCTCAAGCGCCCTTGAACGCTAAATAGGATAAGCGGTTTGGATAATGGAATAGATATTATTTGTTATCACTTGAAGAAAGAAAAAGGGTTGTTGATCAAAGTCCACATCTTATTGTTGTGTTGCACTTGTTTCTATCTAAAACGATCTGTTAACATCTTGTGTTTCTTCTCAAGGCTGCTGCTGTCAAGGTTCACCTATTACTAGCCATACATTTATATATATATATACATATACATATATATATGTGTGTATATATATATATGTGTGTGTGTATATATATACACATATATATATATATATATATATATATATATATATATATATATATATATATACACACATATATATATATACATACATATATATATATATATATATATATATATATATATATATATATATATATATACACACATATATATATACACACACATATATATATATACACATACATATATATACACATACATATATATATATATATACATATATATATATATATATATATATATATATATATATATATATATATATATATATATATATATATATATATATGTATGTATGGCTATATATATAATCACACTCACAAGCATGTTGCTGTGCTTTGGGTACGAGGAAGTGTAAAGGTAAAGACTCTGAAAGTTAAAAATGTAGAGGTATTTGGTTACATATTTCTTTAAGCTAGCTATTCATTTGGCAATCATTCAACTACTTTAAAAAAGTCTTTAAAAATATCTGACATCTTCATTTGGTTTACTCTTTCAAAGTTAAAATTGTTCAACACTAACAAAATAAACAGTACCATGTTAAAGGGTGCACCTGCAAAGACCAAACTAAAAAGAAAGATTAAAAAAAAATTGTTTTTAAAATTATAAAAAAAATCATGAATTTGTTTTGGCTTGGTTCAGTTGAAGCACTTTACACAGGTGGCCTCTTTCAAAGTGGAACAATCCAAATAATTCTGAGTAAAATCTCTTAAAATAATTATTTAAAGGAAAATAAAGAAAACCATGAAAATGTTTACATCTTTGGGTATCATTCAGCTTGGTTTTCATACAAGAACTTTTTGGATAGGCTGACAGGGTGAAACACAAGCCTCGTCCGTGCATTCAGGCAAGTATCACCTTAGAACGTCCGCCACCAACTCAGTCTTCGAGGTCCGAGAGAGTTGACAGCTGGCCTCAAACAGTCATTTTTGGCTTCAGCTTGCCATCAGGTTTGTAGAGCTCAAACAAGCACCCTGTTTGTTTGAACTTATTTTCTTTGATGGTCTTCATAGGAAAAAAGGCTTATAAAGCATTCATTAGTTCACATTTTTTGCACAAATATCTTCTTGAAAAAAGACACGTGTGGGTATTTAAAAGTCATAGATAGCCACATAATGAAGTAATAAAAATCAAGAAGACAGCACTACATGGTCTCCTTTGTGTCTTCTGATGTCAGATCAGAAAAGTTGAAGATTTACAGCCAAACCGGACATGTTGACAGAAACAAAAGGTTACCTGGCTTGAACAGGAGGTTGTTAAGGCTCTTGTCGATCTCCGGTACAGTAAGGCTTAATTCAGGCTCTGCCACGGTTTTGCTTTCCCTGGTTGTGGTCCTGGTGAGCACTTGCCGGACTGGCTAGGTTCACCTATGGTTGGTGACTGGCACAGTTCACTAGCAGTGGTCAAGGAAATAGGTGCTTAAGGGAAAGAGGTTCCCTATTTTTTGGTTGAGGTAGGCTAGCAAGAGCAGCATAATCAGGCTAAAATTGGCCTCAACTATAGCTCCTGTTAGACTGAGGTAGCTTTCTTTGGAAGAGTGCAGCTTTTGGCTGAGGAGTGAAGAATGCCTGTTTACATGGTTCCTCTAAATGGCTCATACGGTGATAGACAATCAATTCATATCACCTTCATAAGGCGTTCGTAAAGGCCACTGTGTTTTTTTCCCTTTCTTATTGCAGAGGAACTGAAGGCAAAGTCAAGAGTTCTGTCACTATAAATGTCTTCATTTGGGGTTTTAAGATCGCAGTGCACATCTTCAGAAGTCAGTTTACCAGAGGAGATCTGAGGAATATAATATTTTGGTTATGGAACAGAATCCTACTGGAAAAGCGATGACTAATAGTGGTGTACACTACATCTAGTGTGGCAATGCTCTTGAGAAGGCTTTTTCTACATGCACATATGCATGTGCGCAGGCAATAAAGGCAATACGCTTTGGTTTGAGGTAGGGGTGGAGGATGAGGGTGGGGTGAGGGGGCAAAGAACAGGATGTACCCTAGCTCTGTAAGCAGTCTGTCAGTTTTGTGTAAGCTACTTTCAGGTTACTAGCAGTAGGTTTTGGGTAGACTAAACATATGACTGATGCCTATCAAAGGGCACAAAAGGTGCTCATTAATGGGAGGCATTGGTTCCCTAAGTGAGTAGCAGACTGCGGGGAGGACGGGAATGTGGGTGTTGATAATAGTGAACAGTGTTAGCCAGTGTCTGTGCCAGGCAAACCAGACATGTGCTGCTCAATGACAACCTGGTACTGCGCTGGACAGACCATCTGCTCACAGGAAGAGCATGACAGGAAGGAGACAAGAGAGAACAAGGAATCAGATATCATAGAAATATGGCATTATTTATGACATGCACAAGCAATGCATCAAAGTGCCACTGGAGTTACCCATGTCACAATGAGACTATTAAACAATTCTTGCATTCATCTGTGAAGCCTAGTTCTACTTACCGTAAAGTCTGTGTTTATAGGAGCTCTATTTGTCTCAGCTATTATTACTATCATTTAAAATATATTTTTAACCTTAAGTCCGTGGTACAATCACTTTGATGTGCGAATGCATCTGAAATAATTCATTTTTTCTTCGAGATTAGACAGTTCAACTTTAGTTCTTATAATCTATAATAATCTGTGTAGCCAAAATACAGACACTCAGACCCTTAAGGGCAAAAATGTCCTCATTGAAACAATTAAAACCACAATTCTATGATCATTAGAGTATGAAATTGTGTGTTGTTTTTTAAATTATATCAGGCTGTGAATCTGAGTCCTGCCTTCTAAATTGTACTTTACATTATTTTCGAAAGTCGAAACAAAACTGTGACCAGCATAACCTGAGTAAGTACCTGGGGTGTTAGCTCCCCACCGGGCCGGTTTGCTCCATCTTTAAGCGCACCATTGTGTCCTGTGTTGTCCCTCGGTATAGACCAGCTGTCCTGAGTCCCTTTACTGCAAAACAGACTGCAAAGAGATTCCAACTATGAATATGCATTCTGCACAACTTTACATTAGCATAGCTAAAGAATAATTCATAAAGGTGCATGTTAGAAGAAAAACGTATTTAATCTTAATTAGTTACTGTTTCACTGTTATATTTAGACTTCTCATTGAACTGTCTCTGTTTAATCTTTAACACAATCTTGGCACGTGTCCTGATAGCCATGAGACTGGGGAATCTGTAGGTTTCTGTCTAAAAGATCATGCAGGTTCTTGGTTATCATATGACCATTTCTTGAAAACCACTCTATGGGATGACGGGTGGGGGAAGGTTCACGATTAGGCCGAAGACGTCATGAGGGTTTTTGTTAGTGGGTCACGATGAGCAGACTTGGATATGCAAATAGTAAAGTAACACATTGTATCTCTGTCTCTGCTCCTTCGAAGAAGAATACATGTACTTGTTTTAATGATTTTACTCCAAGATGTTGGGTGAATTTTTCTAACAGTGCCGAATTTCCAACAGCAAGTCCAATGAATCAATGAAGATGCCTGGTCCATGTTTGCATCGTGACAGTACACGTGATACTTAGTTCATTGGGTTAATACTAATAAACATGTAAAAAAGGATGAACAGTGCATTGGCACTTACCTGCGACGGTAACCAAACATGAGGAAGAGAACGCAGAAGATGATACAGGCGGTGCCTATATGGATGCCAATGACAATGCTGCCAAGAGAGGCCTCTCCATCTCTGCACTGACATAGACTATTCCCTTCTGGAAACAAAGCCAGCATTAATGAAGAACATCCTTCCATCAGAATGGAAAAGACAGAGATACATAGAAATGGTTATTTTTTTCAGTAGTGTTCAACATATTGCTGCTATTATAGTCCTAAGACAAGGGTCAAACACTTCATACAATTCATTTAATTGATGTTTGCCATCTGGTGGTCCTTTGGATGTTTTCCTGCAGCCATTTCAGTATGAGAGCTATCTGTCTATCAGCCAACATGTTTTAAGATATATTCATCCTATACCATGAATGTATTTTTGATTTTGCCCAGGTATAATATGACAAAAGATCAATTATCTTATACTTCAATGTTTTTTTTTTTGAGGATGAGCTCAGAATTATGGAGATGATCAGCAGTTCTACTTTGGAGACCTAGATTATGTTCTTTCAACAGAACTCTCATTATAGACCGTCAAATGTTGAAAAATACAGAATTACTCATTCAGATGTGACCTTTCTGGTGTTGTGCACTCTTTCACAACATTCACAGGTTTTATCAGAGAACCGGCTGAAAGCGGTTCTTGGACACGGTCCAGGATCAAACTGACCAGTGGCTTGGTCCCTCACGCCTTCCTCTGCCAGCGACACCAATCTCTTGAAGCAGTCACTCTCTCCGTTTCCATTGTAGGCCACCAGCTTGATTTCATACACTGCACTAGATTCTGAAACAGAGGAGTTTGAAACAATGTTTTAAAAAGGAAATGATTGTTTAGTTTTTTTCAGCACAATCTATTCAGCTCCCTACAAATCTACACACGGCTATAAAATCAGTTGGAATACTGGAGAAACTGCAGACTATTATTGAGTCCTCTACAGTTCATTATTGGAAATCTTGACATTGTACTAAGAAACGTGACAATCCGACAAATCCTAACTGCGTCCGTTTTACACCACATCGGCTCGTTCCTGCATTACATTTAATTGTTCTCTAGGTCATATCTTCTTGGCTTTCTGGATCTTACAACGTCTTGTTATATCAAGATAATCCATTCAGACTATTGCTGATTGTTTTTCATGCTGTGAATCGAACTGATTCAATCAGTGGAACCGCCTATTCGACAGACATGATCGTTAGCATCTATTTCTTAAAACCCCAACCGTACGCTGCCTGTTGTGACTAATTCATTATGATTGATCCATGGGGCCACACTTCTAACTGCAATTACATCCAGGGCTGTTAGATGATGAACTCAAGAGGTACTAGTTCCTCTGTAATAAAGTCGCATGACTATTCATGCGACACATGAAACATGATTATCATTCGCAGCACTACTGTTGTGAATGTGTGTTCAGTGAATTCTCCTCAGTTTGGACATCAGCTGTCAGGTTGACAGACAGACTTGTTCAAGTACACCTGGAGGCCCCGTCTGTCAATAACCTTCTTGTAGTGACGTGCAGTTAGGGGAGGCAGGTGAGGCTGTGCCTCCCCTGTCATCATGAGAAGAAAAAGAAAGGAAATAATAAAATAACATAAGTATTAATATTTGTCCTCTCGTCTATGATTTTGGTGTGGTTCCTAATGTATTTTGACCATTTTTATCGTCAAAATCGGGGAAATTCTGTATTTCCTGTTCACAATACAACCGAGACGAGAGGTGAGGCACAGACGAGTTGTGCCTCACCTCAGATTGCGCAATCACTCACAAACTGGACTGAGCGCGTGCAAATGGCGCGTGCTTGTTCCCATTTCTGTGTATGTTTCCAATATAATGGTTAAGGATACCTTTATTATACGTCCTAATTTCCATGGTGTTCAGTCATGTATTTCACATATGTGTGTAATATTATTTACGTCTTATTGATCTGACATGAATCCACGGAGAAATTGCTCGCCGTGAAGCAGCCAGTACCTGTGCCTCAAGGAAGGGGGCGATAGTGAGCCCGCTGTCCGGTGAACTCTAAAAGTGTGTAAAAGAAGAAAAACTAGAAATTGCATTTCCTGTGGAAAATGCGTTGGAATGCAAAAAGCTGAAGCATAAAGCTGAAATATTTTAAAGAAATTGATGAATATAGCTGAACATAGTGAAATATAGTTGAATAAAGCTTAAAAAAAAAGCTTTAAAAAGCTGAATATATATGAAAATAACAAAGCAGCTGAATATATATGAAAACAGCTGAATATATATATTAAAATAGTGGAATATTTATCAAAACAGCTGAATATATATGAAAGTAGTGAAATATATATGAACATATATAGAAAACTACCTGATGAAAAGTGTTGAAGCCTAAAAGCATTAAACTGAACTGTTGAAAATCCTTGTTGTTTAAATGTGTAATTGGAAAAGTTGAAAGGAAAACTGCATCATCTAAATACTGAACATAGTGAAATATAGTTGAATAAAGCTTAAAAAAGCTTAAGAAAAAGATGAATATATTTGAAAATAACAAAACATATATGAAAACAATTGAATATATATGAAAATAGTGGAATATATGTATGAACAGATGGAGAGAGGGAGGGAGGGAGGGAGAGAAGAAGGGAGGGCGAGAGAGATAGAGAGAGAGAGAGAGAGAGAGAGAGAGAGAGAGAGAGAGAGGGAGAGAGGGAGAGACAGAGACAGAAGTCCTGTGCGTGTGTGCGTGTGTAAGTGTCTGTTAAACTGCCCTCATGTCAAAGGTTGCCATGGTGATGAATCCAAACATCGGCAGTTATCGGCAGTTACATAGAGTAAATGCTGGGGAACACCTATCGAAAAATCACCCAAAAAACATACTTTAAAAGCCCCTATTGCTTCAATATCGCGTTAGGATGACTTGATTAACAGATACTGTGACTGGTGAGTCTGTACGATAAAACATGAGTCTGTACGGGCGATTTACAAATCAGGTATGAGCTTCAGGGGAGACGTGGCTTTGGAGGGAGATTTAACATGGCGGCGGATGGCAGAGCGAGGTGGACTTCCTCTCACATTCAGTCCAATTACAAGATGTCTGAATCTGTTGGATTCCTATCAACTGCAGTTTATGACAGTAGACAAGATTTCCAACGTTTTGAGCTATAAATTATGCCCAAAGAGTATACGGTACGGAGTTAATGGCAAATTAAAAAAAAGAAAATTCTACAAGATCTGACTTCTTTGTGCACTCTGAGTTTGACATAATGCGCTCTAAGTGGCCCAATACACACCAATGTAAAAGAGAAAAAAGGTGGCAAAAAAACAAAAAACTAAAACGCAGACAATTATGACTGTATAAAAGATATCAATAAGGGAGATATGTGGTAATACCTGAACGTTTTGTCAACATTTTAAACTTGGAATGGTGTCTTTAGCTGAAAGCATGGCAGAGCATGTTATGTTTACCTTTTGCAGTTGAAGAAGTTTAAGCGGATTTTAAAATATTTTTCATTGGAAACCACTCATTTTTATTTTCATAAAAAGCTTAATTATTTGAATATTTGAAAAAATATGAAAAATTTAAAAGCGTAGAATAATAGTTGAACGTTTTGTCAACATTTGAAATTTGAAATTGTCTCTCTAGCTGAACGTATGAAGAACCTGTAAACGTTTGAAGTTGAAGATGATTTGAAGATTTCCTCATTGGGTCCCATTATAAAAAATATCATGAAAAGCTTAATAATTCAAAAATTTGAAAAGTCTGAAATTTGAAAAGGAAGTTGCAATCGTGTCCTTAAGAAGCTGAATATTAAATATGGAGGAGCTGAAGAGGTCCAAAATACGTACGGAAGAAATAGAATAAGAAGAAGTTTAAGTTTTTAAAAGATTTGAAGAACAATAGTTGGAATGCTGAAGCATTCCATGCTGTTGGAATGCTGAAGCATTAGTTGGAATGCTGAAGCATTCCAACTAAAAACCTCCACGACCACAATAAGAAATGCAACGCTAGAGTTTAGCTGGCAGCTGTAATTTCTCGCCCTGAAAATGGAGGATTTGAGGATTACTTGCCAGTAAAAGTAAGATATACTGCAATATACCAACCCTGTCTCCTACAAATCCCCAGAACTAATACAGAAACGTATTCTCTCCCTGATTACGTGTTTGACGTGTTACGAATACGTTGCTTATACGCTTATGTTAGTTTTATCGTTTATTACAAATAAGTTTATAATCGTGTGCTTGTGTTATTGTTTACTCGTATTCCCGCTGAATTCAAGCATATTTGAATTTCTAAACTCCGCGGAGGGAAAAGAAAATGGGCGGTGTGAGGCCGATGATGGGGCCGGTCTATAGACCCAATGCCCAAAGGTGCTGGTAACGACCCGTGTCGCACCGGGTCCGGGACGGTAACGGCCCCCGTCACGCCAGGTCCAGTCTTCTCTAAGTCGGGTTGTCAGTTGCAGCTGACACTCACGTGAAACATATTCAAACGCTCCTATTCTCCCATCCTATTCTATTGGCATCCTATATGTTTGTAAATCTCACTTGTGAGTCAGTGCCTCCCCAACTCCAACCCTTACTGCACGTCACTGCCTTCTAGTATTCAACCGCAGCTTAACAGGGAGATGTTTTCTCAAAGTCAGGACTTATTTTTACTTGGTTTCATAGAGTGCACCTTAAGAAGTAAGATAGTGTATTGATTATTTTAAAGTGCTCATAGCCTACTTTATTTCCCATATCTATTGTTTCTAATAGTTTTCTCAAGATTGTTTGGAATAAAATCTATGTATTTGCCACTAATTAGAAATAACTATAATTGTTTTTATGTTTCCCACGTTACCTAAAGCAAACAATAAGCACTTATCCTGACTTGTAGTCATACATTATCATGATCATGCTTATAAGTGTACACAAAAAGTGGAAAAAAGCAGGACTTACCTGCAAAAAAGATTGACCTTTAGATAGTAGGTATATGTCAAATTGGAAAAAAGAAGCTCTAATTAGGACTATGACTTTTAATTATGCACACAGCACATAATCTATGTGACAGATTCTTTTCTAATTTTGTAAATAAATTTTTAGGGAGAGGTTTTACTTGTAGATTGGGAAGATACGTGTGTTGTTATGGTTACAGGCATTACGTCTGGAGGTGTCACCATGTACACTGAGATGGGGTGAAGACATCTCCACACAGACTCACCCAGCTTAGAGATGGTGTGGGCGTTGATCTGAGAGGGCAGCTGTATGGGCCTCTGAAATTCGGCATTGGGGACCCTGCGGTAGGACAGCCTGAAGCCCTCAGCCTTGCCGGCCTTACTGGGGAGCTCCCAGAGCACCTGCACGGCGCTGGAGTTCACCACCTTGGTGAAGAAGGTGGGAGAGGTCGGCACTGGACATAGAGCGGAGACAGAAAGAAACAAACTGATGTAGACTAGACAGAAACAAAGATAATGAGAACTTTGGTTGAGCAGCAGCTGACAGGAAGTGGATTTAGCACAACAAAGACGACAAAGTATGAAAAAGCACAGATCAGGGAAAAACGTAAAGACATAAATAATGTTTTGTTTTTCTCTCATCTTTTGGATTATGACCAATATGATTCGCTGTGATGTAAAAGTGAATGCTCAACATGAATAAGGAAGCAGAGCAGGAATGAACCTCTCACGGTTCCTTCAGTGCTTCATGCTCTTACCGCCCCCAAGTGTTGTAGTCACTACGGTGTGGGACTGCTGGCTGGCTCCGTGAGGAGAGTAGGCCTTCAGGGAGAGGGAGTAGGTGGTGGCTGCTTCCAGGTTGGTCACATCATGCTTGAAGGTACTTTTACTGATGGCTTCCTGCAGCTCCAGACTGTCAGGTTCTGAATCACCCACAGACACACACACAGATTGAGTTAATATTTTAAATAAACATTTTTATGACATCTTTCTCAGAGACTCTTGCTGCATTATGAGTGTGTGTGTGTGTGTGTGTGTGTGTGTGTGTGTGTGTGTGTGTGTGTGTGTGTGTGTGTGTGTGTGTGTGTGTGTGACACTTACCTCCTATCTTGCGGATGTGCAGGACATATCCGATGATGCTGTCAGTGATGGTGTCCGATGGCTGACTCCATGTGATCTGCAGGGTGTTGGTGGACAGCGCGCTAGCAGCAAGGCCCTGGGGGGTGGCCGGCAAGTCTTTAGCCTGCATGGCCACAGCAAGACGAGCGCTGGCTTGGTTGGTGCCGGCGCTGTTCTCTGCGATGCACTGGTAGATGGCCTCATCCTCTGAACTGATACGGGTCAGAGCCAGAGTGCTGCACAGACAACAACAAACAGCTGCATCAATTCACTGCTCGTCCTATCTACCAGACCACAGTGCAAAACATGGAGTTAGTTGTATAACTAAACCTAATACTACTGCTGCAACTTCACATGCTCTACTGCAACTAATACTACTACCACTTGCACTACTACTACTTCTACTACAGCTAGTCAGTGTTATTACAATGGCTACTTAATACTCAAATCTAACCCTCAACCTAGTATATATATATATATATATATATATATATATATATATATATATATATATATATATATATATATATATATTAGGGCTGTGAAATGATTAACATTTTTAATCAGATTAATCACAGGTTTCACATTGTTATTTATACATTGGGCTGCTGTTGTAAACAATGCAACTATAGGCCGTGAGGTGAACCCCGTTACCGTTTCATCCCGCTCCACAGTCGAGCATCTCCGCGATCTTTAGCTCATAGAAACGTCATGCTTGTAACTGACCCTGAACAGGTTATTTAATAGGGTGGTTATTTTTTTAAAAGCTTTTATTTGTAAGTGTCGTTGTATTTTTCGGGTGCTTTTATTTTGAAGGCCTTCTGGCGATACCGGAAGTACATGTAACGGTTGTAACTTGATTCCATTTTTGAAGCGCGTCAAAAATGACGGAGTGTCGTAAAAGTAACTTTGTATGAATTTAAAAGGACAATGTATTAACGGCAAAGCGCCTAGCTGGAATGGGAACAAGGTACTTTACGATTTATTTTGGTTTTATTATATGTTGTGTGACTGTTTTAGTTAACTTGTGTGATTTAATGTATGTATTATGATGTTAATGTTAGGAAACTTTTTGACATTTTTAAGAGCTAATTTTTGTTTTGTGTTTTGTAGCTCTTACGTTGATTTTGGAAGGACTGACAGAAACGGGAGAGATGAATAAAACTTATATTCATCAATCAAGCTGAGTCGAAAATCATCAGTACCTATTACCAATATCCGGCTAGGGTCTGCTACAATGCTAAACTACCAAAAAAAAAGTTTGTCGCTGAAATTCCAGTTGATTATTGATGCGGCGATGTTTTATGCCGAACTAGTTTCTTCAGAGCGTAACAGGATATTCGTCTCGAGTGGAGGTGACGAGGTGCTCAGTGTTGCTAGATTGGTGATGGCGTAGTATCGTACCAAAGGCTCAACATGGTTGTATTTGGAGGATCAATATCGTGCATCCGGCAACCCTGAGATCTGTCGACCAATGACAGTTCTCTCTACAGTCAGAGCTCGCGCAAGAAGGTGGATCGTAAGATACCGTTTCAAAACTTTTAAGGGCGTAATAACTAGTTTGTGAAAGACCCAGAGAAACATATCACACGAGGCAAAATCCCGGACGTTTTTGGAATCCCTGCCGGACGCATATTTAGGTCTGGAAAAGAGGACATGTCCAGTAAAAAGAGGACGTCTGGTCACCAGGTAATTCTCATTACTCACAGAATTGATCCTGTCAGCGCCACATGATCCGTAGCAGCCAAGTCATTTTCCGTTTTGTTCTATCCAGCTTTATACAGCGCGTGGATTTGTGTCATGATTGTGTGTCTTTGCGGTGCTTTAATGCTTGCCCGTTGCCACTCGCAAACCTTTGGTGAACCCCTCATCCTCAACAATATTAATTCCGCAACTGTGCTACTCAGCTTGTCTCAGGCAGACTTAGTGAGGGGTCTTTGTTGTTCAGTGAGGCTGGTTTGACGCATTCCTCTTGAACGCCCCTTTGCCGACCAACATGCTGCGCGTTGAGATGTTAAAGGCTGATTTATACTCGGGTTTTACGCAGAGACGCAAGTACGTAAGACATGCATGGCCGACCTTGCGTGGTCAAATCGGCCATTTTGCGTGCTTGCGTGCGTCACCCCAAATTTCTGACTATCCGTCAAAGCTACGCAAGCCCACAAGGCTGTGATTGGTCCGCTAACCACATCCTTTCTGATTCTCGCATTTCCGGTTTCATAGCGTAATACCACTGTTTTTAAAAGCCACAGCAGAAACACAAACAATGGATCCCGTTGAAGACGGTTTGGCTGAAGAGGTCCACAAATATGAGCATTTATATAACCCATCTGACGGAGTATAAGGACACGCAGATAGAGGTAAATTCCTGGAGGGAGATATCGTGAACGTCGGTGTGCAGGTCGAGTCTTAAACGGTCGTTGCGCCACCTGCTGTTCTGGCGTATGGAAAACGCAGGGGAACTAAAAATCAAAACGAGTCCGTCAATCCCAATCTGCAGAAGTAATCTGTAGAAGTATAATTCAGCTTTAGCTGGATGTGCTGGTGAAACAACAACGTCTTCACGAGTGAACATCTGACATCTACGTCTGACTGCGTTAGAGCGGAAATAGTTAAATAGGTATATTGGAAGCTCATTCTGCGCATGCGTAAAAAAATTAAGGCAGTAATCCTGTAATTTAATCCCAATTCATTAACGCGTTGTTTTTCACAGCTCTAATATATATATATATAAATGGCAAAAAATCATATATATATATATATATTTATTAAGTGTGGCTTCAGCCGCATGGGGTCATAGACCCCATGCTGGAAGCACACTTCATGTTCTCCTGCAGGCTTATTAGTTGGAATGCTTCGAGCATTCCAACTATTGTTCTTCGAATCTTTAAAAAACTTATTAGTTGGAATGCTTCGAGCATTCCAACTATTGTTCTTCGAATCTTTAAAAAACTTATTATTAGTTGGAATGCTTCGAGCATTCCAACTATTGTTCTTCGAATCTTTAAAAAACTTATTATTATTATTCTTCTATTTCTTCCGTACGTATTTTGGACTTCTTCAACTCCTTCATATTTTCAGCTACAGAAAAAAGTTCAATTATTCAAATATTCAGCTTCTTAAGCACACGTGTGCAACTTCCTTTTCAAATTTCAGACTTTTCAAATTTTTAAATTATTAAACTTTTTATGATTTTTTTTAAAATGGGACCCAATGGGGAAATCTTCAAATCATCTTCAACTTCAAACGTTTACAGGTTCTTCATACGTTCAGCTAGAGACACAATTTCAAATTTCAAATGTTGACAAAACGTTCAGCTATTATTCTACGCTTTTACATTTTTCATATTTTTTCAAATATTTAAATTATTAAACTTTTTATGAAAATAAAAATGAATGGTTTCCAATGGAAAAACGTTTTAAAATCCGCTTAAACTTCTTCAGCTCCAAAAGCCTAAGGCTCTGCCATGCTTTCAGCTAGAGACACCATTCCAAGTTTAAAATGTTGCCAAAACTTTCAGCTATTACCGTATATCTCCACTTATTGATATATTTTATACTGTCATAATTGTCAGCGTTTTAGTTTTATGTTTTTTTGCCGCCTTTTCTCTCTTTTGCATGAGTGTGTGTTGCGGAGCTCAGAGCACGTGATGTCATGTTAGAGGGCAGACCCACGTCAGATCTTGAAGATTTTTTTTTTTTAAATTTGCCGTAAACTCCGTACCGTGTACTCTTTGGGCATAATTTATAGCTCAAAACGTTGGAAATCTTGTCTTCTGTCATAAACTGCGGTCGATAGGAATCCAACACATTCAGACGTCTCGTAATCGGACTGAATGTGAGAGCAAGTCCACCTCGCTCTGCCATCCGCTTCAATGTTAAATCTCCCTCCAAAGCCACGTCTCCCCTGAAGCTCGTACCTGATTTGTAAATCGCCCGTACAGACACATGTTTTATCGTACAGACTCGCCAGTCACAGTATCTGTTCATCAGGTCTTCCTAACGCTTCATATGCGATATCTAAGCAATTGGGGCTTTTTAAGTATGTTTTTTGGGTGATTTTTGGATAGGTGTTTCCCAGCATTGACTCCATATAATCATCGGCAGTTAGTAATTGTAACTGCCGATGTTTGAATTCATCACCATGGCAACCTCTGACATGAGGGCAGTTCAACAGACACACAGACACTTACACACGCACACACACACAGGACTTCTCTCTCTGTCTCCCTCCCTCCCTTTCTCTATCTGTTCATATATATATTCCACTATTTTCATATCTATTCAGCTGTTTTGTTATTTTCAAATATATTCAGCTTTTTTAAGCTTTATTCAACAATATTTCACTATGTTCAGTATTTAGATGATGCAGTTTTCCTTTCAACTTTTCCAATTATACATTTAAACAAGAAGGATTTTCAACAGTTCAGTTTAATGCTTTTGGGCTTCAACATTTTTCATCAGGTTGTTTTCTTTACATGTTCATATATATTCCACTATTTTCATATATATTCAGTTGTTTTGTTATTTTCAAATATATTCAGCTTTTTTAAAGCTTTTTTAAGCTTTATTCAACAAAATTTCACTATGTTCAGTAATTAGACGATGCAGTTTTCCTTTCAACTTTTCCAATTATACATTTAAACAAGAAGGATTTTCAACAGTTCAGTTTAATGCTTTTGGGCTTCAACACTTTTCATCAGGTAGTTTTCTTTACATGTTCATATATATTCCTCTATTTTCATATAGATTCACCTGTTTTAATTGTAACTGCCGATGTTTGAATTCATCACCATGGCAACCCTTGGAATGAGGGCAGTTTAACAGACACTTAAGCTTTATTCAACTATATTTCACTATTTTCAGCTACATTCAGCAATTTCTTTCAAATATTTCAGCTTTATGCTTCAGCTTTTTGCATTCCAACGCATTTTCCACAGGAAATGCAATTTTCTAGTTAGTTGGAATGCTTCGAGCATTCCAACTATTGTTCTTCGAATCTTTAAAAAACTTATTATTCTATTTCTTCCGTACGTATTTTGGACCTCTTCAGCTCCTTCATATTTTCAGCTACAGAAAAAAGTTCAATTATTCAAATATTCAGCTTCTTAAGCACACGTGTGCAACTTCCTTTTCAAATTTCAGACTTTTCAAATTTTTAAATTATTAAACTTTTTATGATTTTTTTTAAAATGGGACCCAATGGGGAAATCTTCAAATCATCTTCAACTTCAAACGTTTGCAGGTTCTTCATACGTTCAGCTAGAGACACAATTTCAAATTTCAAATGTTGACAAAACGTTCAGCTATTATTCTACGCTTTTACATTTTTCATATTTTTTCAAATATTTAAATTATTAAACTTTTTATAAAAATAAAAATGAATGGTTTCCAATGAAAAACGTTTTAAAACTTCTTCAGCTCCAAAAGCCTAAGGCTCTGCCATGCTTTCAGCTAGAGACACCATTCCAAGTTTAAAATGTTGCCAAAACTGTCAGCTATTACCGCATATCTCCACTTATTGATATATTTTATACTGTCATAATTGTCAGCGTTTTAGTTTTATGTTTTTTTGCCGCCTTTTCTCTCTTTTGCATGAGTGTGTGTTGCGGACCTCAGTGCACGTGATGTCATACTTAGAGGGCAGACCCACGTCAGATCTTGAAGATTTTTTTTTTTTAAATTTGCCGTAAACTCCGTACCGTGTACTCTTTGGGCATAATTTATAGCTCAAAACGTTGGAAATCTTGTCTTCTGTCATAAACTGCGGTCGATAGGAATCCAACACATTCAGACGTCTCGTAATCGGACTGAATGTGAGAGCAAGTCCACCTCGCTCTGCCATCCGCTTCAATGTTAAATCTCCCTCCAAAGCCACGTCTCCCCTGAAGCTCGTACCTGATTTGTAAATCGCCCGTACAGACACATGTTTTATCGTACAGACTCACCAGTCACAGTATCTGTTCATCAAGTCTTCCTAACGCTTCATATGCGATATTGAAGCAATCGGGGCTTTTTAAGTATGTTTTTTGGGTGATTTTTGGATAGGTGTTTCCCAGCATTGACTCCATATAATCATCGGCAGTTAGTAATTGTAACTGCCGATATTTGAATTCATCACCATGGCAACCTCTGACATGAGGGCAGTTCAACAGACACACAGACACTTACACACGCACACACACACAGGACTTCTCTCTCTGTCTCCCACCCTCCCTTTCTCTATCTGTTCATATATATATTCCACTATTTTCATATCTATTCAGCTGTTTTGTTATTTTCAAGTATATTCAGCTTTTTTAAGCTTTATTCAACAATATTTCACTATGTTCAGTATTTAGATGATGCACTTTTCCTTTCAACTTTTCCAATTATACATTTAAACAAGAAGGATTTCCAACAGTTCAGTTTAATGCTTTTGGGCTTCAACACTTTTCATCAGTTAGTTTTCTTTACATGTTCATATATATTCCACTATTTTTATATATATTCAGTTGTTTTGTTATTTTCAAATATATTCAGCTTTTTTAAGCTTTATTCAACAATATTTCACTATGTTCAGTATTTAGATGATGCACTTTTCCTTTCAACTTTTCCAATTATACATTTAAACAAGAAGGATTTTCAACAGTTCAGTTTAATGCTTTTGGGCTTCAACACTTTTCATCAGGTAGTTTTCTTTACATGTTCATATATATTCCACTATTTTCATACATATTCAGGTGTTTTATTCAGTTGTTTTGTTATTTTCAAATATATTCAGCTTTTTTAAAGCTTTTTTAAGCTTTATTCAACAATATTTCACTATGTTCAGTGTTTAGATGATGCAGTTTTCCTTTCACCTTTTCCAATTATACATTTAAACAACAAGGATTTTCAACAGTTCAGTTTAATGCTTTTGGGCTTCAACACTTTTCATCAGGTAGTTTTCTTTACATGTTCATATATATTCCACTATTTTCATATATATTCACCTGTTTTGATAAATATTCCAGTATTTTCATATACATTCAGCTGTTTTCATATATATTCAGCTTTAAGCTTTTTTTAAGCTTTATTCAACTTTATTTCACTATTTTCAGCTACATTCAGCAATTTCTTTCAAATATTTCAGCTTTATGCTTCAGCTTTTTGCATTCCAACGCATTTTCAGCAGGAAATGCTCTTTCTAGTTATTATTCTATTTCTTCCGTACGTATTTTGGACCTCTTCAGCTCCTTCATATTTTCAGCTACAGAAAAAAGTTCAATTATTCAAATATTCAGCTTCTTAAGCACACGTGTGCAACTTCCTTTTCAAATTTCAGACTTTTCAAATTTTTAAATTATTAAACTTTTTATGATTTTTTTTAAAATGGGACCCAATGGGGAAATCTTCAAATCATCTTCAACTTCAAACGTTTGCAGGTTCTTCATACGTTCAGCTAGAGACACAATTTCAAATTTCAAATGTTGACAAAACGTTCAGCTATTATTCTACGCTTTTACATTTTTCATATTTTTTCAAATATTTAAATTATTAAACTTTTTATAAAAATAAAAATGAATGGTTTCCAATGAAAAACGTTTTAAAACTTCTTCAGCTCCAAAAGCCTAAGGCTCTGCCATGCTTTCAGCTAGAGACACCATTCCAAGTTTAAAATGTTGCCAAAACTTTCAGGTATTGCCGCATATCTCCACTTATTGATATATTTTATACTGTCATAATTGTCAGCGTTTTAGTTTTATGTTTTTTTGCCGCCTTTTCTCTCTTTTGCATGAGTGTGTGTTGCGGACCTCAGTGCACGTGATGTCATACTTAGAGGGCAGACCCACGTCAGATCTTGAAGATTTTTTTTTTTTAAATTTGCCGTAAACTCCGTACCGTGTACTCTTTGGGCATAATTTATAGCTCAAAACGTTGGAAATCTTGTCTTCTGTCATAAACTGCGGTCGATAGGAATCCAACACATTCAGACGTCTCGTAATCGGACTGAATGTGAGAGCAAGTCCACCTCGCTCTGCCATCCGCTTCAATGTTAAATCTCCCTCCAAAGCCACGTCTCCCCTGAAGCTCGTACCTGATTTGTAAATCGCCCGTACAGACACATGTTTTATCGTACAGACTCACCAGTCACAGTATCTGTTCATCAAGTCTTCCTAACGCTTCATATGCGATATCTAAGCAATCGGGGCTTTTTAAGTATGTTTTTTGGGTGATTTTTGGATAGGTGTTTGCCAGCATTGACTCCATATAATCATCGGCAGTTAGTAATTGTAACTGCCGATATTTGAATTCATCACCATGGCAACCTCTGACATGAGGGCAGTTCAACAGACACACAGACACTTACACACGCACACACACACAGGACTTCTCTCTCTGTCTCCCTCCCTCCCTTTCTCTATCTGTTCATATATATATTCCACTATTTTCATATCTATTCAGCTGTTTTGTTATTTTCAAATATATTCAGCTTTTTTAAGCTTTATTCAACAATATTTTACTATGTTCAGTGTTTAGATGATGCACTTTTCCATTCAACTTTTCCAATTATACATTTAAACAAGAAGGATTTTCAACAGTTCAGTTTAATGCTTTTGGGCTTCAACACTTTTCATCAGTTAGTTTTCTTTACATGTTCATATATATTCCACTATTTTTATATATATTCAGTTGTTTTGTTATTTTCAAATATATTCAGCTTTTTTAAGCTTTATTCAACAATATTTCACTATGTTCAGTATTTAGATGATGCACTTTTCCTTTCAACTTTTCCAATTATACATTTAAACAAGAAGGATTTTCAACAGTTCAGTTTAATGCTTTTGGGCTTCAACACTTTTCATCAGGTAGTTTTCTTTACATGTTCATATATATTCCACTATTTTTATATATATTCAGTTGTTTTGTTATTTTCAAATATATTCAGCTTTTTTAAGCTTTATTCAACAATATTTCACTATGTTCAGTATTTAGATGATGCACTTTTCCTTTCAACTTTTCCAATTATACATTTAAACAAGAAGGATTTTCAACAGTTCAGTTTAATGCTTTTGGGCTTCAACACTTTTCATCAGGTAGTTTTCTTTACATGTTCATATATATTCCACTATTTTCATACATATTCAGGTGTTTTATTCAGTTGTTTTGTTATTTTCAAATATATTCAGCTTTTTTAAAGCTTTTTTAAGCTTTATTCAACAATATTTCACTATGTTCAGTGTTTAGATGATGCAGTTTTCCTTTCACCTTTTCCAATTATACATTTAAACAACAAGGATTTTCAACAGTTCAGTTTAATGCTTTTGGGCTTCAACACTTTTCATCAGGTAGTTTTCTTTACATGTTCATATATATTCCACTATTTTCATATATATATTCACCTGTTTTGATAAATATTCCAGTATTTTCATATACATTCAGCTGTTTTCATATATATTCAGCTTTAAGCTTTTTTTAAGCTTTATTCAACTTTATTTCACTATTTTCAGCTACATTCAGCAATTTCTTTCAAATATTTCAGCTTTATGCTTCAGCTTTTTGCATTCCAACGCATTTTCCACAGGAAATGCAATTTCTAGTTATTATTATTCTTCTATTTCTTCCGTACGTATTTTGGACCTCTTCAGCTCCTTCATATTTTCAGCTACAGAAAAAAGTTCAATTATTCAAATATTCAGCTTCTTAAGCACACGTGTGCAACTTCCTTTTCAAATTTCAGACTTTTCAAATTTTTAAATTATTAAACTTTTTATGATTTTTTTTAAAATGGGACCCAATGGGGAAATCTTCAAATCATCTTCAACTTCAAACGTTTGCAGGTTCTTCATACGTTCAGCTAGAGACACAATTTCAAATTTCAAATGTTGACAAAACGTTCAGCTATTATTCTACGCTTTTACATTTTTCATATTTTTTCAAATATTTAAATTATTAAACTTTTTATAAAAATAAAAATGAATGGTTTCCAATGAAAAACGTTTTAAAACTTCTTCAGCTCCAAAAGCCTAAGGCTCTGCCATGCTTTCAGCTAGAGACACCATTCCAAGTTTAAAATGTTGCCAAAACTTTCAGGTATTGCCGCATATCTCCACTTATTGATATATTTTATACTGTCATAATTGTCAGCGTTTTAGTTTTATGTTTTTTTGCCGCCTTTTCTCTCTTTTGCATGAGTGTGTGTTGCGGACCTCAGTGCACGTGATGTCATACTTAGAGGGCAGACCCACGTCAGATCTTGAAGATTTTTTTTTTTTAAATTTGCCGTAAACTCCGTACCGTGTACTCTTTGGGCATAATTTATAGCTCAAAACGTTGGAAATCTTGTCTTCTGTCATAAACTGCGGTCGATAGGAATCCAACACATTCAGACGTCTCGTAATCGGACTGAATGTGAGAGCAAGTCCACCTCGCTCTGCCATCCGCTTCAATGTTAAATCTCCCTCCAAAGCCACGTCTCCCCTGAAGCTCGTACCTGATTTGTAAATCGCCCGTACAGACACATGTTTTATCGTACAGACTCACCAGTCACAGTATCTGTTCATCAAGTCTTCCTAACGCTTCATATGCGATATCTAAGCAATCGGGGCTTTTTAAGTATGTTTTTTGGGTGATTTTTGGATAGGTGTTTGCCAGCATTGACTCCATATAATCATCGGCAGTTAGTAATTGTAACTGCCGATATTTGAATTCATCACCATGGCAACCTCTGACATGAGGGCAGTTCAACAGACACACAGACACTTACACACGCACACACACACAGGACTTCTCTCTCTGTCTCCCTCCCTCCCTTTCTCTATCTGTTCATATATATATTCCACTATTTTCATATCTATTCAGCTGTTTTGTTATTTTCAAATATATTCAGCTTTTTTAAGCTTTATTCAACAATATTTTACTATGTTCAGTGTTTAGATGATGCACTTTTCCATTCAACTTTTCCAATTATACATTTAAACAAGAAGGATTTTCAACAGTTCAGTTTAATGCTTTTGGGCTTCAACACTTTTCATCAGTTAGTTTTCTTTACATGTTCATATATATTCCACTATTTTTATATATATTCAGTTGTTTTGTTATTTTCAAATATATTCAGCTTTTTTAAGCTTTATTCAACAATATTTCACTATGTTCAGTATTTAGATGATGCACTTTTCCTTTCAACTTTTCCAATTATACATTTAAACAAGAAGGATTTTCAACAGTTCAGTTTAATGCTTTTGGGCTTCAACACTTTTCATCAGGTAGTTTTCTTTACATGTTCATATATATTCCACTATTTTTATATATATTCAGTTGTTTTGTTATTTTCAAATATATTCAGCTTTTTTAAGCTTTATTCAACAATATTTCACTATGTTCAGTATTTAGATGATGCACTTTTCCTTTCAACTTTTCCAATTATACATTTAAACAAGAAGGATTTTCAACAGTTCAGTTTAATGCTTTTGGGCTTCAACACTTTTCATCAGGTAGTTTTCTTTACATGTTCATATATATTCCACTATTTTCATACATATTCAGGTGTTTTATTCAGTTGTTTTGTTATTTTCAAATATATTCAGCTTTTTTAAAGCTTTTTTAAGCTTTATTCAACAATATTTCACTATGTTCAGTGTTTAGATGATGCAGTTTTCCTTTCACCTTTTCCAATTATACATTTAAACAACAAGGATTTTCAACAGTTCAGTTTAATGCTTTTGGGCTTCAACACTTTTCATCAGGTAGTTTTCTTTACATGTTCATATATATTCCACTATTTTCATATATATATTCACCTGTTTTGATAAATATTCCAGTATTTTCATATACATTCAGCTGTTTTCATATATATTCAGCTTTAAGCTTTTTTTAAGCTTTATTCAACTTTATTTCACTATTTTCAGCTACATTCAGCAATTTCTTTCAAATATTTCAGCTTTATGCTTCAGCTTTTTGCATTCCAACGCATTTTCCACAGGAAATGCAATTTCTAGTTATTATTATTCTTCTATTTCTTCCGTACGTATTTTGGACCTCTTCAGCTCCTTCATATTTTCAGCTACAGAAAAAAGTTCAATTATTCAAATATTCAGCTTCTTAAGCACACGTGTGCAACTTCCTTTTCAAATTTCAGACTTTTCAAATTTTTAAATTATTAAACTTTTTATGATTTTTTTTAAAATGGGACCCAATGGGGAAATCTTCAAATCATCTTCAACTTCAAACGTTTGCAGGTTCTTCATACGTTCAGCTAGAGACACAATTTCAAATTTCAAATGTTGACAAAACGTTCAGCTATTATTCTACGCTTTTACATTTTTCATATTTTTTCAAATATTTAAATTATTAAACTTTTTATAAAAATAAAAATGAATGGTTTCCAATGAAAAACGTTTTAAAACTTCTTCAGCTCCAAAAGCCTAAGGCTCTGCCATGCTTTCAGCTAGAGACACCATTCCAAGTTTAAAATGTTGCCAAAACTTTCAGCTATTACCGCATATCTCCACTTATTGATATATTTTATACTGTCATAATTGTCAGCGTTTTAGTTTTATGTTTTTTTGCCGCCTTTTCTCTCTTTTGCATGAGTGTGTGTTGCGGAGCTCAGTGCACGTGATGTCATACTTAGAGGGCAGACCCACGTCAGATCTTGAAGATTTTTTTTTTTTTAATTTGCCGTAAACTCCGTACCGTGTACTCTTTGGGCATAATTTATAGCTCAAAACGTTGGAAATCTTGTCTTCTGTCATAAACTGCGGTCGATAGGAATCCAACACATTCAGACGTCTCGTAATCGGACTGAATGTGAGAGCAAGTCCACCTCGCTCTGCCATCCGCTTCAATGTTAAATCTCCCTCCAAAGCCACGTCTCCCCTGAAGCTCGTACCTGATTTGTAAATCGCCCGTACAGACACATGTTTTATCGTACAGACTCACCAGTCACAGTATCTGTTCATCAAGTCTTCCTAACGCTTCATATGCGATATTGAAGCAATCGGGGCTTTTTAAGTATGTTTTTTGGGTGATTTTTGGATAGGTGTTTCCCAGCATTGACTCCATATAATCATCGGCAGTTAGTAATTGTAACTGCCGATATTTGAATTCATCACCATGGCAACCTCTGACATGAGGGCAGTTTAACAGACACACAGACACTTACACACGCACACACACACAGGACTTCTCTCTCTGTCTCCCTCCCTCCCTTTCTCTATCTGTTCATGTATATATTCCACTATTTTCATATCTATTCAGCTGTTTTGTTATTTTCAAGTATATTCAGCTTTTTTAAGCTTTATTCAACAATATTTTACTATGTTCAGTGTTTAGATGATGCACTTTTCCTTTCAACTTTTCCAATTATACATTTAAACAAGAAGGATTTTCAACAGTTCAGTTTAATGCTTTTGGGCTTCAACACTTTTCATCAGTTAGTTTTCTTTACATGTTCATATATATTCCACTATTTTTATATATATTCAGTTGTTTTGTTATTTTCAAATATATTCAGCTTTTTTAAGCTTTATTCAACAATATTTCACTATGTTCAGTATTTAGATGATGCACTTTTCCTTTCAACTTTTCCAATTATACATTTAAACAAGAAGGATTTTCAACAGTTCAGTTTAATGCTTTTGGGCTTCAACACTTTTCATCAGGTAGTTTTCTTTACATGTTCATATATATTCCACTATTTTTTATATATATTCAGTTGTTTTGTTATTTTCAAATATATTCAGCTTTTTTAAGCTTTATTCAACAATATTTCACTATGTTCAGTATTTGGATGATGCACTTTTCCTTTCAACTTTTCCAATTATACATTTAAACAAGAAGGATTTTCAACAGTTCAGTTTAATGCTTTTGGGCTTCAACACTTTTCATCAGGTAGTTTTCTTTACATGTTCATATATATTCCACTATTTTCATACATATTCAGGTGTTTTATTCAGTTGTTTTGTTATTTTCAAATATATTCAGCTTTTTTAAAGCTTTTTTAAGCTTTATTCAACAATATTTCACTATGTTCAGTGTTTAGATGATGCAGTTTTCCTTTCACCTTTTCCAATTATACATTTAAACAACAAGGATTTTCAACAGTTCAGTTTAATGCTTTTGGGCTTCAACACTTTTCATCAGGTAGTTTTCTTTACATGTTCATATATATTCCACTATTTTCATATATATTCACCTGTTTTGATAAATATTCCAGTATTTTCATATACATTCAGCTGTTTTCATATATATTCAGCTTTAAGCTTTTTTTAAGCTTTATTCAACTTTATTTCACTATTTTCAGCTACATTCAGCAATTTCTTTCAAATATTTCAGCTTTATGCTTCAGCTTTTTGCATTCCAACGCATTTTCAGCAGGAAATGCTCTTTCTAGTTATTATTATTATTCTTCTTATAGTCAAACCACTACTCCTCCCAGAGCGTTGCCAGCACATGCGCAAAAATTACATCGAAACGTGCGGTTTGCGCGGGAATCGTGAGGTATGACTTTTCTAAGAGATTCGCCCGTACGTTTTCCCGAAAAATGCAAAAAACATAAAAAAAATTTCACGAAATGTTCGTAGAGGGTGGCGCGCCAATTAACAGAGTGAGAAGAAGCGACAGAAACTGTTAAAAAAATAAAACGTATTTTGTCTTTACTCCCACAATGTTCACTCTTCATACACCATTGTTGGATAGAAACGTTGGAAATCTTGTCTTCTGTCATAAACTGCGGTCGATAGGAATCCAACAGACTCAGACGTCTTGAAATCGGACTGAATGTGAGAGCAAGTCCACCTCGCTCTGCCATCCGCCACCATGTTAAATCTCCCTCCAAAGCCACGTCTCCCCTGAAGCTCGTACCTGATTTGTAAATCGCCCGTACAGACACATGTTTTATCGTACAGACTCGCCAGTCACAGTATCTGTTCATCAGGTCTTCCTAACGCTCAATATGCGATATCGAAGCAATAGTGGCTTTTAAAGTACCTTTTTTTTTTAATAGTTTGAAAGGAGTTCCACAGTATTTAGGTCTATTAAGCTCAGCGTAAGGAAGTCCCTTTGAAGTCATCACCATGGCAACCTTTGATCTAACGACCCACAGGTGTTCTCGTTAGTGCAGTTTAACAGACACGCAGACACTTACACACGCACACACAACACAGATGACTTCTGTCTCTCTGTCTGTTTGTCTCACACACACATACACAAACACACACACACACACACACAAACAAACAAACACATACACAAACACACACACACAAACACACACACACAAAGACGTTTACGTGTGTTTTATATTGTGTAGTTGTCAACAGTGTGATCATTAATAAGGTCATATGATATTTCATATACGTTTGTGTGTGTTCAGGACGTTCAGTAGTTTATTTCCTTAAGTCCACAGTCCAGTCTGCCTCTAATCAGTCTGCTGGCGCTCACTTGGTCACCATGACGACGGCAGCACACAGGTGCTTCATATCAGCCAATCAGTTTAACACACAAACCAACTCAAGTGCTTTGGAGGAGAGACGGGCGTCAGAAACAAAAGCTATATATTGCGACGTCTTACGGCAGTAGTAGCCACACTTTCAAAATTTCTTGCGAAATTTTCTAGTTATTATTATTATTATTTATTTTGTAGTTAAATGTTCATTGTTAGCGTTGTTGTTAAATGTTGAGCATGTTCTGCCAGAACAAATTCCTTGTTTGTGCAAACTCACTTATTATAAATGGTTCTGATTCTGATTCTCAAATACAATGAAAATTCCTTGTGTGGTCAATCCTAAGTTTTATAAGAAGGCAATTTCCACATCACTTATTCATTTTCTTTAATGAACTGAACAATATCAATAATCAGAGTACTTACCAACACTAAAATATGTGGTTACAATGGATCTAGGACGTATTTGTAACTAGACTGCATACTGTAAAAGCTATAGAGTATATTTGGGATACAAAATACATTAAATAAAAATACATACAAACAGTAATAGACAATCAAATATTCTGATGGATATCATTTGTTGGATTTGATGTAAGCATAGATCACACACTGATCATCAGGAGACATTCAGGGTCCAACCGTGTGATTATTAAAGTCGGATCTGGGACCTCCAGGGGTCTGTGACACATTATAAAATCATGCTGTATTTAAATAAAGAAGTAGATGTATACCAAAAAAACAAGCATATTGTGTCTATTACTCCCACTCACATTAGCTTTGGCACAATAGGAACTCTGATATGATAGTGAGTTGCTGTAATAAGTTATTTATTTTTAAGTTTAAAGCACAAATGGCAAAAATAAAAACCTTATTTAAGCACTTATAAGCTTTAGACTGGAAAGTTTAAAGGTCTAGATTTATTAGGCTATGTTAGTCTTGCCAAGTTGAATCTGAACGCAATTTGATAAAAAAAAAAAATCCCCCTCTGTAATTGTCCTGCTCTGGACTTGTCTCCTTATCTCTTATCTTAACATCATTCATGTTGATGCTGTGTTTCTGTTTCTCACTATAAAACAGGTCAAAAGTATTATGGTTAAAGTTTTAAAATAGACATACTTCTGATGCTATCTGAGAATTTTTTAAAATGCAGCAAGAATATGGTTAATATGTGATATGATTTTTAGGGGGTACATGGAAAATGTCCCTGGCCCCAAAACGTTTTAGAACAGCTGGTCTAACCAGCATCATAACTCTCTGTGCAGCGCTGGCTCCATGTGGTACAATAGTGAACTGCAGGGTCAAAAAGAGCTCTTCTGTAATGCATGGGGACTTGCATAGTTTGGGCTATTTATAAAAAAACCAAGGCCTGCATCCGACAATGCTTCTGCTACAAGGAGCTCAGATCAGCCACGTCTATGCTGGCACTTTGATGTTGCTTCTGAAACCAACACAATGGCCTGAGCTTTCTTTTCTCCATAAGTGATAACTACAGTGTGCCTGCTAATTAAATGCAACACCAGCACTGTAGTGCTACAACTGGCTCTGCCTTTGAGTTGCTGTGATACTTAACTTTATAATCAATGTGCATGCATGGTATTTGTTTGACACTTTTAGCCCAATTGCAAAAAATTGCACACCCATACTAAAACAAGTGTATCTCTGCAAGGGCTATATCAATAATGTTGGTGTTATAATAAAGACAACACTTGTGAGATTTGGCCACATGTGTACTTATCAGTATATATGTTACTGGTTAAGTGTTGGAAGAAAAACTTTACTCTCAATCAGTTTCTCTGTTTCACTTAATCAGTTACTATTTCACTGTTATATTCAGAATATAACTTAGACACGAACGTAGCATGTCTCCTGATAGTCAATAGCCTGGGCTGTTTGTCTCTGTCTATGATATGACCATCCTGAGGCCAATCTAAAGACGTCTTTGGGGGATAACGTGAGCCTTTGATTATTGATAATAATAAGTATGTAAAAAGCTAGTGCTTTCGGAGAGCAGAGAGCACGCATTCGGAGAGCAGACTTGGATATGCAATTAGTAAACAGTGTATCACTGGCTCTGCTCCTTCCTTGCAACAAATAAATGTCCTGATTGATGATTTTACCACCAGGTGTCAAGTAAATGTTTCTATCATTAAGAGTAAATGAAGATGGCACGCGGCGGAAAGAAAAAAAAACACTTAGTATCTCTTTGGAATGATGCAGCTGCAGGTGTAAACATCTACCAAATCACAGCACAAGGTGTGAACAGTCTCTGCAAAGTTTGACTTTGATAAAGTGAAGCAGCAAAATATCGTTCAGGTGAATTTACAAATCGTGTGTTTTGGATTTGTGTGTGCCATTGAAGTTTTCGAATGTACCACGCTCTATATTACCCTATATATCACTATGCAATTCAATTCAGTTTATTTTATACAGCCCAAAATCACAAATACCTCGGAGGGCTTTACAATCTGTACACATAACATCTCTGTCATAGGATAGGATCAGGAAAAACTCCTCTAAATAAAGATAGTAAAAACACTAATGCTGTTAAATACATCTAAATACAGCAGTAGCATACACTAAAAAAAAACACAAATAATGCTCTGTGCCCTCAAATTATAATGCAATATTTGACATAGTCAGATTTTTCTCGGCCTATATGAGCCTAATCTTGTTTTAATCATGACAGCCTATAGGATCTCTCTATAAGCACCAAAATGAGATCGACAGCACTGTTAGCCAACCAGAATCCGTTTTCTGTCAAACGCTCGCTACAATTTGCTCATAAAAATTGTACCCACTGAAGTCATGAAGTCAGTCATCAGTTAGCAATGCGGATACAGCGCTTAAAGACTGCCAATTGTCTTTAGCAAAACTAAGTCATATTTCTCTACTATCGCTCTAATTTTTTAATTGTACATGGCTGTGTTGGATTATGTTTTGCTGATCTTTGTTGGAGAAGAAATTGAAGGGTATATCGTTAATCTGCAGGTTGTCTTCTTTCTACAAAGCTATTCCGTTTGTCTCAAGCATGAAGCTAACAACACAAAAATCTGCGAGTGTTTGAACTTTTTGCATGATATTAATATTGATATTTGGTCATTTGTAACGTAACGTTCGTAACATAACATTCGTAACATAACATTCGTAACATTGTGTTAAGAGTGTTTAGAGCATGTACAAAAAGTTTTACATAGTCTTGTAACCCACTCTGCTGTTTGATTATATTCAACTTTTGATTAGTCCATCGTTTCACAAAAGGCTTAAAAGGTTTACATGTTCAATTACGTATTTTAAAGATCAACTGTGTGACTGCTCATACTGTCAGATTGAAGGGACTATCCCCAGCTTCTGTTAAATTATATTTACATCACTAGTCTACCAAACAGTGATGTAAATATATGACTTTTGTATTTCAATCACCCACCTGTTGTTATTGGTCAACTTGACGTTGTGTCCCGGCATCAGGACCTTGCCATTCTTTAGCCAGATGAGGTGAGGCTCCGGGACGCCCTGGGCCACACAAGTGAACACAGCACTGCCCCCTGCTGGTTTGGACACTGACTGTGGCCACTGCAGAAACTCAGGAGGAGCTGAGGAGAAGCAGACAGGCAAGGGAGACAAGATGCAGACAACAATTAGAACCATCACAACATAAAACTACATAACAGTCTCAGGTTCCCCATGAACCGTAATGGATACATTTATTTAAAATAATATATTTACGATTTACAGTTTCAAAGATGTATGCATTTTGTATTGCCATGCCTTATGTCGTGCTCTATTCAGTAAAAATGTGTCTTGGGTCAATTATAACAGTTGAATGAATCAGGTTGAGATGAAATATGACCTGTTTAAGTTCCGAAAACTAGCTCTAAAATAGTTTAAATCCAACTGTTCGAATAAAGATAACATTACATTATGTATTTCACAATCATTGTGTTGTTAACCAGCATAGAGTAAAAACATTTAGAACTGACTTTATGACAGGTGAAACTATATTTTGGGAATGGGGTGAAAACTGAATCAGTCGCGAGCATTGCTGTCAATTCGAGTTCTTAGAAAGAAAATCGTAACCGCAAAAAAACAATCAGCTGGTCAAACTTTAAAAAAACATAATCGGCCAATAAAATTGCAATCTCAGCTAGGGGTTATAGTCTCTACCATAACAATAAATCCAACGGTGCATGTTAGGATATCAAAAGTTCTGAAAAAAAAACATCCTTCACAGCTACAGGAATATCTTTCAGGAATTCTGTTTAATCTTCCATCTGTTAAATACAAAAGGAAAATATAAGTAATGTAAATATTATATTTGAAATCAAACCTCCCTAAATCATTCAGAAATATGACGAAAGTTTCATAGAAAGTATGCGGTGGATGTCTATCCAACCCCAAAGGATAGTCAGGTTCCTTTAGAATACGCACACGCGCACGCGAACACACACACACACACACACACACACACACACACACATACAGGGTTGACTGCTCATCTTGACACCCAGTTCAATACTAGAGGCACAATAGGCATAATGTTGAGATATGGGCAGCTGTATTTAAGCCCTAAAGCCCCTCCCACTTAAGCCCATACG
Organism: Clinocottus analis; assembly: GCF_023055335.1. NCBI lineage: Eukaryota > Metazoa > Chordata > Actinopteri > Perciformes > Cottidae > Clinocottus > Clinocottus analis. The sequence continues at coordinate 18,856,399 of NW_027175865.1, forward strand.
CGGCATCTCATTAATCTATTGACCCCAACACCCTCTTTGAACCCCCACACCCCAACCATCCATCCATCCATGAGCTACGGTGGGGTCAAGAGGGTTCCCATTTTAATAGGGAAACATTCATCACTGCAGTTTGTCTTTTGGTCAGAGCATTTGTATCAATTCTCCCATGGAGACAACAGAATGCACTGATACACATCACAGAAAAAAACAGACCAGGACCCTATTCCACAAATGTGGTTCAACAAATCCGATCAAAAGTCCTATTTTCCAGCTTAACCTAACGAGATGATTGACTACAGAATATGTCGGTTCCACGGAGGTGGATCCGCCCACAAACGGTCTCGTTTATTCTAACCAGACGTCAGTTCACAGGATAACTGTGCGTGCCCTCTCCTCTTCAGAAGGGAGAAAAGTCGAACGCCAAATTCATGATGTTGTCTTTCTAAAAAGACATATAAACTCAAAGAATGACTGTCTCGTTTCTCTGCTGATGAGCAGAAGTTGATTAAGACTACATACGATGAATTTAAGTCCATAATCATGACAAAATCTAATGGTGCTTTCACATTTAAGCGTAGCGAACATTCGCAACACTTCCTGTTGTGAATGCAGCGTATAGCCGCGTAACACTAGTCAGTGCAGAAATATCAGTAAATGTGTCAAACTAAATAAAATGTATCTGCTAATTTTAAGTGCCTCATCACCCAAATCATTCAGATTATATTTATTTAAATGTGCCTGCTGGTAGTAGTATACGAATCAATATACACTTATGAGGCTATATGTACTGTATGCATGTATGTATCATGAACTATGTGTGTATTCATGTAACCTATGTGTGTTCAGATTACCATATAACTAGGAGTTTGAATATTTGTATGGGCAGATCAGTATGTATGTATTATTCATAATCAGAAATTCAATAAGTTGAAGCAGGGATAAGTATTGTTATCTTGAGTTCACCTTTATCGTGTTCTACAGTAATGATATGCATCGTGTACTCATGGATGTGTTGAAAGCGCTCATACTTATATGATAGTCAATGACTATCATATAAGTATGAGCGCTTTCAACACATCCATGAGTTTCTAAAGCGCTAAATAAACGTTATGAGCAGCACGGCATGAGCAAATGCCTGTCATCAGAGCTGTAGCAAATGACAGGCTTGTCCCATATGAAGAAGAATAGGCAGAACCAGTTCTTCATCGCTGACTCTCGTTGGCTAAAGTAGCTTGTCAGTCAGGATCTGAAGCTCCTATTGGCTCAAGTGAGGATTCATTGGAAAGGTTCGAATTCAGCCTCCATTTTGAGTACACCTATACGTCTGTGCTCAAAACGAGATACAGCCAGAAACATGGCGATATAGTTTCATATCTCCAGCTGATATAACGCGATGCAACACCAGTCTGTGGATATTTATGGTGAAATCACATGTTTTTTGTTTGTTTTTTTGTATTGAACATTTTAACGTAAGAATACCATTTTTGTTGGACTGTTATGGATATATGGATCATAAATGAGGCTTCTTTGGTAAGTTGCCTGCATTTGCATATCGCTTATTTGCTGGTTGTTGCCTGGACCAATGCTGAGCTGTTGGCTGCAGTGGGGGTCGCAGCTTGACGTGGTTAGCCTGGTTGGACGCACAAGAACCGGAGCCTTCCTTAGCACCGCCGCACTCGTATATTACGTTTACAATGTACAAATTGTCGGTGCAAATCCATGTCGGAACGGATGATCATTGACATCCAAGTCTGACACAGCCCCTTCAGGTGTCACCCAAGGTTCGGCCCCTTCCTCTTCATACCGTACTTGCTTCCTCTTGGCACCAACATACGCTACCACGGTCTCAACTTTCACTGCTATACCGACGACACACAGCTCTATATCTCAACCAAATCCATCACCTACTCCACCATCAGCAACTGCCTCACACATACAAAGACCTGGATGCAGGCCAACTTCCTGAAACTCAACAGCAACAAATCCTCATCATCCTCGGTCCCAAATGACGAAACAAATGCCACCACAACTTCTCCCTCTGCACCGATGACTTCTGTTCCAGCCTCCACACACGTCACATCACAAAAAAATCTTCTTTCATCTTAAAAACATCGCCCGTTTACGCCCCTCCCTAATACAGTAATTCTACTGTATCTCTGTATTGTAATGCAGTTTAATCAGAATGAAATAGCTATCTCAAGACAATTTGCACCAGTATATCAAATACAAAATTATGTTTAAGGCATTGTTTCCTTCATTGTGTGTGTGTGTGTGTGCGTGTGTGTGTGTGTGTGCGTGTGTGTGTGTGTGTGTGTGTGTGTGTGTGTGTGTGTGTGTGTGTGTGTGTGTGTGTGTGTGTGTGTTATTTCTCAGGGGGTAGCTGTCCACCCATCCATCTGTTCACCATCATGTTAGAAAGTGTCTCATCGTCAGCTGACCGTTCGGTCCATACTCTGTCTATATTAATCAATGATTCTGTTTGTTTGTTTTCTTTTTTGGGGGGACATCTGTCCACTGCTTGGACAGGCTCTGAAAATAACTACATTTGAATATGTGTGAACCATAAAACTGCTAAAAGTGCAAAATGTCACCAAAGCACAGTTTAAATTGGATGAGCAGTGAATGTATTTAAATATGAATTAATAAAAGGTACTCCAAGAAACATTAAAGGTCTAAATATTATTGCATTATGCTGCAAAGAGTATTTTAATGTGTTAAACGTTAAAGGTCCTTTAACCTCTTAACTATTTCTCAGAATGTTAATTGGAAACAACCATGTAATCTGGTACCAATTTTATTTTGGTTTTACAGAAAGAGTCAAGAAGTTAGAAAGTAGTTCTTAAATGTACAATGAAGAGAATAGTATAGTGTGTAGTATAGTGTGTAAGCAGTTGTTAGAGTTGATGGAATCAGTACTGAGTGTTTAAACTCAAGTACAGATTAATTTTATACTGACTATTGACGATTTAATAACATTGTCGGAGTTTATTTTATCAACAGGAATGAAAAAATGGAGGATGGTCATATGTGTTACAGGGCAGTACAGCTGTCTGATGAATGCTGTTGATTAAAAAAATACAATATTTTCTTTCGAGATTAGGTGGAGTATCAAGTGTTTGTTTCTAAACCCAACCATATTTGGACAGTTAACTCTGCTTAATTTCAGTTCACACTCATGTAACTCCCCCGAACCTTTTTACTGCCAGATTTGACATAAATTACATTGTAATTGTACTGCATTGACATTACACCCCTTAAACAAATGCACATTTGGTAATTAAGTTATGTGGCTCAGCATGATACTGAAGATTTTTTTTTTGCTGATGTTCACATTATATGTGAGAAGTACATTGAGGCCCTTAATTTGCATGATAAAAAATCTGCAGCTCATCTCTCCTTCAAAACAGGTTGAGAAAAATGAGGAGGAAAGAGGGAGGGAGGGATTTGCCTAAATCGTTGTCCATCCATTGTGTCTCTTTCTCCGAGGTGACACCCTGGTTGCCATGACCCCTCCACCCATTCATCATCCTGTTCGCCCTAATTTACCCTGAGACCACACCTTCTTTCTCTTCCACCTCTATCAGTCCGTGTTGACTCCGCCACCTCCTCCCTCACACCCAACTGTTTTCACACACCCTGCATCCTCCTGTCGAGGTCAGGGATCGTAGGTCATTAATTCCCTTTAAACCCCCCTCGTGTTGCACCCTGCATTGACCGTCTAGCTCTCCTCCACTTTTTGTCTCTTTGTATGTGGTCTTCTTTGTCCCTTCATTGTGACCATGACCGTGGACAAACACACACACACACACACATCGTTTGGACTTCAGCTTGATAAAAAAAGTGTTCGCCTACACATTAACAACTTTACTGGAGTTTAGCGTTATAAAAGACAAATGAATAAGATCAAACATGTGCTTATTGTTTTATTATGTCTAATTGCTTTAATGTTTTCTAGATTTAAAAAACCTTTTCTATTGCTCAAATTAGGTTAACATAGATTTAGAGCCTGTGACGTGACAGTTACAAAAGCCTGTGGTTGTAAATTCGGCTTTAAATCCTCAATAAAATAAACACAAAGGTTTGTTAATGTAAAGAAAAGCATAAATTATATAAATGGAAAGGTAACTGTTGTTGCTTTTGTATGCACTTCAGTGTTGAACCTGCAGTGGAAGTGCAACTCAGATGGTCATTATTCTTTTTCTCTCAGATTCTTTGTGTGACCTTATTGTTGATTGACCATCATTTCTACACAAATTGTATTTAGGTAATCTTATTTTCTTTCTAGACTACACTGACTTTTTTCCTTCACAGATCTAAATCCTGTTGAAACTTATCGGAGTCCATAAATGTTAAACACACTTCCAACATATACAAACAAAGTCATGTTTTATTCCATATGTGCTACTGTTTGTGACATAATATCACATGATCTGCAATATGATGTTGTTACATTAGATATGATATACAATTTTCATCTCACCTTATTATATTGGGAATCCAAAATGTGATTTTTACAATCGAGCTGTTTGTCAAACAGCTCAATTGTAAAAATCACATTTTGGATCCACAGGAAGACATTTCCACTTATAAATCACTGGCTGCAAACCCAAAAGGAGAGCAAATTGATCAATACAATGAAGAATTTATTAGAGCTTGGCCCCTGCCCCCCTTTACATTTAGGCACTGCCATTCACTGTGAGATAGTGACAGGGGAAAGTGTTGAATGATCTGCTCAAAGAGTCGGACACAATAAAAAAAGTCAACGATGGATGAAGGAAAAGGTCGAAATAATAAATACAAATAAATACATTACATATATACAGCTGGCCAAAGCTCCAATCCTCCACCCCAACTAATCGAACTGGGGCAAAGGTGAGAATAGCGTTGGTATTGACGCTTTCCTTCCTCTCCCCTCAGCACTACCAACAGTAAATATCAAGCGCCGGCTAGAAATCAGACAAAGGCTGCAACATTGGCATGTTCTCTGGACAGAATGTATCTATATAAGACTATCCATTTACAGTATGGTAATATGACAATTGTAATATGTTAATATATATTTAGTTGGAATGCTTCAGCATTCCAACTATTGTTCTTTGAATCTTTCTTCAAGTTATTAGTTGGAATGCTTTTGGAATGCTTTAGCATTCCAACTATTGTCCTTCGAATCTTTATTAGTTGGAATGCTTTAGCATTCCAACTATTGTTCTTCGAATCTTTATTAGTTGGAATGCTGAAAGCATCAGCTGTTTTGATATATATTCAGCTGTTTTATATACATTCAGCTGTTTTCATATATATTCAGCTGTTTTGTTATTTTCAAATATATTTAGCTTTTTTAAGCTTTTTTAAGCTTTATTCAACTATATTTCACTATGTTCAGCTAAATGTAGCAATTTCTTTCAAATATTTCAGCTTTATGCTTCAGCTTTTTGCATTCCAACGCATTTTCTACAGGAAATGCAATTTCTAGTTATTAGTTGAAATGCTGAAAGCATTCCAACTATTGTTCTTCGAATCTTTATTAAACTTTTTTTTCTATTTCTTCCATACGTATTTTGGCCCGTTTCAACTGCTTCATATTTTCAGCGACAGAAACCGTTCAACTATAAAAACATTCAGCTTCTGAAGGACACGTGCTATATCTTTTCATATCTTTAACTATTTAACTTGATGAATTATTAAGCTTTTTCTGAAAATTAAAATGAATGGGATCCAATGGGGAAAATCTTCAAATCTTTTTCAATTTCAACAAACTTTAACAGCTTACAGCTTCTGCATACATTTAGCAAAAAACACCATTTAACTTTTCAAATGTTGACACAACCTTTAGCAATCTTTCTATAATTTCAGATTTTTGAAATATTTTAAACTGTTTAAACTGTCTGCGTTTCAGTTTTATGTTTTTTTGCCGCCTTTTCTCTCTAACATTAGTGTGTATTGCGGAGCTCAGAGTGCGTGATGTCATACTCAAAGGGCAGAGCACGTCAGATCTTGTCGTTTTTTTTTGTTTTTTTAATTTGCCGTAAACTCCGTACCGTGTACTCTGTGGGCATAATTTATAGCTCAAAACGTTGGAAATCTTGTCATAAACTGTGGTCGATAGGAATCCAACAGATTCAGACGTCTTGAAATCGGACTGAATGCGAGAGCAAGTCCACCTCGCTCTGCCATCCGCCGCCATGTTAAATCTCCCTCCAAAGCCACGTCTCCCCTGAAGCTCGTACCTGATTTGTAAATCGCCCGTACAGACACATGTTTTATCGTACAGACTCACCAGTCACAGTATCTGTTAACCAAGTCTTCCTCATGCTCCATATGCGATATCTAAGCAATAGGAGCTTTTAAAGTATCTTTTTTGAGGGATTCTTTGGATAGGTGTTCCTCCATTTAACACTATGTAACTGAAGACCTTTGAAGTCATCACTATGGCAACCTTTGATCTAGCAACCCACAGGTGTTCTCATTAGGGCAGTTTAACAGACACACAGACACTTACACACGCACAGGACTTCTCTCTCCCTCCCTCTGTCTCTGTGTCCCTCTCTCTCTCTGTCCCTCTGTCCCTCTCTCTGTCCCTCTCTCTCTCTCTCTCTCTCTCTCTCTCTCTCTCTCTCTTTTCCTCTATCTGTTCATATATTTATTCCACTATTTTCATATATATTCAGCTGTTTTGTTATTTTTCAATATATTCAGGTTTTTTGAGCTCGATTCAACTATATTTCAATATTTTCATATATATTCAGCTATTTTGATATATATTCAGCTGTTTTATATACATTCAGCTGTTTTCATATATATTCAGCTGTTTTGTTATATTCAAATATATTTAGCTTTTTTAAGCTTTATTCAACTATATTTCACTATGTTCAGCTAAATTAAGCAATTTCTTTCAAATATTTCAGCTTTATGCTTCAGCTTTTTGCATTCCAACGCATTTTCCACAGGAAATGCAATTTCTAGTTCAACTTTTTCTTTCTTCCGTACGTATTTTGGCCCTTTTCAACCGCTTCATGTATTGAGCTACAGAAGCTGTTCAACTATTAAAATATTCATCTTCTTAAGGACACGTGCGGAATATCTTTTCATACTTTTAACCATTAAACATTTTGAATTATTAAGCTTTTTATAAAAATTAAAATGAATGGGATCCAATGGGGAAAATCTTCAAATCTTTTTCAACTTTAATCAACTTTAACAGCTTACAGCTTCTGCATACATTCAGCTAAAAACACCATTTAACTTTTAAAATGTTGACAAAACCTTCAGCAATCTTTCTATAATTTCAGATTTTTTAAATATTTTATACTATTTAAACTGTCTGCATTTTAGTTTTATGTTTTTTTGCCGCCTTTTCTCTCTTTAACATGGGTGTGTATTGCGCAGCTCAGAGTGCGTGATGTCATACATAGAGGGCAGACCGACGTCAGATCTTGAAGATTTTTTTTTTTTTTAAATTTGTTTCAAATATTTCAGCTTTATGCTTCAGCTTTTTTGCATTCCAACGCATTTTCAGCAGGAAATGCAATTTCTAGTTCAAACTAACAGTCTATACTTAGTCAATACAGAATCAATGGTCAGAAATGATGGAGTTAAATGCTTTGCTCAAGAAAACCTCAGCATTATGTCTCTGCATAGCCTTACCTTGTACAACGAGTCGACCTAGTGCAGTACGTCTCATTCTGGTGCCCGGCCGATTGGCAGCACACACATACACACCAGAGTGCTGCAGGGAAACATCTGAGATCATCAGGTTGCCGGTCCCCAGAACCTGGATACCCTCCACTCCAATGGAGCGTCCATCTGATAGACACACAGAAACATACAGAGGTGGAAATAAAACTTAAAACATGCTTTTAATTGTTCTTAGTTATTCATTATTCTCCAATCAAGTAAATAGACAGTCTATTAGAATTTTCCAATTATACCTAGCCTGCTCCAGGAAACAATGGGCCTTGGGTTTCCTGTGGCGATGCACTCTAAGATGGCTGTCTGATGGACGGTGATGGTCAGATTCTGGGGTCCTGACAGGATGACTGGCTCCTTGTATGTTCTTGGACCTCCACCTGAGAAGAGGATGCAACACAAAAAGTAATTAGTTGTAAAAGCCTCCATTTTGGGATAAAAGTAATGTTTGTTTCAGTCGACCACTGATGTATGGGAACATCTTGCAAAAAAATGGCAAAAAAAAAAGAAACAGTGACGACAATTACCTGTACAGAAACATCAACACATTCCATACGTTAATACATGCATGAATGAATAACATAGTTAGGGTTGGAGGGAATAAAACTCCTAACCCTTGTTTACTCTAGTTATTTCTTTAACTACATGGGCATTATATGCTACATGTCCACCTACCAGTGATGTTGAGCATGGCCTCTTGGCTGAAGCGAGTGTTGGCAGAGTTAGTGGCGACACAGCGGAAAACTCCTGCATCCACCTGCCGCACACCTGTCACCTGGAGAATACCCATCGGCAAGAGAGTAAATCTGGACAGGGAGTAGAGGTATGTGTTAAGGTTAAAACTCACAAAAATGTTTAAGAAATGGGTCTACAGTACATGTCCCATACATAAAGTTGTGGAAATGTGTTGAATTTATCTTTTAATGAGAAGACATCAAAGTAGCAGACATCTGAGCCACTGAGAAAATGTTGAGTGTGGCAAAGGATGTGGATGGGACACTGAGCTTTTCACCTTGTCCCGGTCTGTGTGAAACCAAATTAGCATTGACTTATTTAACTATTGTGTTTTATTATATACTTTACTATTAATACTAATCATTTTCTAATGCCAGTTACACAGTTATTCTTCGTAAGTGAAATACTTGACCTTCCTCCTGTGTTAGGGTTGACACAGACCCGTTTTAGGTTTTAAATGCATAAAAGAACCACATACAATTTGTTAAGGCTTTTGTCAGGAACCTCTATTTCAACAAAATACAAAATGTTTCACTAAATTATAAAATGCTCTGGTTGAAATTATGACTTTTGTGTTGTTAGGGTCAGTTTCGACCCAGTTATAAAAAGACTTGAGTCTTTTTCTTGAAGTTAATATACATAGATTGAAATTTACCTGTAACACCATAGATTTTACTATAGTTTATAATATTAAAATGAAAAAAATAAATGAAACAAATGTATTTAAGAGATGTGTTCTAATACCCCTCAGTATTAGCCAACAACCCTTTATTTATATATTTATATGATTCTCTTGAGGTTGATTTTACCATTTTTTAAAATTGAAATTGAGTGGTATACTGACAAAAAAGGCCTATAGAGGCCCACACCAAAAATATAAAAACATACAACAATATTTTCATGGAATAGGAAGCCAAGCGGAAACTGACATGTCGTTCCTGACAAAACTAACTCCAGAGAAGTACAAAGAGCATCTTGGATTAACACAGGGCCACTGACCAAGAGACTTGTATTTGGAGTTGGGAGTGCGAATGTGTTGTTAGGTTGCCAGTCAGAAACTGTACACAGTGACTTATAAATACACTTTAATGTTTCTCTGGCAACATATTTGAGGAATATAATTGGAACATACCGAGCAAACAGCTGGACGTGGAGATCTGGATTACACTGCAGCAGTGGTTTCAATTTTTGTTAAGTTTTTACTGGAGGGCTTCCGGCTTAGTGACTGATGGAGTAAGACGCGTCTTCGGGAGCTCCTGTGAAACTCTCTCAAATGAATATATAAGCCTTTTTCGTGAACTTTTTTTTATTTTCACATTTTGACTCCACAAGCTCATCGTGACTGCATTACGTGTCGACATGCCTCCAGAACAGAAAAATACGAACAACACGGCTGCTACGCTAAAGAGGCCTTCCCAACCGACTGCACCCCCACGGGGTGGTGCTGTGACCCCACCGCTGAGTGCACTCGCCAAGACCCCCCCTCCAGAAGAAGCTACTTCCGTCCCGAGCATGACTTCTGCTGGCTTCAAGGCTGAACTTCTCGCCGCTCTTCAGGAAAAGATGGTAGGCATTTTTAAGACGGAATTGAAGACGGCAATGACGGATAACTTTGCTCAGGTGAAGTCCGAGCTACAGAGTGTGAAGACGGAGCTAAATGCTAACATGTTGGCTGTCCGGTCGGAGGTGGGTGCACTTAAGGCAACTGTAAATGACATGGAGGGTTCGCTGTTGTCATGCACTGACGATGTGGTTTCACTCAAAAGTAAAGTGGACAAACTTTCAGCCCAAGTTGCTACTCTTGACAGTAGATGTGAAGATCTGGAGGCGAGGTCTCGCCGTAATAACATCAGGATAATAGGACTACCCGAGGAGCACGGCCCGGTTGACGGGTCCACAGTTTCCGCCCTGCTGAAAGATGCTCTCGGTTTAGGAAAAGAGCCAGTGGTGGACCGTGCACATCGATCCCTACAGCCTAAGCCGAAACCGGGCGAGCGCCCTCGTCCCATAATAGCACGTTTACACTACTATGAAGACTGTGCCGATATCCTACGACGGGCCAGAACCATGCGGCAGTTCAAGGTGAAGGACTCAACCATCTCCATTTTCCCGGACTTCACCGCACGCACAGCCAAAGCCCGTGCAGCCTTCAATGACATCCGACGCCAGCTCAGGGACATTCCCGACATAAGGTTTGGGCTGTTACACCCAGCGCACCTCCGGTTCACCAGAGGGGATGTCACAAGGGAATATACATCACCTATGGACGCCGCAGCTTTTGTGAAAACACTCAAGTAGACTTGGGTTTGTTACTGCATAGTTATTGAAGCACAGGTTTGAGTGCCGGTGCCATTGCAGTTAATATGATACCATTACTGTAGACATGTTCAGTTAATTTTGATGTAAATGGCACCATAACTCCTATTGTTCTAAAAAGCAGTCACCATGTGTATGTATGCACAGATTTCTTAGAAGGTTCAGAGTCTTGTGTTGTTTAATACTTAGGCCCTATCTTAATGTTTCCAGGAGCTCCAGCCAAGTTGGAGCAAGGTCAAGATGACTCTTTGGTCCAAAGCCTTGAGTTTGTTATTTTGGTTCATGACTCCTTGTGGAGTTAGCACTGGTATACTATCATTTGGGGATGGGATAGTGGTAAGTGCTCTGGGAGAGGGGGGGGGGGGGTTTGGGGTGAGTTCGATAAGCCAATTTCTTTTTGTTTTATTATTTTATTTATTTATTTATTTGTGCATTTTATTTTAATTTTATTATTCCCTTCTACTTTTCTAGCTTGTCCCTGGAGTGTGGGGTTACCTCTTATTTTAATTCACATTTCGAATGGCTAATGTCTCAAGCTCAAACGTAAGATTTATCAGTTGGAATATTAAAGGTCTAGGGGGTGCTGTCAAGCGATGCAGGGTGTTCTCCCACCTGAAGCGCTTGAAACCTGACATTGTGTTTTTGCAGGAAACCCACATGAGGAACAAAGATCAAGTCAGACTGAAATGTATTTGGGTGGCTGAGGTATTCCATTCTAGTTTCAACTCGAAGGCCAGAGGGGTTGCCATCTTGATCGGTAAATCGGTCCCATTCACCCTGACTAATATCATTTCTGACAGAGATGGCAGATATCTGATAATTTTAGGAACATTGTTTTGTGTGCCTGTCCTATTAGTTACTGTATGTGTACCAAATTTTGATAACCCTTGTTTTATGAACAAGTTGTTTGAAAATCTGCCCTCTTTGAGTGACTGTTTTTTGATTTTTGGAGGGGACATGAACTGTGCTATTGATCCTCAACTAGACCGTTCTAAACCTGGCTCAACCCAATTACTAATGGCCAGGGCCCTTTGCAATTTCATGACTAGTAGTGGCTATGTCGACCCCTGGAGATTTCGTAATCCAAGCAGTAGGCAATACTCTTTCTATTCGGATGTGCACCAGACTTTTTCTCGCATAGACTATTTCTTTGTAGACGCTAGACTTATGCCAAAAGTGACAAATGTTACGAATCACCCAATTATTGTCTCAGATCATTCACCGGTGTCCATAGATATTCAGATTTCCTCCGGACTTCGCTATTCCACGTAGTGGCAATTTAACACCTCACTCTTATCAGATGACAAATTTCATAAATTTATTACTAGTACTATAGACGATTTTATTGCTCTTAACCAATCTGATTCGGAACCTATCTCTAAAGCACTACTATGGGAGTCCTTAAAAGCATATTTGCGAGGTCAGATAATTTCATACTCTGCACACATAAGAAAATTAAGGATCTCAACTATTCAGAAACTCTCATCTGATTTAGGATTAGTAGACCAACAGCTTGCAACCACCCCATCTGACGTTCTTTTAAAGCGTTGCGTGACCTTACAAACTGAGCTGGATCTTATCACAACTAATGAGGCGGAGCGCCTGTTGCTTCATTCCCGTTCCAACTACTACGAACATGGCGACAAGTCTGGTAGGTTACTAGCTCACCAGTTGCGTCGTCAAGCAGCCTCGCGTCTAATACCTCGCAATAAGGATGGATCGGGAGCCTTGCAGGAGGACCCGGATGTTATTAACTCTGTTTTTTCGTCTTTTTATAAATGTATAATACAATTATTTTGAGTGTAACATTTTCTGTATTTATTCTCGTAATGAATAAAGGTATATAATACAACTGTCTCCGTGTGTCACATCCAGTTATGCTAATTTATGTTGCTGAGGAGGGCAAAAAGATAACATCGTTAACTTTAGACAGCCATTCTATGCCGGCCTCCAAAATTTTTTAAATTAGGTGGTGCAGAATTGTATACTAGTTAGATGGTTATAGTTATGTATAGCTTACTCACATGTGTTTGGTGCGTGTTGACATTTGAGATTGTACAGTAGTAGTTAAAGGAGCAGCAATGTGTGTATGTTACCTGTTGTCTGTGGTGTTGAGTGCTACTCTGTCTCTCTCCCAGGTGATGTTGGCCTCAGGTACTCCGTTGATTTGACACTGGAACCGAGCGACGCCTCCCTCATCCACAGACATGGACACAGGGTGGGTGTGGAACTTAGGAAGAGCTGAAGAACAAGCCACACAAAGATCAAACACTGATATATCAATGTTATTTTGAAACTCACATGACATGACACAATCAATTTACCCATCAAGGCTGCTGGATGTTTTTGTCAAGCTATAATGTCTATACTGTGGCTCTGGAAGAGCTTGTCAAGTCTGAGAAGACAAGATGTTCCAACTTCAAGCCACTTTCCTGAAGAGGACAAACGTGTAAATATATTTTCCATCAGCCTTTTGTAAATGATCTGCCAAGCTGTTTGACCATTTTTTTGTTTTGTGAAATAGTCAAAACTTTAAGAAGAAAGGTTTACCAATCCATCATTGCACACATCTTTTTCTCTCTTTCAAGTGACCTCAGAGGGGCTCAGTAAGTTAGAGACTTGCATAGTGCAGAGTTTGGGGATGGAATATAATTTGTTACTGTAATGACTTATCATGACATACACAACCTCAGTATTGCCACGTTATGTATTATCAAAGGCTCAATGTGGCGTGATTCCTACGGAAGGTTTGAAATACAACAGTTTATTACTTCCAAGGTATTACACACACACACACACACGATTCCTAATGACCTCATGGCCATAATCAATACAACAGACAGGAGAGGCCTCTGCAAATGAGAAAGCATCACCATGGCAACACTTTTCATTCAAGTAAGACCACCTTGAGATGGCTATAATTTTCCTGGATCAACTATAAACCCCTGGTCTAATTGATCTGACTGAACACAGAGTAATTTACAGGTTTTCCATAATGAGAAGTCGGGTGTTTTGGTGAAGGCTTTGTAAGGCGCCTGTTCTCTCTGACAACAAAGGATCACAAGGGGGCTTGGTTTGCTAAGTATGATGCAGAGGTGTTCACTGTATGAAGTATCATGTATAACACAGACTATGGAATGTTTTGACAGAGAAAGGGCAACATGTGGTGATATCCTCTGCTCCCTGTGCAGGTTTATAGCCTGAGGATAATACCGGGATGGCTGAAATGCCTGATGAATAATGATACAATTCTATTTACATTTTTTAAATACAATCTTCATCATAACAAAAAAAAACCTGTAAGTTTAAGGTAATGACTTGGAACTCATATCTTTATCCATCGTTGCTACTGGATATCCTAATATTCATGTGAGTCAGAAAGGGATGTACAAAGAAGCTAATTAAAGCTCCCTATAAATAGCAGTGAAATGTGATTTCACTGTGACTGCCTAAAACATCATTTAACAAAACGCTGCAAAAAAATATCACCGGGTCAAAATCTGGTTACATAAAATTAAAAAACTATATTGTGAAAATAATGTATTGCTTTTAAAAACTTGCAGACAAACCAAAAATGTGCTACTTATTTTACCATCCATAGCAGCTTGTGTTACCTTTTCGTTACTTTTTTGCGTGCTACTTCTTTAAATCTTCAGGAGCTTCTTCTAGTGCCCTATGACCTTGATGCAGAAACATTCGCCATTCAGGGAAGCCTCTGGCTTCAAAAAACAATCCGGGGTTTAGAGGCATATGGATTGCTTTGTTAGACTCCCAATAACCTTACCATTTGATAAGAGGACAATAATGGTGAACAGACTTTCTGGGGTTTTGTTTTCTAATGTTTTGTAATGTGGATGTGTTTGTTAGTGAAATACGAATTTGTTAAGGGGTACTTATCAGGAATTTAGTTTACAGAGTTATGCAAGTACTTTAATCTAACAGTAACTTTAATTGTTTTAACCATATGTACATTTTTTCCAAGGTTACGGTATTGTAGCACTTTAAATGAAGTTAATAAACGTTGTGGTTGCAGAGATAATTAAGTTTACATTTTAAAAAAGACTTATTTTTCTCAAAAATCATTAAGATTTACTGAAAATATTATTGAATTAGCGATTTAGAATCCAAATAGTGTAACTATTTGTACAGTTCTGGTGTTTGGGTGCCAGGGGACTCATGATCTCAGTATTTTTAAAATCCTGACAACATACATACTTACAGTGAACTTATATGTTTTGATAATGATGATGAATGGAAGGAAATTGCATTAACCAAAAAAAAGGAAATAATTTCGTTGTTCATACAACGTAGTCTCTAAATAACACAAACTTTTTTTTATAATTACCATATCACAGATAAAGTTTGTTGTTGAATCACTATCTCCTTTCCTTTCAAATTTTCCTCTCAAATTTCCAACTCAACTCATTTGCTCATCAGGGAATAAGATAACCACTGACATTGGCCGCGTTTCCCAGATTCGTTAAGACGCTCCTAAGCGCTAAGAGCGTCTTAGGAGCGCTCTTAAGAGCGTTTTGAAAGAAGGACGTGTTTCCCAGAGTCGTTCTTAGCTTAAGACAATCTTTTACTAAGAAGGAAACGTAAGATCAGTCTGACCCACTCTCAACATCTTTCTTAGCGACCAACGCTCACTGCAGCCGTGTCAGGGAAAGTTATATCTGACATTCAAAGCAATACTAAAACCATGCGTAATGAGGAATGTGTGCCCACAGCTGCAGAACACTGACGCAAGAACAATAATAGCATAAAAAGACGAATGACAATATAAAATTAAAGAATTTCCCATGTGTTCCTGTAGCTACATAAATAAAATGAATCATCATTCCTATCACTAATTACGTTTACACACACATTCGCAGTGGCGGCTGGTGTAATCTTTTTTTGGTAGGACCATTTAATACATTTCAGCAAACATCCCTGTGTGATTCAATGCAAAAAAGGTATCACACATTACTACTTTGCAGTTAAATATTTAACCGTTATTCCAACACTTTAACATAATAAGGACATGTTATTAATGCAATTCAGTGTGGCACTCGGTATCTGCATATGAGTTTACATTACCTATAAAACTGACAGGTGTAATTGAACTCGGCTGGAACCTCATCAAGAGAGGCTCCACGTCTAAAGGCTGATTTATACTCTGGTTTTACACAGAGACGCAAGCACGGAAGACCTTGCGTAGTCTCATCAGCCATCTTGCGTGCTTGCGTGCGTTACCCAAAATTTCTGACTATCCGACAAAGCTACGCGAGCCATTCGCAGCCCACAATGCTGAGATTGGTCTGCTAACCACATCCTTTCTGAGTCTCGCATTTCCGGTTTCATAGCGTAATACTGCTGTTTTTAAAAGTATTGAAGGAAAATGTTTTAAAGAATCATGTTGTCACCGCCATATACATACATATAAGATAATGTTTTATCCACATGAGTTAATATCAAATCCAATGAGTCGTCCCAGCAACAGCTACAACAACACATAAGTACACACACAGTTTCCTAATGTTCCTCTGTGCACAGTACATATTTTTGGCAGAAGCCAGGCCTTTCTAAGAGTTTGTGAAGCACACGACCCTTTAGAACGTTCCATAAGAAAGAACACGTTGTTATCAAGTCCAGTCAGAATAACAGGATGGAGCCATATTACAACCTGCACACTTCCTCTGGTAAAGAGTTCAGGTATTTTGAAACAGTCACTGTGACCTGGGGCGCGTCCAAGTTCTGACCCAAAGGAAGGTTTTGAGCAGGAAACCAGAGTACGCGCCACAGGCCAGCATAACAGTGCACGTAGACACTATTGTCTAAGAACTGGGGGACTTGGTCAATAACAAATGAAGAGAACTATGTAATATGAGGAGGAAGGTGGGACCTTCCTCCTTGCTTGCTCATGAAATCATGAATATTACCAAATGGTTTGGGGTTTACAAGTTAGTTTGCATTGACGGCTGAGTAGCTCGCTGTCAGGAAATTCCGGAGCCAACCCAATTTTGTTTGTAAACCTGTTGGTGTTATGAATAAAGTTGACGTGGAGTAAAGAAAACCTTCATCCTGTCTCTGGTCTCGGTCTGTGCATCGTGGAGTCACTAAGTGCCATTTGATCGAGTATTTTGTGGGATCTCAAGTCAGATTCAAACCACAGGACTTGTAGCAGTAAGAGCGCTTGGGACTTTTCTGCCTGCAAGGGACTATCTTTTTAACCACAACAAAAGCCACAGCAGAAACAGGAACAATGGATCCCGTTAAAGAACGTTTGGCTGAAGAGGTCCGTAAATATGAGCATTTATATAACCCGTCTGACGGAGTATAAGGACACGCAGATGGCGGTGAATTCCTGGAAGGAGATATCGGTGAACGTCGGCGTGCAGGTCGACTCTACAGCCGTTGCACCACCTACTGTTCTGGCGTTTGGAAAAGGCACGGGAACTATAAAACAAAACGAGTCTGTCAATCCGACTGCGTAGCGGGCCGCAGTTGTAGTTGCAAGAGTATATTTCACCCTTAAAGCCTGATTTATACTCGGGTTTTACGCAGAGACGCAAGCATGCAAGACATGCAAGGACCCCCTTGCGTTGTCCCAGCAGCCGTTTTGCGTGCTTGCGTGCGTCACCCAAAATTTCGGACTTTCCGACAAAGCTACGCGAGCCGTTCGCAGCCCGCAAGGCTGTGATTGGTCTGCTAACCAAATTCTTTCTGAGTCTTGCATTTCCCGTTTCATGGCATAATACCGCTGTTTTTAAAAGCCATAGCAGAAACACGAACAATGGATCCTGTTGAAGAACGTTTGGCTGAAGAGGTCCGCAATTATGAGCATTTATATAACCCGTCTTTGACAGAGTACAAGGACACGTGATGAATTCCTGAAGGAAGATATCGGTGAACGTCAACGTACAGGTTGACTCTACGGTAGGTTTACGCCGTTCTGGCGTATGGAAAGCGCACGGGAACTATAAATCAAAACAAGTCCGTCAATCCAACTGCGTGGTCAGCCGCAGTTGTAGTTGCAAGAGTATATTTCGCCCTAAAAGCTTCTTAGGAAGATTCTTTGACAGGATCTTAAGAAGGCAGTTAAGAACGCGTCTGGGAAACAGTCCTATCTTAGCGATCCTTCTTAGCCGAAACCTTCTTTCGAGCCTTCTTAAGTCCTTAAGAACGATCGAATCTGGGAAACGCGGCCATTGTTTCTTCTCATCCCTGTGTAACAACTAAAGGGTTTTAAAGTGCATGCGCAGGGTATGGCATAACCACAACAAGTATATTGAATGTAACAGTTATGTGCTGTGTTTCAGTATCAATAACTTACATGCTAAAAGGACTTTGGCCTTGCGGCTGACCAGCATGCCATAGCGATTTTGGGCCGCGCAGTCGTACTCGCCCATATCTGCATCACTCCCCTCTCTGCGTTTCTGGAAACTCCTGATGAACAGGGTGCCATTTGCCAGCACCTGAACTCGCGGGTTGGTGGGTAAAGACGCCCCGTTTTTACGCCATGTGACCATAATTGGCTCCTCCCCCTGCACACGACAGTCCAGCATTAGCGGGCGTTCCCTCACCGCGATCACATCACTAGGCTCCAGCAGGAAAGACAGCTCCGAGGCCAAGCATCCACCTGCATACGGGTGGAAGAGAAAGACAGGTTATCAGAGAGAGAAAGGCCCTACAACTACAAATATGCTTCCTTGAAATGATAATTTGTTGTATATTAAACCTCAGCCAATGTACAAACATAAAAAAAACCATAAACATTTATGTTTATTGTCCTGAGTTACTGATCCACTTCTATAAGAGCACTTTCACCAATTTAAAAGAATCTCGGTTAGTTTGGTAGGATAATCTGAGAACATATAAGGTCTGCGTAATGCCAGAGCAATTTATCTCCTCACCTACAAAGCTTTAACTGGTGATGCACCATAATATCAAGCATTTTTAACCCGGAACTCATTCTGACTTTAGGTCACAAACATCTTACTTGTCGCCTTAGAGAGCTCATAAGGCAAGGCAAGTTTATTTGTATAGCACATTTCAACAAGGAGATTCAAAGTGCTTCACATAAAACCATTAAAAGAAAAACATAATGCAGATTTAAAAAATGTTAAGAAAATATTAAAACAGCCAAGAAAAAAGAAAAAGAATAAAAGTTGCAGTGCAGTTTAAGAAATAAAATGTAGTAGTGCGATGCAGCAATTGAGTCTGGTTCAATTAAAGGCAGCAGCAAACAGAAAAGTCTTCAAACTGGATTTAAAGGAGCTGAGGGTCTCAGCAGACCTGCAGCTTTCAGGGACCTTGTTCCAGATATGTGGAGCAGAAAAGCTGAACGCTGCCTCTCCATGTTTAGTTCTGACTGTTGGAACAGGAAGTAGACCAGAACTAGACGACCTGAGGGGTTGGGATGGTTCATAAGGTAGCAGCAGATCACAAACATACTTTGGTCCTAAACCATTGAGTGCTTTATAAACCAGCATATTATTTTACATTCTTCCGGTGATAGTAGGCTGACTTTGTAATTGTCTTGATATAGCTTTTCAGGTTGAGGTCTGAATCCATAACTACACCTAGATTTCTGTCTTGGTTTGAGGTTTTTAACATCAGTGATTGAAGCTGAGCGCTCACTTTCAATCGTTCATCCTTGGGAACAAAAACTAAAACTTCTGTTTCCGGTGGTCCTTGGACTCAATCCATACCTTGACACACCAGTCAAAAAATCCAAATAATGAGTTCTACACAGAAGAGCAGCATTGAACTGCAGGAGTAAACAATTTTAGATCTCAAACCAACAAACTTCCCATAGTTCCAGAGACAGAAGTACAAGGGGAGGCTTCTCTGTTGGACACCAAGTCTCAGAGAACCTCACCAGAATTGGCTGAAAAACCTCACTCAACACCAGAAACCACCTAATTTGATTGACGGTGCATTTGGTTTTGTAGCCTATAACGCTTTAAGTGAACAGCCACAATGAAAGCTGGAAACTGGATGCCAGCGAGCCATCCAGCCAGAGAGGGCAACAACAATACCCAGCTGGGGAGAAGAACACTGGCAAGGGTTGCAGGGGTCAAGTCAGGAGACCCTCTATTGAAGGAAGGGGCCAATTGTGACAATAGTGTTGTGACTATGCTTATTTGCACCTAACCCACAGTAACCTCTGTAAAAAACTCCGTCAGCCACCACGCACCCAAGAGCACCATCTGCCCCTTCTTATGCATCCCCTCCACACCTCCCATCCCTTCCCGTTCTTTCAGATCCATCTCCGAGGTGACTTTCCCATGCCACGAGAGCTCTCTTCCTCAGGCTTGTCCCCTCCCCTGCGTGACCTTGGTGACACTCCAAGTCTTCCCCATTTACTTTCAGTCTTTTTTGCTGGTAATGTCCTCATATGCAAATAACCTTGAACCCTTGCAGTAGCTAAAGCTGCAAAGCAGTAACAATGGCAGTTGCACTTGAACCTGCACAATGCCTTGTCAATGTCAATGTGGAGTCTTGCATCTGTTCAATCAAATATACCTTTTCAATCAACTGAGATGTGAGCCACAAAACATTTATTGTTGTCCAGCCACGTCAAGCATCACATCACACACACACAGCAGTTTGCAGCCGTTTGAATAAGCTTTGGTCATTTTGAGCATTTCTGTTGCTGGTGAAGTCCATTTCCCCTCTGTAGACCAGTTGACGCTGCTGGCTAATGTGGTAAACATTATTATCAGTATACTGATTGTATATTTCTATTGATTTTTTATCTCTTTATGATTTTCGCCTCTCCATCAATACAATATCATTTGGTTTGTTGTGCACACATCCAAAAATAATTCACAGCAGCTATATTGAGCAGAACAACTCTCCGTCGACCATAAATGGTCATGACGGAAGTATTATGACATTGCATACGCAAATACCACAAAGTTTGCCACTTCTTATTCTTTTGAATATGAGCAAGTTGATGACTCATGTTGACAGGTCTTTGATAAAATGAACATACAGCAGAGTTTTTCCCTCTCTTCATGATCTCTGGAAGAGAGGGAAACTGATGTGTCACATCAAGAAATCAGCATCTGCCCTCGCTCTAAGGAGAGATCTCCCCACCCAGCAGATGCCGCCAGTTGAAAGTGGATCTGGGCTGATAGAACCCTGCAACCCCCCTGAGCTTTCCATCCCTTAGGCCTGGTAATGAAATCCAGGGCTCCCAAGGGGGACTTGCATCCCATTTTGTAGCCATGGTTATCAAATACATGGTCTTGCAAACTGTGAGGCCTAAAAGGCTGGGGTTATGGTAAGTAAGGTTAACATTAACAAAGCTTTGTCACTGGACACTTTGAGGATAGTGGTTCCTAAAACATTAATGCAGAATATTATTATTCTTATTTCGGTGCCTGCTTTTCTCTTGATTTTCAGCAATACAAGGGTTTGGGATGGTTATTAAAAAATGGATACAATTACTAATTGGCTGCTAAAATGTATTCAGTAATCTAATCCAAGGATTTCAATATCAAAGTGACATAACTTGATTACTTTTCGATACTTAAAAAAGAAATATGTGAAAAAAGAAACATGTTATTTTGTCATGAGTGTAACTGTGCATTGTAGTATATTATTCTTTATTTTTCTTTTTTGTAAGTCTAACAGAAAACAGTTACTGTTGTTAGTATCCTCATTTCAGAAGGCCATTTCATGTGTTTCGTTATTCCCCAAGCATTTCCTCAAACATTACAATGTCTACAAGCAGGTGCACAATTAAGAATGACTTCTAAAGACTGGTTGTTACATTTTGTGTTTTATTTATTATTATTAGATATTGTCTCTTTAAACTATGTGTTAATTCAACTGTTTGAGTGTTTTTATGCTTGAGTGAACGAAATAGGAACTTTGTTTTGTAAAATACCCTACAATACAACACCACCCAAAGTACAGCTCCAGAAATGACCATTGAGTCAACAAAAACTGAATGAGACTATCTTCATGAACGTGGGATTCATTGACGGGCTATTGTATGGGATTGCATTAGACTGTATAGGTGTATCAAATTGAATGTAACATTGAGTTACGACTTGTAACTCATCAACAGTTTTGAGATTACCTCAGAGATTTCTGCCTTGATACATTGGCATTGACATTGGCTTAATCCCAAATCTTGTTTCCAGTTTGAAACATCAATCTTTGCATTGAGACGGGAAAGATAGCAATAGTGTGTCAGGACAAAAGAATGTTAGACATGAGCTTCAAAATTCCAAACTGGGAGTGTTAAATATACTCCAACAAGCTGGACCCATGAGGCATGATTTAGTGTATAGCATTGGAGATTGGACTATTTTCAAGGAGTATAATAAGATTTTTTAAAGGGTGGGGGTTGTCCAGCTACCCCCACATGAGCACTCTGTGCTTGTAACCCCAAGCCCCTCAGGGGTCATGAGACAGTCTGAGGTGAGGAGGATTGATGTGTAGATGAGGGTGGGCAGCTTGTGTCCAATCTGAGCCACTCTCACAAGCCTTCCACTGCTATTGTTTAGAGGACTCAGGCCCCTGAAGTTCACAGATTTCTGTCTACCGCCCATACAAAAAATTCTGAGAAAGAGAGAAGGGTCCTGAGCACAATATACAAATCCCTTCACCAATTTATGTTCCTTCATCCTCTCTCCCTTTTCAACAACTCTGTTTGAAAGGAAATGTTGGAGGGCTGCATTAATTGGAGCAAGATTGATAATGAAACTGAGAAATATAGGTTCGGGCTGAGGCTAAGGTTGAAGCTTTAAGGTTTGGGTTGGAGCTTCCTATCCTATGTATTCAAGGCAAATGTTTGATAACTGATTTAAATATGAACAAATATTAACAAATCAGTTCTAATATTACCCTTTCTGGCCTCTTCTCTCATATCCGTATCAGAAGGAATACATGTGTAGTTGAAGGCCTGAGCTGGAAGATGGGAATGACTGCTGAGTCATGACACCCATTGCCTCCTTTGTCCTCACATGGGAGTAAAACTCCTTGTTAAAGATGGCGAGTTCTCTCTGCAAAGGCATTTTGTTTAAATCAGCTGATGGTCATTTACTGGATGTCGTATGTCAAGTTCAATGTTTCTAAGTTCATCTGAGGAGTGAATGTGTTCATAACTCATAGTGCTATTTGAACAATATAAAAAGGGGAATGTCTTCATTTAACAACTGCATCAAGCAAGCTCAGCATGGTCAATCAAACATCAGTCTATATATATATATATATATATATATATATATATATATATATATATATATATATATATATATATATAAATCTATATCTATCTTTATAGATATAGATATATATTTGTGGGGATACAATACCCAAGTTAAAGTACCAAAACAATACTACTTTTATGTTTTTGGTATTAGGCCCTACTTAACAGATTCTAATATAACTTCATCTTATTTCAAGAAGGTAAAACTTACAATATTTTTATTTTGCGATATGAAGAGTAACTACTTTTCTATAAGAAAACAATGGTATTAAGGTCAATACCATTCTTTTACCAATGTTGTTTACAGGCTTGGTCTTTTTAGAGCAACTTATCTCTCCTGACTGATAACATGCTTAACGATGCATACACTGATATTGGCATTGGGCCCTGGGCCTCGGAGGTCCCATCTGCATTTGGGGGTTGATTTCTAATGGTCAGTGCAGATTTAAAAAGACTCGCCAGAATCATGTTCCCTACCAGTCAGGCAGATCAATAAGCAATAATCTCTAATGTGATTCAGAGGAGGCCTCTTTGTTTGCCCTGCAATTTTAATCAGTGAGGTGTCACCTGACTGTATGCTGCAATTTTGTTTTAGGGAAATCTCATTAAGAGCAAAAAGCCTGGCAGGACACCTTACAAATCACAAGCTAACACTCAGAGACTCATCAAGAGTGCTGCTACTGCAAGATCAGGGGAAGCACTATTGGACAAATTAAACTGTGATCTAATGGGACAATAACAGTTGTATCAGAAAATAGCTAAACATTAACTAAAATACTTCTGATTGAAAATTTGTGTTTTTACAAACGTATGCTCGTGGTCTTATGCAATTTCTTTCAATTACATGGGAACACTGAATTTGCTTTTATTAAATCAAAATAACCTACAGCTTTACTATGGAAAGCTTATAAAGCCAATAACCCTAACTAGCAGTTAAACCAGTTGGATACTACCACTACTGGTGAATTAGAAGCCGCCCAATGTTTTAATCACTCTGTGGACATAGAGCTGACATAAGCATTTAAGCATTAAGGATTTTACATATGAACTGAAATAAAACAAATGTAATGGAATATCATTGCATCAAGTATGCCTCATGTATTCAGGTCTCAATTGGATGAGGGGCTCCTACACCATGTCTCATCTGCCTCATAACCGCATCTTTACATGGCTCAAATCCTTTTAGTATTAGCCTAAACTCGCCACAGATTGAGATGTTCGCCTTTTTCTGTCACACACCAGCCACCACAGGCCCTTTGTGTCCCAGCTGTGGATTAAACCAAGGGGTGTTTTTGCTGGCCTCCTCCTCGTGTTCACTGCGTGTGTGAGTCTGAGTGAGGAGCCCAAACAGGGGAGGGTTGTTGGGGACACGGTCATGGGCAGCTGGAGGGGGATTACCTTCCACACACATATTTGTTATGAGGTCTAAATCTGAGTGCAGTGTTATGGAGATGAGGGTGTAAAGGTCAGCTCACTGAAGACTGACGACTTGGGGGGCTATTGTGTCTGTGCACCCCACACAGACTGATCTGCTGACCGGGGACTGATCTGCTGACCCACCCCCCTCCAACCTTTGGGAAGGGGTCCCAAAGGTGAGAGGTCACCAAGCTAAGGACACCGTCTGCACTGCTCCCCTTCAAGCTGCTCTGTTTTTCTCAAATAAAAAATGTCTCCCAATCGACAACCTCCTGGGATATTTTAAATTGTATAAAGTTCATGATGTGATCGTATATAAACGCTTTTTAAATAAATGTTTGAAATGTATGTATTTGTATGAAATATGGATACAGAAATTATTTTTGTGCACAGAAAAAGTATTTTCTGCATCACTTCAAAAAATGAAACCCTGTTGCAAACAATATGACCAAGTTTCAAATAGAATATGAACTCCAGATCCACTTATAGGCATTTTCAGGAGCTTTCAACTGCTGTTCAGTCTTTCAGTGGAAATTGCTTAGTGGAAATCTCCAGAAAAGTAATGTATGAGTGCAAAAATGAACTTTCTTGGTTAGTGTGTAGATGACCTTCAATTTGAACCTTTTAATGTTCATTCAAGATTGAAATATTTTGAGCAGTAAATATACATATTTTTAGAAGTTATTTAGAGAATCACCCAAAGGACATGTCCATTCAATAGGCTTTTGCTTACCGAGAAAGGAACACAATGTCATTTAATTTGTATATTGTTCTAAAGGCAAAAATCTGTTTGTACTGCATTATACATTTGTATTGAAGGTTCATACTTTGTAGTTTGACTGTGTGGCTCTGAAGCTTGCCCTCCTTCCAAGACGACAAGGCAATGTTGTGATAATGCTTTTTGTCAAAGTGTACATAAAGATTACCAGATCTAAAAAATGTTATGGAACTTAATGCTATATAAACATATGCAGATATTTACAGACACTTTAAGTTTGTATATTGTACATATTTGTGCAAGCAATCTATGAAAAACAATTCACATCCATATAGATATTGATAATAGCATACAGTCATCTGAACAGAGTGGAACAGATCATTCAGTCCTTTATTAATAATAATACCTGATTAGTAAATGAGAACAGAGCAGAAGCTTGTCTCTCATAACTTTACAACCATTTCAGAAATTTACAGAGGCGATATAACGATGCGGTTGGAACACAGATCTTGTGAAACTTATTGATTCAATGGGGAACAATAGGATCTATAAAAAGGAAGCTGTTATGATAATGATTATGATTTCAGGCTATAATCTGGGTGATTAATAACCTGGGCACCAACCATTTCAGTTTCAGTTTACTTAAAGTCAAAGCAGCAACAGAACAGATGGAGCTGAAGCAGCATCCTCTGCTTTCTGGACTTGGCAAAGTTCATAGTTCTCATCTGAACTCTCCAACAGCTGAACCAAACACATTGAATGTAAAACCTAAACTGTACTTACTCAAACAGTAGAGCATTGCCAGGCAGGTGAGAAAGAGTCTCGGTTTCATTTTTGATTTTCTTTACTCCAACCTTCTTGATGTCAAAGCTTCCCTAAAAACCTAAGAACCTCTAAAAAATCAAATACATTTAAATTAAGTAATCCAAATGGAAATGTTTTTGTATCCTCCTGCAGTGTATCTTCTTTGGTATTAATGCTACAATTGATTGTTCTTCATGAACGCATTGCTATTCTTCGCTGGTCCAGCGTTTGGGCCACGGAGGCTGCTGGTCATGTTCAAAGCTACTCCGAGAATAGTGCATGAGCCAAATTCAGCCTGGACAGAGCTCATTAGTTATTCACAGTCATTGTTGTCACTGAATGGACACTGACACAGCAGCTTTCACAGGCTGCTGCAGGTTGGTCTACTGTGAACCAATCGCAGCCCTGCGGTGACAGCTCAGCCTGGGAGGCATGATTGATATTCATTTAAACAGAAAGCTGCTAGCCTGAAGGGCCTCATGTGTCAAGGCAAAGCTCCTTTTATTTAAATACCTACTCAACCTTTTAAAGTCGCCATTAGCACGATGGAAAACATTCTGAATTCACATGAAAAAGGTTAGTTTTGGGCAGGTGGAATTCAGATTGGAGGTTTTTTGACAGACACATTTTCTGTTGTTTGAGCTCTCCAAAAATAAAATGACTACTATCATATCTTATCAAATGATAAGATTCAGATTTATAATCCAAATTAAATTTAACAAATGTTTTTTTAACACTTTTAAAACCCAAGTGAAATTGTAAGCCTATATATGCATGAAAAATGATGAATAAAATCAAATTCTCTGTATTTTAAAATGTATATCCAATCATTGTTTCTTCCTGTAAAATAAAATATGCTAATGTAAGCCAGTACCAAACAATTTCAACCAATACAAAACTATTCATTGTATGAAATGATGCAGATTGAGATCACTGAAAATCATAGATGTCCATGTTGCAAACACCACACCACTTGATGAAATATAGAAAAAAAGATTTCTCAGCTTCTCATTTGATGTACTTCGAAGAATCAATCATTTTCCCTGACGATGACATCAGTAGTTATGGTATTTATGTTCCTCTCACTTTCTGCTAAGTCAACCGGCCAATCCTTCCAAAAATTGTCTATGTTCGATTAATGTTAAGATTTTCTTGTGTCTGTTAAAGTTTGATCTTTGGTATTTTGTACGAGTGAATACTGTATACCATGTATAGTTTAGCCATTTTCCTGTTGGATTTCCTTTTTCCTGTCTGCCCTTGTCATCACTATCTCCATCTGATAGTATTGGTTTGACTCCAAGGACCTGTTTGTGTAAATGATATAACAAGTATCAATTATTCATTTACATTTTTCCTTTCAGCTACCAGTGAGAATGCTTGTGACTGCTACTTCCATCATCAATTTTTGAAGCAGTTAAAAAAATAAATCTGGAGCTGATGATGGAAATAGCTAATTTAAGTAGTGTAAAAAAGCTTGGGCACCCCTGATCATTTTCAAGATTTTCTTTTATGTATGGTTGTCAGAATGAGACAATATACTGCCTGAAAGCTGCATTTCTTTATTGTTATGCTCTTAAAAGACGTTTAAAAATGAACAGAGTTGAAAACAAGATTTTCTTAAAGAATTCTTTTTTTTATTTTCATCAAGAAAGTGTCTTAGAACACCAGACTTACAAGTTGTATGATATTTTGAGGAATACCTGATGCTTTCATCACTAGACTGCCTGAAAGCTGCATGTCCTCATTTTTATGCTCTTAAATGACGTTTCAGGCTGAAAAGAGTAAGAAATCTTTTTTCTTTTTAATTTTATAAAAAGAAAGTGTCTCAGAACACAAGTTGTATGATATTTTAATGATCATTTCATCACTGTACAGTCTGAAAGTGGCGTTTCCTGATTTTTATGCTCTGAAACGACGTTTCAAGCTCAACAGAGTTAAAAACTAGATTTTCTTGAAGAATCCATTTTTTAAAATTTTCCATCAAGACAGTGTTTCAGAATACCGGACCTACAAGTTAGATGATAATTTAATGAATATCTGATGTTTTCATCACTGTACTGCCCTAATGCTGCGTTTCCTCATTTTTATGGTCTTACACGAAGTTTCAAGCTGGACAGAGTTGGAAAAATAAATTTTCTTAAAGAAATAATTTTTTAAAATTTTCTATAAAGAAAATGTTCAAGAACACCGAATCTACAAGTTGTATGATATTTTAATGAATACCTGATGTTTTAATCACTATACTGCTCGAAAGCTGCATTTAATCTTTTTTATTTTCTTAAACGACGT
This sequence comes from Clinocottus analis, assembly GCF_023055335.1. NCBI lineage: Eukaryota > Metazoa > Chordata > Actinopteri > Perciformes > Cottidae > Clinocottus > Clinocottus analis. Next base: position 18,884,577 of record NW_027175865.1, read on the forward strand.
TTCAAGATGAACAGAATTGAAACTAGATTTTCTTAAAGATTTTTTTTTTATTATTTCCATTAAAAAAGCATTTCAGACCACCATACCTACAAGTTAGATGATAATTTAATGAATACCTGATGGTTTCTTGACTATACTGCCCGAAAGCTGCATTTCCTCATTTTTGTGCTCTCAAACGACGTTTCAAGCTGAACAGAGTTTTTAAAAAAAAAAAAGATTTTCTTAAAGAAATCATGTTTTTAATTTTCCATCAAGAAAGTGTTCAAGAACACTGTTGACAGGTAGGCTTATACCTTCTGCCTACCTGCACAGCGGAATCTTAATTCTTAGGAATGAACGGACGTTCAGGCGTTTGTCTCTTCAGCCATCAATGCACGGCATTGTTTATTTTAGGACAAGCTGCTCTTCCGTGAGAGTCAGGTAAGACCGAGAGAAGAAGAGAGCGAACATCTCCCTTATAAGGTAGTGGTGTCACGTGACTTCATGCCATATGAGGCGCAACAGCGCCTCCCCTTGAACAATTGTAATTACATGCATCCATACATTTATCAACTCTTAACACTCCCACTTATGAATGACATGTATAATGTACAACTTTTACATCATAAACAAAACAAACAAAAAAGGCATATTCAGAAGTCAACATTTTTACACACCAAACATAAATCCTGCAAAGTTCTTCAGCTTAAGTCTGGATGCGGGCTTTGTCATAACATCAGCGACCATGTCGTCTGTGGGACAGTAGGCAAGTGACATCTTATCTTCCCTTATGGTAGACCTAATGAAGTGATATTTAATGTCCACATGCTTACATCTTTGTCTACATACAGGGTTTCTGGCAAGCGCAATTGTCCCCTGGTTGTCCTCATAAACGACCGTTTTCTTGTACACATAGGCATCTATACCTCCCAGTAATTGCTCCAAATAAATACACTCCTGTATTGTTAGAGCTAGGGCCATGTACTCGGCTTCGCATGCGGATAATGCTACCGTGGGTTGCTTCTTGGTTTTCCAAGAGACTAAGGAGCTGTCTTTACCCATACACACACAATACCCTGTGGTACTGCGTCTGTCGCTAGCGTCCGCAGCCCAGTCTGCGTCACTATATGCCTGTAAACCTAGACCCTCTCTGCTCTTTCTGAAACAAAGCTGTTTGTCTGCAGTACCCTTGAGATAACGCAAAACATGTTTCACCGTAACCCAATGTTCATCTGTAGGGTCGGCAAAATGCTGTGATAACTTGCTCACCACAAAACATATGTCAGGACGTGTACAGGTCGTTAAGTAAATGAGACTGCCAACAGCCTCTCTGTACTTCTTCACATCAGACATTTTAGACGCGTCTTCAGAGTAGTCTAACTTTGGGTCGCATGGTGTTTCTCTAGTTCTGCAGTCCTGCATGTCGAAACGTTTCAGTATCTTTTCAACATATCTTTGTTGCGACATTTTTACACAGCCATCGGACTGGCTGAAGTCAATGCCCAGAAAATACTTCAACCTACCCAGGTCCTTCATTTTAAATCTGGTAGACAACATGTTCTTCACTTTCTCAAGACTCTCTGTATTGCTGGCTGCAATGATAAGATCATCCACCCAGATAACTACCATTACCTTTCCTGCCTCTGTAGACTCTTTTGTGTAGACGCACTGGTCAGTCAGATTCTGAGTGAAGTCGTCATCTACAAGACATGTGTGGAGCATCTCATTCCAATTACGCCCCGACTGCTTCAGGCCGTAAATTGATTTCTCTAGTTTACACACTAGCTTCTCTCCCTCTTTTTCGTAACCTTCAGGTTGTTCCATGTAGATATCTCGATCAATGGGTGCGTGCAGATAGGCTGTTTTCACGTCCATTTGATGCAGGATCAAATCGTCTTGAGCTGCCTTCTGCATCACTACCCGTATACTTGTAAGATTTGCTGTTGGTGAGAATGTCTCGCCATAATCTATTCCCGCTCTCTGACTGTACCCTTTCGCTACAAACCTAGCTTTGTACTGGTCGTGTCCGTCAATGTCATCCTTAATCGAGTATACCCACCTTCTTCCCACTGTCTTCCTGCCCTTTGGTAACTTAGTCAGGGTAAAGGTCTGGTTGTCCTCTAGGGACTTCATCTCCTCGTCCATCGCTTCCTTCCACTTTCCCGACTCAGTTGATGTCATGGCCTCTTTAAAGGTCAGAGGTACACCACAAACGGCTCGGTAGCAATAATCTACACTAATGAGTGTACTGTCGTCATCAGTACCTTCCGTAGTGTAATCTCTCAGATACCCCGGGGCTTTACGCTCTCTGACGGGATATCTCCCACTGTCTGAGGCATGTGGCGTCATCCTAGGTTGCTTTTCGCCATCATCCTCTGACGTTGACTGTGGACTATCAGCCCGTACCTCTGTGCTCAGTACACTAGGCTGTGAAACATCTATGCTCTTGTCACAACCTGCTTTGGGGTTCAGTCCTAGCTCCTCTGTCTGAGTCTCGTTTTCACATGTTGTCTTGGTGACAAACTTTACCAGTCTGTGCTTCTGCACTTTTCCTTTATCGGGGTAGTAAACTAGATAGGCAGGACTGCTCTTCTCATGGCCGACAAAGAGTCCTTTCTCACATCTAGAATCTAGCTTCCCTCTGTCTTGCTGGTAGGCATAGCACACTGAACCAAACTTATGTACCTCGGCTAGATTGCATCTTTTACCTGTCATTGCTGTATATGGAGTAGTGCCAGTGTGTTTGTTAAAGCACCGGTTCCTAGTATAGGCTGCTTCCTGGATGGCGTAATGCCAGAGACTCTTCGGTAGATCACTGTCAATAAGCTTACATCTGGCCATCTCGAAAAGAGTGCGCCCTTCCCTTTCCGCTGTCCCGTTCTGGTGCGGGGAGTAAGGACAGGAAGTCTCGTGTCTGATTTTGTTCTTTCTCAGTAGCGTCTGAAACCCTCTGTTAGTGAACTCTGTCCCGTTATCTGATCTAATGCATTTCACAGTGCTATAAGGCGCTACATCTGCCAGGTATTTCTCAGTGGCCTGAATTGTATCACTTTTTGCTTTCAGGAAGTAAACAAGCACTGCCCCCGTACACACATCTGTAAAAGACTGCATGTACTTAAAACCATCTATGGACTCATTGTTTACTGGACCAGTTAGGTCTGTGTTTACCAGCTCAAGTGGTGTCTTTACCTTGTCAGTCGGATATCTGTTTCTCGTTTGAGTAAATTTTCCCTCTATGCACACTGCACATTCTTTAACAGGCCTACGCTTTTCACCTCTGATGTGCATGCCTTCTGTGACATCCTGCAGTTTCAAAATATCTTCGTAATTGCAGTGACCCATTATTTCATGCCATGTCTGCATATCATAGCTGACATGACACACATCGTCTATATCACACTCGGTTTGCAAGTAGTACATTCTTTGATATACATGAATATTATACCTTGTGCCACCCGGCATCACTATGACATCATTACCTTCTTTGAAGAGTACTTTGGCACCGTGAGAGGTAGCAGACTTCACTGAGAAGAGTTCTTGAGGATACGAGGGAATGTAGAGCGCGTTCTTTAAAGTCACTGTACACCGGCGGCCATCGCTGTCTATGAGGCATACCTGTGCGTCTCCCCTGCCTTGCGCCACCCCGACGGTACGCTTCCCGTCTGCCAGTTCCATGCTGTGCCTCTCTGGCTTGAAGGTGCTGTCGAAGCTCTTGAACTTGCTCCTGTCGTTGATGATGTGGGACGACGCACCCGTGTCCACGATCAGCCCCTTTCTCTGGGTCCGCAGCTGTTGGCCTGAGAGGCTAACATCTTCGGTGTGTGCCCTGAAGGTGCGGTCTCCTCCCGCAGCTCCCCGGGCGCCATCTTGTTCACGACCCGCTCTACAGCCACCGCCGTCGCCGCCATCTTGGACACACGCACACCTGGTGCTCTGTTCACGCTCCTTCTTTGAGCATGCCTTGTCTGTGTGTCCCTTGCTTTTGCAAAAGCTACACCAAACTTTCTCTGTGCAGTCGTTCCTTCTGTGGCCCTTTTCTCCGCATCGCCAACACACTATCTCCACTGGCACGGTCTTTTTCCTTGGCGCAGCTTGGGCCCTCAGCACCCTTTCTCCCGCCTCTTCCGTGACAGGGTCTAAGTCTTCTGAAGCCTCGAAATTTCTCAACTTTGCCTTGAACTCTCCCAGCGTCATGTCTGCTGAACCATGTGTCACCATCAGTGTGAATGGCTTGTACTTCTCCGGTAACCCCCTCATGACCATCGCCATCATCAGTCCCTCACTCGGTGCTTCACCTGCACCCCTGAGTGCCGTAATGATCTGCTCAGCTCGGATAATATATTCAGTTACAGTCTCGTTGTCAGCTTTCTTCAGAGCAGTCATTGTTATATACAGGGAGACAATCCGGGGTCTACCTTTTCCGATGTAATGTTCTTTTAACACTTTGAGACTCTCTCTGCCCTTGTCCTTCGTGTCTCTGAATATTAGTCCCAAGCTCGTATTGTCAAGTAGCGGCGCCAATGCACAATAGGCGTCAGCATTCAGTTTATCATCCTCAGCCTGTTCTTCAACCGTCAGTGGTCCTTGGGGCTCTGTGAGGATCGTGCGTTTCAGCCCCGCTCCATGCATGCAGCATAGCATCCTTTCTTCCCAGAGCTCATACTCCTCTGCTCTCCCGTCAAACGTGGGCCACTTGCTCTTGCCTCTGTTTGTCATGACTTTTTCTGTTTGTAGCTCAGTTTAGCTCCTTTTCAGCCAAGCTTTAGCTTCCCGGCACTACCGGCGCTAAACTAGCTCTTTGCTTCTGTCTGCTAGCGTAGTCTTGCTAGCAATCCGCGCACGTGTCCGTCAAAATTTTAGAATCATTCTCCGTTAGCTGGGCCCATAACCTGTTGACAGGTAGGCTTATACCTTCTGCCTACCTGCACAGCGGAATCTTAATTCTTAGGAATGAACGGACGTTCAGGCGTTTGTCTCTTCAGCCATCAATGCACGGCATTGTTTATTTTAGGACAAGCTGCTCTTCCGTGAGAGTCAGGTAAGACCGAGAGAAGAAGAGAGCGAACATCTCCCTTATAAGGTAGTGGTGTCACGTGACTTCATGCCATATGAGGCGCAACAGCGCCTCCCCTTGAACAATTGTAATTACATGCATCCATACATTTATCAACTCTTAACAAACACCGAATCTCCGAGTTGTATGATATTTTAATAAATACCTGATGTTTTCATCACAAAACTGCCCGAAAGCTGCATTCCCTCATTGTTATGCTCTTAACCCTCGTGTTGTCCTCACTCATTCCTCGCACACCCCGTGTCCTGCGGGGTCAATCTGTCTTCGCTAAAGAGCCTTTGATCAGCGCGAGCACACCAACGAGGCCGACCCCGGGATTACGCCGATGTGAATAAATTGTGTATAAATACAGCGTATAAGTACACCCCTTTCATAGTGTCCTTATTCGCACATAACAACTTGTGACACCTCATTTCAATTTGAAGCAATTCAGTTCATTTTGAATAGCTCAGAATAACAAATACACATTATTATTATTATTTTCTTTTTTTTTTGTAAACGCCTCAGAGGGCTTTACAATCTGGACACGTACTAAATGACGCACACACGTACGAAATGACGTCTTGGCTAAAGAGCCTTCGATCAGCGCGAGCGCACCAACGAAGCCGACCGCAGATGTGAATAAATTGTGTATAAATACAGCGTATAAGTACACCCCTTTCATAGAACGAGAAGCGCGGGCGGGCCGAACGGCTGGAACGCGATCCCGTCCAGGCCGATCGAATGGGCTCTGGCCGCGACCGTGCCGGCCTGGGACGATTCCGCTCCCGCTCGAGAAACCAGGCGACGGGTGATGTTTCCGCAGAGGGCGGACCAAGCGCCGCCGCCGCTGCTGAGAGCGTGGAGAGTCGCGTCCGACAGCGTCGATCGAGAGAGGGACCGCGACCGGGACCGGGACCGGGCCTTTGACGATTCCGCGTTTGCCCGAGGGGCGGGCCGCCGCCGCGACCGAATCCGAACGTCTGTTCGCCCGTTTGCCCCCCCCCCCCCCTCCCCCCCCACCTCCTCCGGCGACACGTTTCTGGACACCGCGGAGCGTCTGAAGATCGAGATCGGACGAGAGAGGTTCCGCAGAGGGTTCGTCGCGCACCCGAACGCCGTCGCGGCCCCCGGCGCCGGCCCCCCTCGGAATCTCGCTACGCCGACGCCTACGGACGGGATGTACGTGACGCTGGACGCGCGTCCGTGGTGTTACGTGTGCGGGCGCGCGCGCCAGAACCACAGCTCGCAGTGCTACCGGAGAACGAAAGAGCTCGCGGGGGAACTCGAACGCTACATCGGTCGTCTGCGTTTCGAACCGTGATCCTGCGGCGGACACATTTATGCGCGCGCGCGCGTGTGTGTCGTTGCTTGTAACACTGGTGATGACTAAATAAATGTAAGAAAAAAACAATACAATGCAACTGTCTAACTGTCTTGTCATGTCTTTATTTGTATCTTTTATTTATTTATTTATTTATTTATTTACATTTAGCATACGGGATGACTTGTAATACAACGTAAAACGAGACCGAGGGCTCACGAGACCGAGGGCTCACGGGTCATTCTGACGAGAAATGCGGGTCATTTAGACCCCGGGGACGAGGCCGGGAGCTCGGTGATATATGCGGGTCATTCTGACCCCGGGGACGAGGCCGGGAGCTCGACGATAAACGCGGGTCATTTAGACCCCGTGGACGAGGCCGGGAGATCTGCGATATACGCGGGTCATTTAGACCCCAGGGACCCCAGTTCGGCGATATACGCGGGTCAGTCTGACCCCGGGGGACGAGGCCGGGAGCTCATCGATAAATGCGGGTCATTCTGACCCCGGGGACAAGGGCCGAGAGCTCGGCAATATACGCGGGTCAAACTGACCCGGGGGACGACGGCGAGGGGAGGGCTCGGCGATGAACGCGAGTCATTTTGACCCGAGGGACGAGGCCGAGGGCTCGCTCAAACTCGAGGGTCGAACAGACCCCAGGGCGACGGCGAGGGTCGTTTTGACCCGAGGACGACGGGCTTTAGGGATTCATACGTACATGCATGCATGCATACGTATGCACTGGTAGTGGATCATTTTGTGACCCTGAGACCGCGATACACAACACTCAGACGTGGGTCTTTTTGACCCCGAAGCCAACAGGAGGGTTAAGAGCATAAAAATGAGTAAATGCAGCTTACGGCCAGTATAGTGATGAAAGCTTCAGGTCTTCATGAAAATATCATACAATTTGTAGTTCCGATGTTCTGAGACACTTTCTTGATGGAACATTTAAAAAAATGAAGTCTTTGAGAAAATCCAGTTTTCAACTCTGTTCAGTCTGAAACTTCGTTTGAGAGCATAAAAATCAACAAGTGCAGCTTACGGGCAGTGTAGTGATGAAAGCTTCAGGTATTCATTAAAATATCGTATAATTTGACGTTCAAATGTTCTGAGAAACTTTCTTGATGGCAAATTTAAAAAAAAAGAATTCTTAAAGAAAATGTTGTTTTCAACTCTGTTCCGTGTGAAACGTCGTTTAAGAGCATAAAAATGAGTAAATGCAGCTTACGGCCAGTATAGTGATGAAAGCTTCAGGTCTTCATGAAAATATCATACAATTTGTAGTTCCGATGTTCTGAGACACTTTCTTGATGGAACATTTAAAAAAATGAAGTCTTTGAGAAAATCCAGTTTTCAACTCTGTTCAGTCTGAAACTTCGTTTGAGAGCATAAAAATCAATAAGTGCAGCTTTCAGGTAATATAGTGGTGTGTATCGCGGTCTCAGGGTCACAAAATGATCCACTAACAGTGTACGTAGGCATGCATGCATGCATGTAGGTATGAATCCCTAAGGCCCGTCGTCCTCGGGTCAAAACGACCCGCGTCTTTCCACCGAGCCCTCGCCGTCGCCCTGGGGTTTGTTCGACCCTCGAGTTTGAGCGAGCCCTCGGCCTCGTCCCTCGGGTCAAAATGACTCGCGTTCATCGCCGAGCCCTCCCCTCGCCGTCGTCCCCCGGGTCAGACTGACCAGCGTATATTGCTGAGCTCCCAGCCCTCGTCCTCGGGGTCAGAATGACCCGCGTTTATCGATGAGCTCCCGGCCTCGTCCCCCGGGGTCAGACTGACCCGCGTATATCGCCGAACTCCTGGCCCCATCCCTGGGGTCTAAATGACCCGCGTTTATCGCCGAACTCCCGGCCTCGTCCCCGGCCTCGTCCACGGGGTCTAAATGACCCGCGTTTATCGTCGAGCTCCCGGCCTCGTCCCCGGGGTCAGAATGACCCGCGTATATCACCGAGCTCCCGGCCTCGTCCCCGGGGTCTAAATGACCCGCATTTCTCGTCAGAATGACCCGTGAGCCCTCGGTCTCGTCCTCGGGTCGAAACGACCCGAGTTTTACGTTGTATTACAAGTGATGACTTGTAATACAACGTAAAACTCGACCCGAGTTTTACGTTGTATTACAAGTCATCCAGTATGCTAAATGAAAATAAATAAATAATACAAATAAAGACATGACAAGACAGTTGCATTGTATTGTTTTTTTCTTACATTTATTTAGTCATCACCAGTGTTACAAGCAACAACACAGAACACACACACACACAGAACACACACACACACACACACACACAGACACAGACACACACACACACACACACACACACACACACACACACGCGCGCATAAATGTGTCCCCCACAGGATCACGGTTCGAAACGCAGACCACCGACGAAGCTTTCGAGTTCCCCCGCGAGCTCTTTCGTTCTCCGGTAGCACTGCGAGCTGTGGTTCTGGCGCGCGCGCCCGCACACGTAACACCACGGTCGCGGCCAGAGCCCATTCGATCGGCCTGGACGGGATCGCGTTCCAGCCGTTCGACCCGCCCGCGCTTCTCGTTCTATGAAAGGGGTGTACTTATACGCTGTATTTATACACAATTTATTCACATCTGCGTAATCCCGCGGTCGGCTTCGTTGGTGCGCTCGCGCTGATCGAAGGCTCTTTAGCCAAGACGCGTGACGTCATTTCGTACGTGTCCAGATTGTAAAGCCCTCTGAGGCTTTTACAAAAAAAAAGAAAATAATAATAATAATGTGTATTTGTTATTCTGAGCTATTCAAAATGAACTGAATTGATTCAAATTGAAATGAGGTGTCACAAGTTGTTATGTGCGGATAAGGACACTATGAAAGGGGTGTACTTATACGCTGTATCTATACACAATTATTCACATCGGCGTAATCCCGCGGTCGGCCTGGTTGGTGTGCTCGCGCTGATCGAAGGCTCTTTAGCGAAGACAGATTGACTCCGCAGGACACGGGGTGTGGGAGGAATGAGTGAGGACAACACGAGGGTTAAACGACATTTCACACGGAACAGAGTTGAAAACTGGATTTTCTTTAAGAATTCATTTTTTTTTTAATTTTCCATCAAGATCGTGTCTCAGAACATTTGAACTACAAATTGTTTGATATTGTCATGAAGACCTGAAGCTTTCATCACTATACTGCCCGTAAGCTACGCTTACTCATTTTTATGCTCTCAAACGACGATTCAGACTGAACAGAGTTGAAAACAACATTATCTTTAAGAATTCTTTTTTTTTTTTAAATTTGGCATGAAGATCGTGTCTCAGAACATTTGAACTACAAATTGTATGATATTTTCATGAATACCTGAAGCTTTCATCACTGTACTGCCCGTAAGCTGCGCTTACTCATTTTTATGCTCTTAAACGACGTTTCACACGGAACAGAGTTGAAAACAACATTATATTTAAGAATTCATTTTTTTTTAAATTTTCCATCAAGATTGTGTCTCAGAACATTTGAACTTCAAATTGTATGATATTTTCATGAATACCTGAAGCTTTCATCACTATACTGCCCGTAAGCTGCATTTATTGATTTTTATGCTCTCAAACGAAGTTTCAGACTGAACAGAGTTGAAAACTGGATTTTCTCAAAGACTTCATTTTTTTAAATGTTCCATCAAGAAAGTGTCTCAGAACATCGGAACTACAAATTGTATGATATTTTCATGAAGACCTGAAGCTTTCATCACTATACTGGCCGTAAGCTGCATTTACTCATTTTTATGCTCTTAAACGACGTTTCACACGGAACGGAGTTGAAAACAACGTTTTCTTTAAGAATTCTTTTTTTTTAAATTTGCCATCAAGAAAGTTTCTCAGAACATTTCAAAGTCAAATTATACGATATTTTAATGAATACCTGAAGCTTTCATCACTATATTGCCCGAAAGCTGCACATACTGATGTTTATGCTCTCAAACGACTTTTCAGACTGAACAGAGTTGAAAACTGGATTTTCTCAAAGACTTCATTTTTTTAAATGTTTTATCAAGAAAGTGTCTCAGAACATCGGAACTACAAATTGTATGATATTTTTATGAATACCTGAAGCTTTCATCACTATACTGGCCGTAAACTGTGCTTACTCATTTTTATGCTCTCAAACGACGATTCAGACTGAACAGAGTTGAAAACAACATTATCTTTAAGAATTCATTTTTTTTTTAAATTTTCCATCAAGATCGTGTCTCAGAACAGTTGAAGTTCAAATTGTATGATATTTTCATGAATACCTGAAGCTTTCATCACTACACTGCCCGTAAGCTGCACTTATTGATTATTATGCTCTCAAACGACTTTTCAGACTGAACAGAGTTGAAAACTGGATTTTCTCAAAGACTTCATTTTTTTAAATGTTTAATCAAGAAAGTGTCTCAGAACATCGGAACTACAAATTGTATGATATTTTCATGAAGACCTGAAGCTTTCATCACTATACTGCCAGTAAACTGCGCTTACTCATTTTTATGCTCTTAACCCTCCTGTTGGCTTCGGGGTCAAAAAGGCCCACGTCCGAGTGTTTATGTATTTGTGTGTATCGCGGTCTCAGGGTCACAAAATGATCCACTACCAGTGTATACGTATGCATGCATGCATGCATGTACGTATGAATCCCTAAGGCCCGTCGTCCTCGGGTCAAAACGACCCGCGTCTTTCCACCGAGCCCTCGCCGTCGCCCTGGGGTTTGTTCGACCCTCGAGTTTGAGCGAGCCCTCGGCCTCGTCCCGCGGGTCAAAATGACTCGCGTTCATCGCCGAGCCCTCCCCTCGCCGTCGTCCCCCGGGTCAGACTGACCCGCGTATATTGCCGAGCTCAAAGCCCTCGTCCCCGGGGTCAGAATGACCCGCGTTTATCGATGAGCTCCCGGCCTCGTCCCCCGGGGTCAGACTGACCCGCGTATATCGCCGAACTCCCGGCCTCGTCCCCGGCCTCGTCCACGGGGTCTAAATGACCCGCGTTTATCGTCGAGCTCCCGGCCTCGTCCCCGGGGTCAGAATGACCCGCGTATATCACCGAGCTCCCGGCCTCGTCCCCGGGGTCTAAATGACCCGCATTTCTCGTCAGAATGACCCGTGAGCCCTCGGTCTCGTCCTCGGGTCGAAACGACCCGAGTTTTACGTTGTATTACAAGTGATGACTTGTAATACAACGTAAAACTCGACCCGAGTTTTACGTTGTATTACAAGTCATCCAGTATGCTAAATGAAAATAAATAAATAATACAAATAAAGACATGACAAGACAGTTGCATTGTATTGTTTTTTTCTTACATTTATTTAGTCATCACCAGTGTTACAAGCAACAACACAGAACACACACACACACACACACACACACACACACACACACACACACACACACACACAGACACACACACACACACACAGACACAGACACACACACACACACACACACACACACGCGCGCGCGCGCATAAATGTGTCCCCCACAGGATCACGGTTCGAAACGCAGACCACCGACGAAGCTTTCGAGTTCCCCCGCGAGCTCTTTCGTTCTCCGGTAGCACTGCGAGCTGTGGTTCTGGCGCGCGCGCCCGCACACGTAACACCACGGTCGCGGCCAGAGCCCATTCGATCGGCCTGGACGGGATCGCGTTCCAGCCGTTCGACCCGCCCGCGCTTCTCGTTCTATGAAAGGGGTGTACTTATACGCTGTATTTATACACAATTTATTCACATCTGCGTAATCCCGCGGTCGGCTTCGTTGGTGCGCTCGCGCTGATCGAAGGCTCTTTAGCCAAGACGCGTGACGTCATTTCGTACGTGTCCAGATTGTAAAGCCCTCTGAGGCTTTTACAAAAAAAAAGAAAATAATAATAATAATGTGTATTTGTTATTCTGAGCTATTCAAAATGAACTGAATTGATTCAAATTGAAATGAGGTGTCACAAGTTGTTATGTGCGGATAAGGACACTATGAAAGGGGTGTACTTATACGCTGTATCTATACACAATTATTCACATCGGCGTAATCCCGCGGTCGGCCTGGTTGGTGTGCTCGCGCTGATCGAAGGCTCTTTAGCGAAGACAGATTGACTCCGCAGGACACGGGGTGTGGGAGGAATGAGTGAGGACAACACGAGGGTTAAACGACATTTCACACGGAACAGAGTTGAAAACTGGATTTTCTTTAAGAATTCATTTTTTTTTTAATTTTCCATCAAGATCGTGTCTCAGAACATTTGAACTACAAATTGTTTGATATTGTCATGAAGACCTGAAGCTTTCATCACTATACTGCCCGTAAGCTACGCTTACTCATTTTTATGCTCTCAAACGACGATTCAGACTGAACAGAGTTGAAAACAACATTATCTTTAAGAATTCTTTTTTTTTTTTAAATTTGGCATGAAGATCGTGTCTCAGAACATTTGAACTACAAATTGTATGATATTTTCATGAATACCTGAAGCTTTCATCACTGTACTGCCCGTAAGCTGCGCTTACTCATTTTTATGCTCTTAAACGACGTTTCACACGGAACAGAGTTGAAAACAACATTATATTTAAGAATTCATTTTTTTTTAAATTTTCCATCAAGATTGTGTCTCAGAACATTTGAACTTCAAATTGTATGATATTTTCATGAATACCTGAAGCTTTCATCACTATACTGCCCGTAAGCTGCATTTATTGATTTTTATGCTCTCAAACGAAGTTTCAGACTGAACAGAGTTGAAAACTGGATTTTCTCAAAGACTTCATTTTTTTAAATGTTCCATCAAGAAAGTGTCTCAGAACATCGGAACTACAAATTGTATGATATTTTCATGAAGACCTGAAGCTTTCATCACTATACTGCAAGTAAACTGCGCTTACTCATTTTTATGCTCTTAAACGACGTTTCACACTGAACGGAGTTGAAAACAACGTTTTCTTTAAGAATTCTTTTTTTTAAAATTTGCCATCAAGAAAGTTTCTCAGAACATTTCAAAGTCAAATTATACGATATTTTAATGAATACCTGAAGCTTTCATCACTATATTGCCCGAAAGCTGCACATACTGATTTTTATGCTCTCAAACGACTTTTCAGACTGAACAGAGTTGAAAACTGGATTTTCTCAAAGACTTCATTTTTTTAAATGTTTTATCAAGAAAGTGTCTCAGAACATCGGAACTACAAATTGTATGATATTTTTATGAATACCTGAAGCTTTCATCACTATACTGGCCGTAAACTGTGCTTACTCATTTTTATGCTCTCAAACGACGATTCAGACTGAACAGAGTTGAAAACAACATTATCTTTAAGAATTCTTTTTTTTTTTTAATTTTCCATCAAGATCGTGTCTCAGAACAGTTGAAGTTCAAATTGTATGATATTTTCATGAATACCTGAAGCTTTCATCACTATACTGCCAGTAAACTGCGCTTACTCATTTTTATGCTCTTAACCCTCCTGTTGGCTTCGGGGTCAAAAAGACCCACGTCCGAGTGTTTATGTATTTGTGTGTATCGCGGTCTCAGGGTCACAAAATGATCCACTACCAGTGTATACGTATGCATGCATGCATGCATGTACGTATGAATCCCTAAGGCCCGTCGTCCTCGGGTCAAAACGACCCGCGTCTTTCCACCGAGCCCTCGCCGTCGCCCTGGGGTTTGTTCGACCCTCGAGTTTGAGCGAGCCCTCGGCCTCGTCCCGCGGGTCAAAATGACTCGCGTTCATCGCCGAGCCCTCCCCTCGCCGTCGTCCCCCGGGTCAGACTGACCCGCGTATATTGCCGAGCTCAAAGCCCTCGTCCCCGGGGTCAGAATGACCCGCGTTTATCGATGAGCTCCCGGCCTCGTCCCCCGGGGTCAGACTGACCCGCGTATATCGCCGAACTCCCGGCCTCGTCCCCGGCCTCGTCCACGGGGTCTAAATGACCCGCGTTTATCGTCGAGCTCCCGGCCTCGTCCCCGGGGTCAGAATGACCCGCGTATATCACCGAGCTCCCGGCCTCGTCCCCGGGGTCTAAATGACCCGCATTTCTCGTCAGAATGACCCGTGAGCCCTCGGTCTCGTCCTCGGGTCGAAACGACCCGAGTTTTACGTTGTATTACAAGTATTGACTTGTAATACAACGTAAAACTCGACCCGAGTTTTACGTTGTATTACAAGTCATCCAGTATGCTAAATGAAAATAAATAAATAATACAAATAAAGACATGACAAGACAGTTGCATTGTATTGTTTTTTTCTTACATTTATTTAGTCATCACCAGTGTTACAAGCAACAACACAGAACACACACACACACACACACACACACACACACACACACACACACACACACACACACACACAGACACACACACACACACACACAGACACACACACACACACACACACACACACACACACACACACACACGCGCGCGCGCATAAATGTGTCCCCCACAGGATCACGGTTCGAAACGCAGACCACCGACGAAGCTTTCGAGTTCCCCCGCGAGCTCTTTCGTTCTCCGGTAGCACTGCGAGCTGTGGTTCTGGCGCGCGCGCCCGCACACGTAACACCACGGTCGCGGCCAGAGCCCATTCGATCGGCCTGGACGGGATCGCGTTCCAGCCGTTCGACCCGCCCGCGCTTCTCGTTCTATGAAAGGGGTGTACTTATACGCTGTATTTATACACAATTTATTCACATCTGCGTAATCCCGCGGTCGGCTTCGTTGGTGCGCTCGCGCTGATTGAAGGCTCTTTAGCCAAGACGCGTGACTTCATTTCGTACGTGTCCAGATTGTAAAGCCCTCTGAGGCGTTTACAAAAAAAAGAAAATAATAATAATAATGTGTATTTGTTATTCTGAGCTATTCAAAATGAACTGAATTGATTCAAATTGAAATGAGGTGTCACAAGTTGTTATGTGCGGATAAGGACACTATGAAATTACATATTATTCACATCGGCGTAATCCCGCGGTCGGCCTCGTTGGTGTGCTCGCGCTGATCGAAAGCTCTTTAGCGAAGACAGATTGACTCCGCAGGACACGGGGTGTGGGAGGAATGAGTGAGGACAACACGAGGGTTAAACGACATTTCACACGGAACAGAGTTGAAAACTGGATTTTCTTTAAGAATTCATTTTTTTTTAAATTTGCCATCAAGAAAGTTTCTCAGAACATTTGAACGTCAAATTATACGATATTTTAATGAATACCTGAAGCTTTCATCACTACACTGCCCGTAAGGTGCACTTATTGATTATTATGCTCTCAAACGACTTTTCAGACTGAACAGAGTTGAAAACTGGATTTTCTCAATATTTTCATGAAGACCTGAAGCTTTCATCACTGTACTGCCCGTAAGCTGCGCTTACTCATTTTTATGCTCTTAAACGACGTTTCACACGGAACAGAGTTGAAAACAACATTATATTTAAGAATTCTTTTTTTTTTTTAAATTTTCCATCAAGATCGTGTCTCAGAACATTTGAACTTCAAATTGTATGATATTTTCATGAAGACCTGAAGCTTTCATCACTATACTGCCAGTAAACTGCGCTTACTTATTTTTATGCTCTTAAACGACATTTCACACGGAACAGAGTTGAAAACTGGATTTTCTTTAAGAATTCATTTTTTTTAAATTTGCCATCAAGAAAGTTTCTCAGAACATTTGAACATCAAACTATACGATATTTTAATGAATACCTGAAGCTTTCATCACTATACTGCCCGAAAGCTGCACTTATTGATTTTTATGCTCTCAAACGACTTTTCAGACTGAACAGTGTTGAAAACTGGATTTTCTCAAAGACATCATTTTTTAAAATGATCCCTCAAGAAAGTGTCTCACAACATCGGAACTACAAATTGCATGACATTTTCATGAAGACCTGAAGCTTTCATCACTATACTTCCCGTAAGCTGGGTTAACTCATTTTTATGCTCTCAAACGACGATTCAGACTGAACAGAGTTGAAAACAACATTATCTTTAAGAATTCATTTTTTTTAAATTTTCCATCAAGATTGTGTCTCAGAACATTTGAACTTCAAATTGTATGATATTTTCATGAATACCTGAAGCTTTCATCACTATATTACCTGAAAGCTGCACTTAGTGATTTTTATGCTCTCAAACGAAGTTTCAGACTGAACAGAGTTGAAAACTGGATTTTCTCAAAAACATTTTTTTAAATGTTCCATCAAGAAAGTGTCTCAGAATATCGGAACTTCAAATTGTATGATATTTTCATGAAGACCTGAAGCTTTCATCACTGTACTGCCCGTAAGCTGCGCTTACTCATTTTTATGCTCTTAAACGACGTTTCACACGGAACAGAGTTGAAAACATTATATTTAAGAATTCATTTTTTTTAAATTTTCCATCAAGATCGTGTCTCAAGTCTTGATGTAGTTCCATCAAGACTTCATTTTTTTAAATGTTCCATCAAGAAAGTGTCTCAGAACATCGGAACTACAAATTGTGTGATATTTTCATGAAGACCTGAAGCTTTCATCACTATACTGCCCGTAAGCTACGCTTACTTATTTTTATGCTCTCAAACGACGATTCAGACTGAACAGAGTTGAAAACAACATTATCTTTAAGAATTCTTTTTTTTTTAAATTTTCCATCAAGATCGTGTCTCAGAACATTTGAACTTCAAATTGTATGATATTTTCATGAATACCTGAAGCTTTCATCACTATATTGCCTGAAAGCTGCACATATTGATTTTTATGCTCTCAAACGACTTTTCAGACTGAACAGAGTTGAAAACTGGATTTTCTCAAAGACTTCATTTTTTTAAATGTTTAATCAAGAAAGTGTCTCAGAACATCGGAACTACAAATTGTATGATATTTTAATGAAGACCTGAAGCTTTCATCACTATACTGGCCGAAAACTGCGCTTACTCATTTTTATGCACTCAAACGACGATTCAGACTGACCAGAGTTGAAAACAACATTATCTTTAAGAATTCTTTTTTTTTTAAATTTTCCATCAAGATCGTGTCTCAGAACATTTGAACTACAAATTGTTTGATATTTTCATGAAGACCTGAAGCTTTCATCACTATACTGCCCGTAAGCTACGCTTACTCATTTTTATGCTCTCAAACGACGATTCAGACTGACCAGAGTTGAAAACAACATTATCTTTAAGAATTCATTTTTTTTTTAACTTTTCCATCAAGATCGTGTCTCAGAACATTTGAACTTCAAATTGTATGATATTTTCATGAATACCTGAAGCTTTCATCACTGTACTGCCCGTAAGCTGCGCTTACTCATTTTTATGCTCTTAAACGACGTTTCACACGGAACAGAGTTGAAAACAACATTATATTTAGGAATTCATTTTTTTTTAAATTTTCCATCAAGATTGTGTCTCAGAACATTTGAACTTAAAATTGTATGATATTTTCATGAATACCTGAAGCTTTCATCACTATACTGCCGGTAAGCTGCATTTATTGATTTTTATGCTCTCAAACGAAGTTTCAGACTGAACAGAGTTGAAAACTGGATTTTCTCAAAGACTTCATTTTTTTAAATGTTCCATCAAGAAAGTGTCTCAGAACATCGGAACTACAAATTGTATGATATTTTCATGAAGACCTGAAGCTTTCATCACTATACTGCAAGTACTCATTTTTATGCTCAGACTGAACAGAGTTGAAAACTGGATTTTCTCAAAGTCTTCATTTTTTTAAATGTTCCATCAAGAAAGTGTCTCAGAACATCGGAACTACAAATTGTGTGATATTTTCATGAAGACCTGAAGCTTTCATCACTATACTGGCCGTAAGCTGCGCTTACTCATTTTTATGCTCTCAAACGACGATTCAGACTGAACAGAGTTGAAAACAACATTATCTTTAAGAATTCTTTTTTTTTTTTTAAATTTTCCATCAAGATCGTGTCTCAGAACATTTGAACTTCAAATTGTATGATATTTTCATGAATACCTGAAGCTTTCATCACTGTACTGCCCGTAAGCTGCGCTTACTCATTTTTATGCTCTTAAACGACGTTTCACACGGAACGGAGTTGAAAACAACGTTTTCTTTAAGAATTCTTGTTTTTTTAATTTGCCATCAAGAAAGTTTCTCAGAACATTTCAAAGTCAAATTATACGATATTTTAATGAATACCTGAAGCTTTCATCACTATATTGCCCGAAAGCTGCACATACTGATTTTTATGCTCTCAAACGACTTTTCAGACTGAACAGAGTTGAAAACTGGATTTTCTCAAAGACTTCATTTTTTTAAATGTTTTATCAAGAAAGTGTCTCAGAACATCGGAACTACAAATTGTATGATATTTTTATGAATACCTGAAGCTTTCATCACTATACTGGCCGTAAACTGTGCTTACTCATTTTTATGCTCTCAAACGACGATTCAGACTGAACAGAGTTGAAAACTGGATTTTCTCAAAGACTTCATTTTTTTAAATGTTCCATCAAGAAAGTGTCTCAGAATATCGGAACTTCAAATTGTATGATATTTTCATGAAGACCTGAAGCTTTTATCACTGTACTGCCCGTAAGCTGCGTTTACTCATTTTTATGCCCTTAAACGACGTTTCACACAGAACGGAGTTGAAAACAACGTTTTCTTTAAGAATTCTTTTTTTTTTAATTTGCCATCAAGAAAGTTTCACAGAACATTTGAAAGTCAAATTGTATGATATTTTCATGAATACCTGAAGCTTTCATCACTATATTGCCCGAAAGCTGCACATACTGATTTTTATGCTCTCAAACGACGATTCAGACTGAACAGAGTTGAAAACAACATTATCTTTAAGAATTCATTTTTTTTTTTAAATTTTCCATCAAGATCGTGTCTCAGAACTTTTGAACTTCAAATTGTATGATATTTTCATGAATACCTGAAGCTTTCATCACTGTACTGCCCGTAAGCTGCGCTTACTCATTTTTATGCTCTTAAACGACGTTTCACACGGAACAGAGTTGAAAACATTATATTTAAGAATTCATTTTTTTTTAAATTTTCCATGACGATCGTGACTCAGAACATTTGAACTTCAAATTGTATGATATTTTCATGAATACCTGAAGCTTTCATCACTATACTGCCCGTAAGCTGCATTTATTGATTTTTATGCTCTCAAACGAAGTTTCAGACTGAACAGAGTTGAAAACTGGATTTTCTCAAAGACTTCATTTTTTTAAATGTTTAATCAAGAAAGTGTCTCAGAACATCGGAACTACAAATTGTATGATATTTTCATGAAGACCTGAAGCTTTCATCACTATACTGGCCGTAAACTGTGCTTACTCATTTTTATGCTCTCAAACGACGATTCAGACTGAACAGAGTTGAAAACTGGATTTTCTCAAAGACTTCATTTTTTTAAATGTTCCATCAAGAAAGTGTCTCAGAATATCGGAACTTCAAATTGTATGATATTTTCATGAATACCTGAAGCTTTCATCACTGTACTGCCCGTAAGCTGCGCTTACTCATTTTTATGCTCTTAAACGACGTTTCACACGGAACAGAGTTGAAAACATTATATTTAAGAATTCATTTTTTTTTAAATTTTCCATGACGATCGTGACTCAGAACATTTGAACTTCAAATTGTATGATATTTTCATGAATACCTGAAGCTTTCATCACTATACTGCCCGTAAGCTGCATTTATTGATTTTTATGCTCTCAAACGAAGTTTCAGACTGAACAGAGTTGAAAACTGGATTTTCTCAAAGACTTCATTTTTTTAAATGTTTAATCAAGAAAGTGTCTCAGAACATCGGAACTACAAATTGTATGATATTTTCATGAAGACCTGAAGCTTTCATCACTATACTGGCCGTAAACTGTGCTTACTCATTTTTATGCTCTCAAACGACGATTCAGACTGAACAGAGTTGAAAACTGGATTTTCTCAAAGACTTCATTTTTTTAAATGTTCCATCAAGAAAGTGTCTCAGAATATCGGAACTTCAAATTGTATGATATTTTCATGAAGACCTGAAGCTTTTATCACTGTACTGCCCGTAAGCTGCGTTTACTCATTTTTATGCCCTTAAACGACGTTTCACACAGAACGGAGTTGAAAACAACGTTTTCTTTAAGAATTCTTTTTTTTTTAATTTGCCATCAAGAAAGTTTCACAGAACATTTGAAAGTCAAATTGTATGATATTTTCATGAATACCTGAAGCTTTCATCACTATATTGCCCGAAAGCTGCACATACTGATTTTTATGCTCTCAAACGACGATTCAGACTGAACAGAGTTGAAAACAACATTATCTTTAAGAATTCATTTTTTTTTTTAAATTTTCCATCAAGATCGTGTCTCAGAACTTTTGAACTTCAAATTGTATGATATTTTCATGAATACCTGAAGCTTTCATCACTGTACTGCCCGTAAGCTGCGCTTACTCATTTTTATGCTCTTAAACGACGTTTCACACGGAACAGAGTTGAAAACATTATATTTAAGAATTCATTTTTTTTTAAATTTTCCATGACGATCGTGACTCAGAACATTTGAACTTCAAATTGTATGATATTTTCATGAATACCTGAAGCTTTCATCACTATACTGCCCGTAAGCTGCATTTATTGATTTTTATGCTCTCAAACGAAGTTTCAGACTGAACAGAGTTGAAAACTGGATTTTCTCAAAGACTTCATTTTTTTAAATGTTTAATCAAGAAAGTGTCTCAGAACATCGGAACTACAAATTGTATGATATTTTCATGAAGACCTGAAGCTTTCATCACTGTACTGCCCGTAAGCACCGCTTACTCATTTTTATGCTCTTAAACGACGTTTCACACGGAACAGAGTTGAAAACAACATTTTCTTTAAGAATTCTTTTTTTTTTAAATTTGCCATCAAGAAAGTTTCTCAGATCATTTGAACGTCAAATTATACGATATTTTAATGAATACCTGAAGCTTTTATCACTATATTGCCCTAAAGCTGCACATATTGATTTTTATGCTCTCAAACGACTTTTCAGACTGAACACAGTTGAAAACGACATTATCTTTAAGAATTCATTTTTTTTAAATTTGGCATGAAGATCGTGTCTCAGAACATTTGAACTTCAAATTGTATGATATTTTCATGAAGACCTGAATCTTTCATCACTATATTGCCCGAAAGCTGCACATATTGATTTTTATGCTCTCAAACGTCTCAAACGACTTTTCAGACTGAACAGAGTTGAAAACTGGATTTTCTCAAAGACTTCATTTTTTTAAATGTTTAATCAAGAAAGTGTCTCAGAACATCGGAACTTCAAATTGTATGATATTTTCATGAAGACCTGAAGCTTTCATCACTATACTGCCAGTAAACTGCGCTTACTCATTTTTATGCTCTTAACCCTCCTGTTGGCTTCGGGGTCAAAAAGACCCACGTCCGAGTGTTTATGTATTTGTGTGTATCGCGGTCTCAGGGTCACAAAATGATCCACTACCAGTGTATACGTACATGCATGCATGCATGCATGTACGTATGAATCTCTAAGGCCCGTCGTCCTCGGGTCAAAACGACCCGCGTCTTTCCACCGAGCCCTCGCCGTCGCCCTGGGGTTTGTTCGACCCTCGAGTTTGAGCGAGCCCTCGGCCTCGTCCCGCGGGTCAAAATGACTCGCGTTCATCGCCGAGCCCTCCCCTCGCCGTCGTCCCCCGGGTCAGACTGACCCGCGTATATTGCCGAGCTCAAAGCCCTCGTCCCCGGGGTCAGAATGACCCGCGTTTATCGATGAGCTCCCGGCCTCGTCCCCCGGGGTCAGACTGACCCGCGTATATCGCCGAACTCCCGGCCTCGTCCCCGAAATCGTCCACGGGGTCTAAATGACCCGCGTTTATCGTCGAGCTCCCGGCCTCGTCCCCGGGGTCAGAATGACCCGCGTATATCACCGAGCTCCCGGCCTCGTCCCCGGGGTCTAAATGACCCGCATTTCTCGTCAGAATGACCCGTGAGCCCTCGGTCTCGTCCTCGGGTCGAAACGACCCGAGTTTTACGTTGTATTACAAGTGATGACTTGTAATACAACGTAAAACTCGACCCGAGTTTTACGTTGTATTACAAGTCATCCAGTATGCTAAATGAAAATAAATAAATAATACAAATAAAGACATGACAAGACAGTTGCATTGTATTGTTTTTTTCTTACATTTATTTAGTCATCACCAGTGTTACAAGCAACAACACAGAACACACACACACACACACACACACACACACACACACACACACACACACACACACACACACACACAGACACAGACACAGACACAGACACACACACACACACACACACACACACACACACACACACATACACACACACACGCGCGCGCATAAATGTGTCCCCCACAGGATCACGGTTCGAAACGCAGACGACCGACGAAGCTTTCGAGTTCCCCCGCGAGCTCTTTCGTTCTCCGGTAGCACTGCGAGCTGTGGTTCTGGCGCGCGTGCCCGCACACGTAACACCACGGTCGCGGCCAGAGCCCATTTGATCGGCCTGGACGGGATCGCGTTCCAGCCGTTCGACCCGCCCGCGCTTCTCGTTCTATGAAAGGGGTGTACTTATACGCTGTATTTATACACAATTTATTCACATCTGCGTAATCCCGCGGTCGGCTTCGTTGGTGCGCTCGCGCTGATTGAAGGCTCTTTAGCCAAGACGCGTGACGTCATTTCGTACGTGTCCAGATTGTAAAGCCCTCTGAGGCGTTTACAAAAAAAAGAAAATAATAATAATAATGTGTATTTGTTATTCTGAGCTATTCAAAATGAACTGAATTGATTCAAATTGAAATGAGGTGTCACAAGTTGTTATGTGCGGATAAGGACACTATGAAATTACATATTATTCACATCGGCGTAATCCCGCGGTCGGCCTCGTTGGTGTGCTTTCGCTGATCGAAAGCTCTTTAGCGAAGACAGATTGACTCCGCAGGACACGGGGTGTGGGAGGAATGAGTGAGGACAACACGAGGGTTAAACGACATTTCACACGGAACAGAGTTGAAAACTGGATTTTCTTTAAGAATTCATTTTTTTTTAAATTTGCCATCAAGAAAGTTTCTCAGAACATTTGAACGTCAAATTATACGATATTTTAATGAATACCTGAAGCTTTCATCACTACACTGCCCGTAAGGTGCACTTATTGATTATTATGCTCTCAAACGACTTTTCAGACTGAACAGAGTTGAAAACTGGATTTTCTCAATATTTTCATGAAGACCTGAAGCTTTCATCACTGTACTGCCCGTAAGCTGCGCTTACTCATTTTTATGCTCTTAAACGACGTTTCACACGGAACAGAGTTGAAAACAACATTATATTTAAGAATTCATTTTTTTTTTAAATTTTCCATCAAGATCGTGTCTCAGAACATTTGAACTTCAAATTGTATGATATTTTCATGAAGACCTGAAGCTTTCATCACTATACTGCCCGTAAGCTGCACTTATTGATTTTTATGCTCTCAAACGAAGTTTCAGACTGAACAGAGTTGAAAACTGGATTTTCTCAAAGACATCATTTTTTAAAATGATCCATCAAGAAAGTGTCTCACAACATCGGAACTACAAATTGCATGATATTTTCATGAAGACCTGAAGCTTTCATCACTATACTTCCCGTAAGCTGCGTTAACTCATTTTTATGCTCTCAAACGACGATTCAGACTGAACAGAGTTGAAAACAACATTATCTTTAAGAATTCATTTTTTTTAAATTTTCCATCAAGATTGTGTCTCAGAACATTTGAACTTCAAATTGTATGATATTTTCATGAATACCTGAAGCTTTCATCACTATACTGCCCGTAAGCTGCATTTATTGATTTTTATGCTCTCAAACGAAGTTTCAGACTGAACAGAGTTGAAAACTGGATTTTCTCAAAGACTTCATTTTTTTAAATGTTCCATCAAGAAAGTGTCTCAGAACATCGGAACTACAAATTGTATGATATTTTCATGAAGACCTGAAGCTTTCATCACTATACTGCAAGTAAACTGCGCTTACTCATTTTTATGCTCTTAAACGACGTTTCACACGGAACGGAGTTGAAAACAACGTTTTCTTTAAGAATTCTTTTTTTTTAAATTTGCCATCAAGAAAGTTTCTCAGAACATTTCAAAGTCAAATTATACGATATTTTAATGAATACCTGAAGCTTTCATCACTATATTGCCCGAAAGCTGCACATACTGATTTTTATGCTCTCAAACGACTTTTCAGACTGAACAGAGTTGAAAACTGGATTTTCTCAAAGACTTCATTTTTTTAAATGTTTTATCAAGAAAGTGTCTCAGAACATCGGAACTACAAATTGTATGATATTTTTATGAATACCTGAAGCTTTCATCACTATACTGCCCGTAAGCTGCACTTATTGATTTTTATGCTCTCAAACGAAGTTTCAGACTGAACAGAGTTGAAAACTGGATTTTCTCAAAGACTTCATTTTTTTAAATGTTCCATCAAGAAAGTGTCTCATAACATCGGAACTACAAATTGCATGATATTTTCATGAAGACCTGAAGCTTTCATCACTGTACTGCCCGTAAACTGCGCTTACTCGTTTTTATGCTCTCAAACGACGATTCAGACTGAACAGAGTTGAAAACAACATTATCTTTAAGAATTCATTTTTTTTTTAAATTTTCCATCAAGATCGTGTTTCAGAACATTTGAACTTCAAATTGTATGATAATTTCATTTATACCTGAAGCTTTCATCAGTATACTGCCCGTAAGCTGCATTTATTGATTTTTATGCTCTCAAACGAAGTTTCAGACTGAACAGAGTTGAAAACTGGATTTTCTCAAAGACTTCATTTTTTTAAATGTTCCATCAAGAAAGTGTCTCAGAACATCGGAACTACAAATTGTATGATATTTTCATGAAGACCTGAAGCTTTCATCACTATACTGCAAGTAAACTGCGCTTACTCATTTTTATGCTCAGACTGAACAGAGTTGAAAACTGGATTTTCTCAAAAACTTCATTTTTTTAAATGTTTCATCAAGAAAGTGTCTCAGAACATCGGAACTACAAATTGTATGATATTTTCATGAAGACCTGAAGCTTTCATCAATATACTGCCCGTAAGCTGCGATTACTCATTTTTATGCTCTTAAACGACGTTTCACACGGAACAGAGTTGAAAACAACGTTTTCTTTAAGAATTCTTTTTTTTTAAATTTGCCATCAAGAAAATTTCTCAGATCATTTGAACGTCAAATTATACGATATTTTAATGAATACCTGAAGCTTTGATCACTATATTGCCCGAAAGCTGAACATATTGATTTTTATGCTCTCAGACAACTTTTCAGACTGAACAGAGTTGAAAACGACTTTATCTTTAAGAATTCTTTTTTTTTTAAATTTGCCATGAAGACCGTGTCTCAGAACATTTGAACTTCAAATTGTATGATATTTTCATGAATTCCTGAAGCTTTCATCACTATATTGCCCGAAAGCTGCACATACTGATTTTTATGCTCTCAAACGACTTTTCAGACTGAACAGAGTTGAAAACTGGATTTTCTCAAAGACTTCATTTTTTTAAATGTTTCATCACGAAAGTGTCTCAGAACATCGGAACTACAAATTGTATGATATTTTCACCAAGACCTGAAGCTTTCATCACTATACTGCCCGTAAGCTGCGCTTACTCATTTTTATGCTCTTAAACGACGTTTCACACGGAACAGAGTTGAAAACAACATTTTCTTTAAGAATTCTTTTTTTAAAAATTTGCCATCAAGAAAGTTTCTCAGATCATTTGAACGTCAAATTATACGATATTTTAATGAATACCTGAAGCTTTCATCACTATATTGCCCGAAAGCTGCACATTTTGATTTTTATGCTCTCAAACGACTTTTCAGACTGAACACAGTTGAAAACGACATTATCTTTAAGAATTCATTTTTTTTAAATTTGGCATGAAGATCGTGTCTCAGAACATTTGAACTTCAAATTGTATGATATTTTCATGAAGACCTGAAGCTTTCATCACTATATTGCCCGAAAGCTGCACATATTGATTTTTATGCTCTCAAACGTCTCAAACGACTTTTCAGACTGAACAGAGTTGAAAACTGGATTTTCTCAAAGACTTCATTTTTTTAAATGTTTAATCAAGAAAGTGTCTCAGAACATCGGAACTACAAATTGTATGATATTTTCATGAAGACCTGAAGCTTTCATCACTATACTGCCAGTAAACTGCGCTTACTCATTTTTATGCTCTTAACCCTCCTGTTGGCTTCGGGGTCAAAAAGACCCACGTCCGAGTGTTTATGTATTTGTGTGTATCGCGGTCTCAGGGTCACAAAATGATCCACTACCAGTGTATACGTATGCATGCATGCATGCATGTACGTATGAATCCCTAAGGCCCGTCGTCCTCGGGTCAAAACGACCCGCGTCTTTCCACCGAGCCCTCGCCGTCGCCCTGGGGTTTGTTCGACCCTCGAGTTTGAGCGAGCCCTCGGCCTCGTCCCGCGGGTCAAAATGACTCGCGTTCATCGCCGAGCCCTCCCCTCGCCGTCGTCCCCCGGGTCAGACTGACCCGCGTATATTGCCGAGCTCAAAGCCCTCGTCCCCGGGGTCAGAATGACCCGCGTTTATCGATGAGCTCCCGGCCTCGTCCCCCGGGGTCAGACTGACCCGCGTATATCGCCGAACTCCCGGCCTCGTCCCCGGCCTCGTCCACGGGGTCTAAATGACCCGCGTTTATCGTCGAGCTCCCGGCCTCGTCCCCGGGGTCAGAATGACCCGCGTATATCACCGAGCTCCCGGCCTCGTCCCCGGGGTCTAAATGACCCGCATTTCTCGTCAGAATGACCCGTGAGCCCTCGGTCTCGTCCTCGGGTCGAAACGACCCGAGTTTTACGTTGTATTACAAGTGATGACTTGTAATACAACGTAAAACTCGACCCGAGTTTTACGTTGTATTACAAGTCATCCAGTATGCTAAATGAAAATAAATAAATAATACAAATAAAGACATGACAAGACAGTTGCATTGTATTGTTTTTTTCTTACATTTATTTAGTCATCACCAGTGTTACAAGCAACAACACAGAACACACACACACACACACACACACACACACACACACACACACACACACACACACAGACACACACACACACACACAGACACAGACACACACACACACACACACACACACACGCGCGCGCGCGCATAAATGTGTCCCCCACAGGATCACGGTTCGAAACGCAGACCACCGACGAAGCTTTCGAGTTCCCCCGCGAGCTCTTTCGTTCTCCGGTAGCACTGCGAGCTGTGGTTCTGGCGCGCGCGCCCGCACACGTAACACCACGGTCGCGGCCAGAGCCCATTCGATCGGCCTGGACGGGATCGCGTTCCAGCCGTTCGACCCGCCCGCGCTTCTCGTTCTATGAAAGGGGTGTACTTATACGCTGTATTTATACACAATTTATTCACATCTGCGTAATCCCGCGGTCGGCTTCGTTGGTGCGCTCGCGCTGATCGAAGGCTCTTTAGCCAAGACGCGTGACGTCATTTCGTACGTGTCCAGATTGTAAAGCCCTCTGAGGCTTTTACAAAAAAAAAGAAAATAATAATAATAATGTGTATTTGTTATTCTGAGCTATTCAAAATGAACTGAATTGATTCAAATTGAAATGAGGTGTCACAAGTTGTTATGTGCGGATAAGGACACTATGAAAGGGGTGTACTTATACGCTGTATCTATACACAATTATTCACATCGGCGTAATCCCGCGGTCGGCCTGGTTGGTGTGCTCGCGCTGATCGAAGGCTCTTTAGCGAAGACAGATTGACTCCGCAGGACACGGGGTGTGGGAGGAATGAGTGAGGACAACACGAGGGTTAAACGACATTTCACACGGAACAGAGTTGAAAACTGGATTTTCTTTAAGAATTCATTTTTTTTTTAATTTTCCATCAAGATCGTGTCTCAGAACATTTGAACTACAAATTGTTTGATATTGTCATGAAGACCTGAAGCTTTCATCACTATACTGCCCGTAAGCTACGCTTACTCATTTTTATGCTCTCAAACGACGATTCAGACTGAACAGAGTTGAAAACAACATTATCTTTAAGAATTCTTTTTTTTTTTTAAATTTGGCATGAAGATCGTGTCTCAGAACATTTGAACTACAAATTGTATGATATTTTCATGAATACCTGAAGCTTTCATCACTAAACTGCCCGTAAGGTGCACTTATTGATTATTATGCTCTCAAACGACTTTTCAGACTGAACAGAGTTGAAAACTGGATTTTCTCAATATTTCCATGAAGACCTGAAGCTTTCATCACTGTACTGCCCGTAAGCTGCGCTTACTCATTTTTATGCTCTTAAACGACGTTTCACACGGAACAGAGTTGAAAACAACATTATATTTAAGAATTCATTTTTTTTTTAAATTTTCCATCAAGATCGTGTCTCAGAACATTTGAACTTCAAATTGTATGATATTTTCATGAAGACCTGAAGCTTTCATCACTATACTGCCCGTAAGCTGCACTTATTGATTTTTATGCTCTCAAACGAAGTTTCAGACTGAACAGAGTTGAAAACTGGATTTTCTCAAAGACTTCATTTTTTTAAATGTTCCATCAAGAAAGTGTCTCATAACATCGGAACTACAAATTGCATGATATTTTCATGAAGACCTGAAGCTTTCATCACTATACTGCAAGTAAACTGCGCTTACTCATTTTTATGCTCTTAAACGACGTTTCACACTGAACGGAGTTGAAAACAACGTTTTCTTTAAGAATTCTTTTTTTTAAAATTTGCCATCAAGAAAGTTTCTCAGAACATTTCAAAGTCAAATTATACGATATTTTAATGAATACCTGAAGCTTTCATCACTATATTGCCCGAAAGCTGCACATACTGATTTTTATGCTCTCAAACGACTTTTCAGACTGAACAGAGTTGAAAACTGGATTTTCTCAAAGACTTCATTTTTTTAAATGTTTTATCAAGAAAGTGTCTCAGAACATCGGAACTACAAATTGTATGATATTTTTATGAATACCTGAAGCTTTCATCACTATACTGGCCGTAAACTGTGCTTACTCATTTTTATGCTCTCAAACGACGATTCAGACTGAACAGAGTTGAAAACAACATTATCTTTAAGAATTCTTTTTTTTTTTTAATTTTCCATCAAGATCGTGTCTCAGAACAGTTGAAGTTCAAATTGTATGATATTTTCATGAATACCTGAAGCTTTCATCACTATACTGCCAGTAAACTGCGCTTACTCATTTTTATGCTCTTAACCCTCCTGTTGGCTTCGGGGTCAAAAAGACCCACGTCTCAGGGTCACAAAATGATCCACTACCAGTGTATACGTATGCATGCATGCATGCATGTACGTATGAATCCCTAAGGCCCGTCGTCCTCGGGTCAAAACGACCCGCGTCTTTCCACCGAGCCCTCGCCGTCGCCCTGGGGTTTGTTCGACCCTCGAGTTTGAGCGAGCCCTCGGCCTCGTCCCGCGGGTCAAAATGACTCGCGTTCATCGCCGAGCCCTCCCCTCGCCGTCGTCCCCCGGGTCAGACTGACCCGCGTATATTGCCGAGCTCAAAGCCCTCGTCCCCGGGGTCAGAATGACCCGCGTTTATCGATGAGCTCCCGGCCTCGTCCCCCGGGGTCAGACTGACCCGCGTATATCGCCGAACTCCCGGCCTCGTCCCCGGCCTCGTCCACTGGGTCTAAATGACCCGCGTTTATCGTCGAGCTCCCGGCCTCGTCCCCGGGGTCAGAATGACCCGCGTATATCACCGAGCTCCCGGCCTCGTCCCCGGGGTCTAAATGACCCGCATTTCTCGTCAGAATGACCCGTGAGCCCTCGGTCTCGTCCTCGGGTCGAAACGACCCGAGTTTTACGTTGTATTACAAGTATTGACTTGTAATACAACGTAAAACTCGACCCGAGTTTTACGTTGTATTACAAGTCATCCAGTATGCTAAATGAAAATAAATAAATAATACAAATAAAGACATGACAAGACAGTTGCATTGTATTGTTTTTTTCTTACATTTATTTAGTCATCACCAGTGTTACAAGCAACAACACAGAACACACACACACACACACACACACACACACACACACACACACACACACACACACACACACACACACACACACAGACACACACACACACACACACAGACACACACACACACACACACACACACACACACACACACACACACACACACACACACACGCGCGCGCGCATAAATGTGTCCCCCACAGGATCACGGTTCGAAACGCAGACCACCGACGAAGCTTTCGAGTTCCCCCGCGAGCTCTTTCGTTCTCCGGTAGCACTGCGAGCTGTGGTTCTGGCGCGCGCGCCCGCACACGTAACACCACGGTCGCGGCCAGAGCCCATTCGATCGGCCTGGACGGGATCGCGTTCCAGCCGTTCGACCCGCCCGCGCTTCTCGTTCTATGAAAGGGGTGTACTTATACGCTGTATTTATACACAATTTATTCACATCTGCGTAATCCCGCGGTCGGCTTCGTTGGTGCGCTCGCGCTGATTGAAGGCTCTTTAGCCAAGACGCGTGACTTCATTTCGTACGTGTCCAGATTGTAAAGCCCTCTGAGGCGTTTACAAAAAAAAAAGAAAATAATAATAATAATGTGTATTTGTTATTCTGAGCTATTCAAAATGAACTGAATTGATTCAAATTGAAATGAGGTGTCACAAGTTGTTATGTGCGGATAAGGACACTATGAAATTACATATTATTCACATCGGCGTAATCCCGCGGTCGGCCTCGTTGGTGTGCTCGCGCTGATCGAAAGCTCTTTAGCGAAGACAGATTGACTCCGCAGGACACGGGGTGTGGGAGGAATGAGTGAGGACAACACGAGGGTTAAACGACATTTCACACGGAACAGAGTTGAAAACTGGATTTTCTTTAAGAATTCATTTTTTTTTAAATTTGCCATCAAGAAAGTTTCTCAGAACATTTGAACGTCAAATTATACGATATTTTAATGAATACCTGAAGCTTTCATCACTACACTGCCCGTAAGGTGCACTTATTGATTATTATGCTCTCAAACGACTTTTCAGACTGAACAGAGTTGAAAACTGGATTTTCTCAATATTTTCATGAAGACCTGAAGCTTTCATCACTGTACTGCCCGTAAGCTGCGCTTACTCATTTTTATGCTCTTAAACGACGTTTCACACGGAACAGAGTTGAAAACAACATTATATTTAAGAATTCATTTTTTTTTTAAATTTTCCATCAAGATCGTGTCTCAGAACATTTGAACTTCAAATTGTATGATATTTTCATGAAGACCTGAAGCTTTCATCACTATACTGCCCGTAAGCTGCACTTATTGATTTTTATGCTCTCAAACGAAGTTTCAGACTGAACAGAGTTGAAAACTGGATTTTCTCAAAGACATCATTTTTTAAAATGATCCATCAAGAAAGTGTCTCACAACATCGGAACTACAAATTGCATGATATTTTCATGAAGACCTGAAGCTTTCATCACTATACTTCCCGTAAGCTGCGTTAACTCATTTTTATGCTCTCAAACGACGATTCAGACTGAACAGAGTTGAAAACAACATTATCTTTAAGAATTCATTTTTTTTAAATTTTCCATCAAGATTGTGTCTCAGAACATTTGAACTTCAAATTGTATGATATTTTCATGAATACCTGAAGCTTTCATCACTATACTGCCCGTAAGCTGCATTTATTGATTTTTATGCTCTCAAACGAAGTTTCAGACTGAACAGAGTTGAAAACTGGATTTTCTCAAAGACTTCATTTTTTTAAATGTTCCATCAAGAAAGTGTCTCAGAACATCGGAACTACAAATTGTATGATATTTTCATGAAGACCTGAAGCTTTCATCACTATACTGCAAGTAAACTGCGCTTACTCATTTTTATGCTCTTAAACGACGTTTCACACGGAACGGAGTTGAAAACAACGTTTTCTTTAAGAATTCTTTTTTTTTAAATTTGCCATCAAGAAAGTTTCTCAGAACATTTCAAAGTCAAATTATACGATATTTTAATGAATACCTGAAGCTTTCATCACTATATTGCCCGAAAGCTGCACATACTGATTTTTATGCTCTCAAACGACTTTTCAGACTGAACAGAGTTGAAAACTGGATTTTCTCAAAGACTTCATTTTTTTAAATGTTTTATCAAGAAAGTGTCTCAGAACATCGGAACTACAAATTGTATGATATTTTTATGAATACCTGAAGCTTTCATCACTATACTGGCCGTAAACTGTGCTTACTCATTTTTATGCTCTCAAACGACGATTCAGACTGAACAGAGTTGAAAACTGGATTTTCTCAAAGACTTCATTTTTTTAAATGTTCCATCAAGAAAGTGTCTCAGAATATCGGAACTTCAAATTGTATGATATTTTCATGAAGACCTGAAGCTTTTATCACTGTACTGCCCGTAAGCTGCGCTTACTCATTTTTATGCTCTTAAACGACGTTTCACACAGAACGGAGTTGAAAACAACGTTTTCTTTAAGAATTCTTTTTTTTTAATTTGCCATCAAGAAAGTTTCACAGAACATTTGAAAGTCAAATTGTATGATATTTTCATGAATACCTGAAGCTTTCATCACTATATTGCCCGAAAGCTGCACATACTGATTTTTATGCTCTCAAACGACGATTCAGACTGAACAGAGTTGAAAACTGGATTTTCTCAAAGACTTCATTTTTTTAAATTTTCCATCAAGATCGTGTCTCAGAACATTTGAACTACAAATTGTTTGATATTTTCATGAAGACCTGAAGCTTTCATCACTATACTGCCCGTAAGCTACGCTTACTCATTTTTATGCTCTCAAACGACGATTCAGACTGAACAGAGTTGAAAACAACATTATCTTTAAGAATTCTTTTTTTTTTTAAATTTTCCATCAAGATCGTGTCTCAGAACATTTGAACTTCAAATTGTATGATATTTTCATGAATACCTGAAGCTTTCATCACTGTACTGCCCGTAAGCTGCGCTTACTCATTTTTATGCTCTTAAACGACGTTTCACACGGAACAGAGTTGAAAACAACATTATATTTAAGAATTCATTTTTTTTTTAAATTTTCCATGAAGATCGTGTCTCAGAACATTTGAACTTCAAATTGTATGATATTTTCATGAAGACCTGAAGCTTTCATCACTATACTGCCCGTAAGCTGCACTTATTGATTTTTATGCTCTCAAACGAAGTTTCAGACTGAACAGAGTTGAAAACTGGATTTTCTCAAAGACTTCATTTTTTTAAATGTTCCATCAAGAAAGTGTCTCAGAAAATCGGAACTTCAAATTGTATGATATTTTCATGAATACCTGAAGCTTTCATCACTGTACTGCCCGTAAGCTGCGCTTACTCATTTTTATGCTCTTAAACGACGTTTCACACGGAACAGAGTTGAAAACAACATTATATTTAAGAATTCATTTTTTTTTAAATTTTCCATCAAGATTGTGTCTCAGAACATTTGAACTTCAAATTGTATGATATTTTCATGAATACCTGAAGCTTTCATCACTATACTGCCCGTAAGCTGCATTTATTGATTTTTATGCTCTCAAACGAAGTTTCAGACTGAACAGAGTTGAAAACTGGATTTTCTCAAAGACTTCATTTTTTTAAATGTTCCATCAAGAAAGTGTCTCAGAACATCGGAACTACAAATTGTATGATATTTTCATGAAGACCTGAAGCTTTCATCACTATACTGCAAGTAAACTGCGCTTACTCATTGTTATGCTCAGACTGAACAAAGTTGAAAACTGGATTTTCTCAAAGACTTCATTTTTTTAAATGTTCCATCAAGAAAGTGTCTCAGAAAATCGGAACTTCAAATTGTATGATATTTTCATGAATACCTGAAGCTTTCATCACTGTACTGCCCGTAAGCTGCGCTTACTCATTTTTATGCTCTTAAACGACGTTTCACACGGAACAGAGTTGAAAACAACATTATATTTAAGAATTCATTTTTTTTTAAATTTTCCATCAAGATTGTGTCTCAGAACATTTGAACTTCAAATTGTATGATATTTTCATGAATACCTGAAGCTTTCATCACTATACTGCCCGTAAGCTGCATTTATTGATTTTTATGCTCTCAAACGAAGTTTCAGACTGAACAGAGTTGAAAACTGGATTTTCTCAAAGACTTCATTTTTTTAAATGTTCCATCAAGAAAGTGTCTCAGAACATCGGAACTACAAATTGTATGATATTTTCATGAAGACCTGAAGCTTTCATCACTATACTGCAAGTAAACTGCGCTTACTCATTTTTATGCTCTTAAACGACGTTTCACACTGAACGGAGTTGAAAACAACGTTTTCTTTAAGAATTCTTTTTTTTAAAATTTGCCATCAAGAAAGTTTCTCAGAACATTTCAAAGTCAAATTATACGATATTTTAATGAATACCTGAAGCTTTCATCACTATATTGCCCGAAAGCTGCACATACTGATTTTTATGCTCTCAAACGACTTTTCAGACTGAACAGAGTTGAAAACTGGATTTTCTCAAAGACTTCATTTTTTTAAATGTTTTATCAAGAAAGTGTCTCAGAACATCGGAACTACAAATTGTATGATATTTTTATGAATACCTGAAGCTTTCATCACTATACTGGCCGTAAACTGTGCTTACTCATTTTTATGCTCTCAAACGACGATTCAGACTGAACAGAGTTGAAAACAACATTATCTTTAAGAATTCTTTTTTTTTTTTAATTTTCCATCAAGATCGTGTCTCAGAACAGTTGAAGTTCAAATTGTATGATATTTTCATGAATACCTGAAGCTTTCATCACTATACTGCCAGTAAACTGCGCTTACTCATTTTTATGCTCTTAACCCTCCTGTTGGCTTCGGGGTCAAAAAGACCCACGTCCGAGTGTTTATGTATTTGTGTGTATCGCGGTCTCAGGGTCACAAAATGATCCACTACCAGTGTATACGTATGCATGCATGCATGCATGTACGTATGAATCCCTAAGGCCCGTCGTCCTCGGGTCAAAACGACCCGCGTCTTTCCACCGAGCCCTCGCCGTCGCCCTGGGGTTTGTTCGACCCTCGAGTTTGAGCGAGCCCTCGGCCTCGTCCCGCGGGTCAAAATGACTCGCGTTCATCGCCGAGCCCTCCCCTCGCCGTCGTCCCCCGGGTCAGACTGACCCGCGTATATTGCCGAGCTCAAAGCCCTCGTCCCCGGGGTCAGAATGACCCGCGTTTATCGATGAGCTCCCGGCCTCGTCCCCCGGGGTCAGACTGACCCGCGTATATCGCCGAACTCCCGGCCTCGTCCCCGGCCCCGTCCACGGGGTCTAAATGACCCGCGTTTATCGTCGAGCTCCCGGCCTCGTCCCCGGGGTCAGAATGACCCGCGTATATCACCGAGCTCCCGGCCTCGTCCCCGGGGTCTAAATGACCCGCATTTCTCGTCAGAATGACCCGTGAGCCCTCGGTCTCGTCCTCGGGTCGAAACGACCCGAGTTTTACGTTGTATTACAAGTATTGACTTGTAATACAACGTAAAACTCGACCCGAGTTTTACGTTGTATTACAAGTCATCCAGTATGCTAAATGAAAATAAATAAATAATACAAATAAAGACATGACAAGACAGTTGCATTGTATTGTTTTTTTCTTACATTTATTTAGTCATCACCAGTGTTACAAGCAACAACACAGAACACACACACACACACACACACACACACACACACACACACACACACACACACACACACAGACACAGACACACACACACACACACACACACACACACACACACACACACACACACGCGCGCGCATAAATGTGTCCCCCACAGGATCACGGTTCGAAACGCAGACCACCGACGAAGCTTTCGAGTTCCCCCGCGAGCTCTTTCGTTCTCCGGTAGCACTGCGAGCTGTGGTTCTGGCGCGCGCGCCCGCACACGTAACACCACGGTCGCGGCCAGAGCCCATTCGATCGGCCTGGACGGGATCGCGTTCCAGCCGTTCGACCCGCCCGCGCTTCTCGTTCTATGAAAGGGGTGTACTTATACGCTGTATTTATACACAATTTATTCACATCTGCGTAATCCCGCGGTCGGCTTCGTTGGTGCGCTCGCGCTGATTGAAGGCTCTTTAGCCAAGACGCGTGACTTCATTTCGTACGTGTCCAGATTGTAAAGCCCTCTGAGGCGTTTACAAAAAAAAAGAAAATAATAATAATAATGTGTATTTGTTATTCTGAGCTATTCAAAATGAACTGAATTGATTCAAATTGAAATGAGGTGTCACAAGTTGTTATGTGCGGATAAGGACACTATGAAATTACATATTATTCACATCGGCGTAATCCCGCGGTCGGCCTCGTTGGTGTGCTCGCGCTGATCGAAAGCTCTTTAGCGAAGACAGATTGACTCCGCAGGACACGGGGTGTGGGAGGAATGAGTGAGGACAACACGAGGGTTAAACGACATTTCACACGGAACAGAGTTGAAAACTGGATTTTCTTTAAGAATTCATTTTTTTTTAAATTTGCCATCAAGAAAGTTTCTCAGAACATTTGAACGTCAAATTATACGATATTTTAATGAATACCTGAAGCTTTCATCACTACACTGCCCGTAAGGTGCACTTATTGATTATTATGCTCTCAAACGACTATTCAGACTGAACAGAGTTGAAAACTGGATTTTCTCAATATTTTCATGAAGACCTGAAGCTTTCATCACTGTACTGCCCGTAAGCTGCGCTTACTCATTTTTATGCTCTTAAACGACGTTTCACACGGAACAGAGTTGAAAACAACATTATATTTAAGAATTCATTTTTTTTTTTAAATTTTCCATCAAGATCGTGTCTCAGAACATTTGAACTACAAATTGTATGATATTTTCATGAAGACCCGAAGCTTTCATCACTATACTGCAAGTAAACTGCGCTTACTCATTTTTATGCTCAGACTGAACAGAGTTGAAAACTGGATTTTCTCAAAGACTTCATTTTTTTAAATGTTCCATCAAGAAAGTGTCTCAGAACATCGGAACTACAAATTGTATGATATTTTCATGAAGACCTGAAGCTTTCATCACTATACTGCAAGTAAACTGCGCTTACTCATTTTTATGCTCTTAAACGACGTTTCACACGGAACGGAGTTGAAAACAACGTTTTCTTTAAGAATTCTTTTTTTTTAAATTTGCCATCAAGAAAGTTTCTCAGAACATTTCAAAGTCAAATTATACGATATTTTAATGAATACCTGAAGCTTTCATCACTATATTGCCCGAAAGCTGCACATACTGATTTTTATGCTCTCAAACGACTTTTCAGACTGAACAGAGTTGAAAACTGGATTTTCTCAAAGACTTCATTTTTTTAAATGTTTTATCAAGAAAGTGTCTCAGAACATCGGAACTACAAATTGTATGATATTTTTATGAATACCTGAAGCTTTCATCACTATACTGGCCGTAAACTGTGCTTACTCATTTTTATGCTCTCAAACGACGATTCAGACTGAACAGAGTTGAAAACTGGATTTTCTCAAAGACTTCATTTTTTTAAATGTTCCATCAAGAAAGTGTCTCAGAATATCGGAACTTCAAATTGTATGATATTTTCATGAAGACCTGAAGCTTTTATCACTGTACTGCCCGTAAGCTGCGCTTACTCATTTTTATGCTCTTAAACGACGTTTCACACAGAACGGAGTTGAAAACAACGTTTTCTTTAAGAATTCTTTTTTTTTAATTTGCCATCAAGAAAGTTTCACAGAACATTTGAAAGTCAAATTGTATGATATTTTCATGAATACCTGAAGCTTTCATCACTATATTGCCCGAAAGCTGCACATACTGATTTTTATGCTCTCAAACGACGATTCAGACTGAACAGAGTTGAAAACTGGATTTTCTCAAAGACTTCATTTTTTTAAATTTTCCATCAAGATCGTGTCTCAGAACATTTGAACTACAAATTGTTTGATATTTTCATGAAGACCTGAAGCTTTCATCACTATACTGCCCGTAAGCTACGCTTACTCATTTTTATGCTCTCAAACGACGATTCAGACTGAACAGAGTTGAAAACAACATTATCTTTAAGAATTCTTTTTTTTTTTTAATTTTCCATCAAGATCGTGTCTCAGAACATTTGAACTTCAAATTGTATGATATTTTCATGAATACCTGAAGCTTTCATCACTGTACTGCCCGTAAGCTGCGCTTACTCATTTTTATGCTCTTAAACGACGTTTCACACGGAACAGAGTTGAAAACAACATTATATTTAAGAATTCATTTTTTTTTAAAATTTTCCATGAAGATCGTGTCTCAGAACATTTGAACTTCAAATTGTATGATATTTTCATGAAGACCTGAAGCTTTCATCACTATACTGCCCGTAAGCTGCACTTATTGATTTTTATGCTCTCAAACGAAGTTTCAGACTGAACAGAGTTGAAAACTGGATTTTCTCAAAGACTTCATTTTTTTAAATGTTCCATCAAGAAAGTGTCTCATAACATCGGAACTACAAATTGCATGATATTTTCATGAAGACCTGAAGCTTTCATCACTATACTGCAAGTAAACTGCGCTTACTCATTTTTATGCTCTTAAACGACGTTTCACACTGAACGGAGTTGAAAACAACGTTTTCTTTAAGAATTCTTTTTTTTAAAATTTGCCATCAAGAAAGTTTCTCAGAACATTTCAAAGTCAAATTATACGATATTTTAATGAATACCTGAAGCTTTCATCACTATACTGCCCGTAAGCTGCATTTATTGATTTTTATGCTCTCAAACGACGATTCAGACTGAACAGAGTTGAAAACTGGATTTTCTCAAAGACTTCATTTTTTTAAATGTTCCATCAAGAAAGTGTCTCAGAATATCGGAACTTCAAATTGTATGATATTTTCATGAAGACCTGAAGCTTTTATCACTGTACTGCCCGTAAGCTGCGCTTACTCATTTTTATGCTCTTAAACGACGTTTCACACAGAACGGAGTTGAAAACAACGTTTTCTTTAAGAATTCTTTTTTTTTAATTTGCCATCAAGAAAGTTTCACAGAACATTTGAAAGTCAAATTGTATGATATTTTCATGAATACCTGAAGCTTTCATCACTATATTGCCCGAAAGCTGCACATACTGATTTTTATGCTCTCAAACGACGATTCAGACTGAACAGAGTTGAAAACTGGATTTTCTCAAAGACTTCATTTTTTTAAATTTTCCATCAAGATCGTGTCTCAGAACATTTGAACTACAAATTGTTTGATATTTTCATGAAGACCTGAAGCTTTCATCACTATACTGCCCGTAAGCTACGCTTACTCATTTTTATGCTCTCAAACGACGATTCAGACTGAACAGAGTTGAAAACAACATTATCTTTAAGAATTCTTTTTTTTTTTAAATTTTCCATCAAGATCGTGTCTCAGAACATTTGAACTTCAAATTGTATGATATTTTCATGAATACCTGAAGCTTTCATCACTGTACTGCCCGTAAGCTGCGCTTACTCATTTTTATGCTCTTAAACGACGTTTCACACGGAACAGAGTTGAAAACAACATTATATTTAAGAATTCATTTTTTTTTAAAATTTTCCATGAAGATCGTGTCTCAGAACATTTGAACTTCAAATTGTATGATATTTTCATGAAGACCTGAAGCTTTCATCACTATACTGCCCGTAAGCTGCACTTATTGATTTTTATGCTCTCAAACGAAGTTTCAGACTGAACAGAGTTGAAAACTGGATTTTCTCAAAGACTTCATTTTTTTAAATGTTCCATCAAGAAAGTGTCTCATAACATCGGAACTACAAATTGCATGATATTTTCATGAAGACCTGAAGCTTTCATCACTATACTGCAAGTAAACTGCGCTTACTCATTTTTATGCTCTTAAACGACGTTTCACACTGAACGGAGTTGAAAACAACGTTTTCTTTAAGAATTCTTTTTTTTAAAATTTGCCATCAAGAAAGTTTCTCAGAACATTTCAAAGTCAAATTATACGATATTTTAATGAATACCTGAAGCTTTCATCACTATATTGCCCGAAAGCTGCACATACTGATTTTTATGCTCTCAAACGACTTTTCAGACTGAACAGAGTTGAAAACTGGATTTTCTCAAAGACTTCATTTTTTTAAATGTTTTATCAAGAAAGTGTCTCAGAACATCGGAACTACAAATTGTATGATATTTTTATGAATACCTGAAGCTTTCATCACTATACTGGCCGTAAACTGTGCTTACTCAT
Source organism: Clinocottus analis (assembly GCF_023055335.1). Taxonomy (NCBI): domain Eukaryota; kingdom Metazoa; phylum Chordata; class Actinopteri; order Perciformes; family Cottidae; genus Clinocottus; species Clinocottus analis. The sequence continues at coordinate 18,925,323 of NW_027175865.1, forward strand.
TTTTATGCTCTCAAACGACGATTCAGACTGAACAGAGTTGAAAACAACATTATCTTTAAGAATTCTTTTTTTTTTTTAATTTTCCATCAAGATCGTGTCTCAGAACAGTTGAAGTTCAAATTGTATGATATTTTCATGAATACCTGAAGCTTTCATCACTATACTGCCAGTAAACTGCGCTTACTCATTTTTATGCTCTTAACCCTCCTGTTGGCTTCGGGGTCAAAAAGACCCACGTCTCAGGGTCACAAAATGATCCACTACCAGTGTATACGTATGCATGCATGCATGCATGTACGTATGAATCCCTAAGGCCCGTCGTCCTCGGGTCAAAACGACCCGCGTCTTTCCACCGAGCCCTCGCCGTCGCCCTGGGGTTTGTTCGACCCTCGAGTTTGAGCGAGCCCTCGGCCTCGTCCCGCGGGTCAAAATGACTCGCGTTCATCGCCGAGCCCTCCCCTCGCCGTCGTCCCCCGGGTCAGACTGACCCGCGTATATTGCCGAGCTCAAAGCCCTCGTCCCCGGGGTCAGAATGACCCGCGTTTATCGATGAGCTCCCGGCCTCGTCCCCCGGGGTCAGACTGACCCGCGTATATCGCCGAACTCCCGGCCTCGTCCCCGGCCTCGTCCACTGGGTCTAAATGACCCGCGTTTATCGTCGAGCTCCCGGCCTCGTCCCCGGGGTCAGAATGACCCGCGTATATCACCGAGCTCCCGGCCTCGTCCCCGGGGTCTAAATGACCCGCATTTCTCGTCAGAATGACCCGTGAGCCCTCGGTCTCGTCCTCGGGTCGAAACGACCCGAGTTTTACGTTGTATTACAAGTATTGACTTGTAATACAACGTAAAACTCGACCCGAGTTTTACGTTGTATTACAAGTCATCCAGTATGCTAAATGAAAATAAATAAATAATACAAATAAAGACATGACAAGACAGTTGCATTGTATTGTTTTTTTCTTACATTTATTTAGTCATCACCAGTGTTACAAGCAACAACACAGAACACACACACACACACACACACACACACACACACACACACACACACACACACACACACACACACACACACAGACACACACACACACACACACAGACACACACACACACACACACACACACACACACACACACACACACACACACGCGCGCGCGCATAAATGTGTCCCCCACAGGATCACGGTTCGAAACGCAGACCACCGACGAAGCTTTCGAGTTCCCCCGCGAGCTCTTTCGTTCTCCGGTAGCACTGCGAGCTGTGGTTCTGGCGCGCGCGCCCGCACACGTAACACCACGGTCGCGGCCAGAGCCCATTCGATCGGCCTGGACGGGATCGCGTTCCAGCCGTTCGACCCGCCCGCGCTTCTCGTTCTATGAAAGGGGTGTACTTATACGCTGTATTTATACACAATTTATTCACATCTGCGTAATCCCGCGGTCGGCTTCGTTGGTGCGCTCGCGCTGATTGAAGGCTCTTTAGCCAAGACGCGTGACTTCATTTCGTACGTGTCCAGATTGTAAAGCCCTCTGAGGCGTTTACAAAAAAAAAGAAAATAATAATAATAATGTGTATTTGTTATTCTGAGCTATTCAAAATGAACTGAATTGATTCAAATTGAAATGAGGTGTCACAAGTTGTTATGTGCGGATAAGGACACTATGAAATTACATATTATTCACATCGGCGTAATCCCGCGGTCGGCCTCGTTGGTGTGCTCGCGCTGATCGAAAGCTCTTTAGCGAAGACAGATTGACTCCGCAGGACACGGGGTGTGGGAGGAATGAGTGAGGACAACACGAGGGTTAAACGACATTTCACACGGAACAGAGTTGAAAACTGGATTTTCTTTAAGAATTCATTTTTTTTTAAATTTGCCATCAAGAAAGTTTCTCAGAACATTTGAACGTCAAATTATACGATATTTTAATGAATACCTGAAGCTTTCATCACTACACTGCCCGTAAGGTGCACTTATTGATTATTATGCTCTCAAACGACTTTTCAGACTGAACAGAGTTGAAAACTGGATTTTCTCAATATTTTCATGAAGACCTGAAGCTTTCATCACTGTACTGCCCGTAAGCTGCGCTTACTCATTTTTATGCTCTTAAACGACGTTTCACACGGAACAGAGTTGAAAACAACATTATATTTAAGAATTCATTTTTTTTTTTAAATTTTCCATCAAGATCGTGTCTCAGAACATTTGAACTACAAATTGTATGATATTTTCATGAAGACCCGAAGCTTTCATCACTATACTGCAAGTAAACTGCGCTTACTCATTTTTATGCTCAGACTGAACAGAGTTGAAAACTGGATTTTCTCAAAGACTTCATTTTTTTAAATGTTCCATCAAGAAAGTGTCTCAGAACATCGGAACTACAAATTGTATGATATTTTCATGAAGACCTGTAGCTTTCATCACTATACTGGCCGTAAACTGCGCTTACTCATTTTTATGCTCTCAAACGACGATTCAGACTGAACAGAGTTGAAAACAACATTATCTTTAAGAATACTTTTTTTTTTTTAAATTTTCCATCAAGATCGTGTCTCAGAACATTTGAACTACAAATTGTTTGATATTTTCATGAAGACCTGAAGCTTTCATCACTATACTGCCCGTAAGCTACGCTTACTCATTTTTATGCTCTCAAACGACGATTCAGACTGAACAGAGTTGAAAACTGGATTTTCTCAAAGACTTCATTTTTTTAAATGTTCCATCAAGAAAGTGTCTCAGAACATCGGAACTACAAATTGTATGATATTTTCATGAAGACCTGAAGCTTTCATCACTATACTGCAAGTAAACTGCGCTTACTCATTTTTATGCTCAGACTGAACAGAGTTGAAAACTGGATTTTCTCAAAAACTTCATTTTTTTAAATGTTTCATCAAGAAAGTGTCTCAGAACATCGGAACTACAAATTGTATGATATTTTCATGAAGACCTGAAGCTTTCATCAATATACTGCCCGTAAGCTGCGATTACTCATTTTTATGCTCTTAAACGACGTTTCACACGGAACAGAGTTGAAAACAACGTTTTCTTTAAGAATTCTTTTTTTTTAAATTTGCCATCAAGAAAATTTCTCAGATCATTTGAACGTCAAATTATACGATATTTTAATGAATACCTGAAGCTTTGATCACTATATTGCCCGAAAGCTGAACATATTGATTTTTATGCTCTCAGACAACTTTTCAGACTGAACAGAGTTGAAAACGACTTTATCTTTAAGAATTCTTTTTTTTTTAAATTTGCCATGAAGACCGTGTCTCAGAACATTTGAACTTCAAATTGTATGATATTTTCATGAATTCCTGAAGCTTTCATCACTATATTGCCCGAAAGCTGCACATACTGATTTTTATGCTCTCAAACGACTTTTCAGACTGAACAGAGTTGAAAACTGGATTTTCTCAAAGACTTCATTTTTTTAAATGTTTCATCACGAAAGTGTCTCAGAACATCGGAACTACAAATTGTATGATATTTTCACCAAAACCTGAAGCTTTCATCACTATACTGCCCGTAAGCTGCGCTTACTCATTTTTATGCTCTTAAACGACGTTTCACACGGAACAGAGTTGAAAACAACATTTTCTTTAAGAATTCTTTTTTTAAAAATTTGCCATCAAGAAAGTTTCTCAGATCATTTGAACGTCAAATTATACGATATTTTAATGAATACCTGAAGCTTTCATCACTATATTGCCCGAAAGCTGCACATTTTGATTTTTATGCTCTCAAACGACTTTTCAGACTGAACACAGTTGAAAACGACATTATCTTTAAGAATTCATTTTTTTTAAATTTGGCATGAAGATCGTGTCTCAGAACATTTGAACTTCAAATTGTATGATATTTTCATGAAGACCTGAAGCTTTCATCACTATATTGCCCGAAAGCTGCACATATTGATTTTTATGCTCTCAAACGTCTCAAACGACTTTTCAGACTGAACAGAGTTGAAAACTGGATTTTCTCAAAGACTTCATTTTTTTAAATGTTTAATCAAGAAAGTGTCTCAGAACATCGGAACTACAAATTGTATGATATTTTCATGAAGACCTGAAGCTTTCATCACTATACTGCCAGTAAACTGCGCTTACTCATTTTTATGCTCTTAACCCTCCTGTTGGCTTCGGGGTCAAAAAGACCCACGTCCGAGTGTTTATGTATTTGTGTGTATCGCGGTCTCAGGGTCACAAAATGATCCACTACCAGTGTATACGTATGCATGCATGCATGCATGTACGTATGAATCCCTAAGGCCCGTCGTCCTCGGGTCAAAACGACCCGCGTCTTTCCACCGAGCCCTCGCCGTCGCCCTGGGGTTTGTTCGACCCTCGAGTTTGAGCGAGCCCTCGGCCTCGTCCCGCGGGTCAAAATGACTCGCGTTCATCGCCGAGCCCTCCCCTCGCCGTCGTCCCCCGGGTCAGACTGACCCGCGTATATTGCCGAGCTCAAAGCCCTCGTCCCCGGGGTCAGAATGACCCGCGTTTATCGATGAGCTCCCGGCCTCGTCCCCCGGGGTCAGACTGACCCGCGTATATCGCCGAACTCCCGGCCTCGTCCCCGGCCTCGTCCACGGGGTCTAAATGACCCGCGTTTATCGTCGAGCTCCCGGCCTCGTCCCCGGGGTCAGAATGACCCGCGTATATCACCGAGCTCCCGGCCTCGTCCCCGGGGTCTAAATGACCCGCATTTCTCGTCAGAATGACCCGTGAGCCCTCGGTCTCGTCCTCGGGTCGAAACGACCCGAGTTTTACGTTGTATTACAAGTGATGACTTGTAATACAACGTAAAACTCGACCCGAGTTTTACGTTGTATTACAAGTCATCCAGTATGCTAAATGAAAATAAATAAATAATACAAATAAAGACATGACAAGACAGTTGCATTGTATTGTTTTTTTCTTACATTTATTTAGTCATCACCAGTGTTACAAGCAACAACACAGAACACACACACACACACACACACACACACACACACACACACACACACACACACACACACACACACACACACACACACACACACACGCGCGCGCATAAATGTGTCCCCCACAGGATCACGGTTCGAAACGCAGACCACCGACGAAGCTTTCGAGTTCCCCCGCGAGCTCTTTCGTTCTCCGGTAGCACTGCGAGCTGTGGTTCTGGCGCGCGCGCCCGCACACGTAACACCACGGTCGCGGCCAGAGCCCATTCGATCGGCCTGGACGGGATCGCGTTCCAGCCGTTCGACCCGCCCGCGCTTCTCGTTCTATGAAAGGGGTGTACTTATACGCTGTATTTATACACAATTTATTCACATCTGCGTAATCCCGCGGTCGGCTTCGTTGGTGCGCTCGCGCTGATCGAAGGCTCTTTAGCCAAGACGCGTGACGTCATTTCGTACGTGTCCAGATTGTAAAGCCCTCTGAGGCTTTTACAAAAAAAAAGAAAATAATAATAATAATGTGTATTTGTTATTCTGAGCTATTCAAAATGAACTGAATTGATTCAAATTGAAATGAGGTGTCACAAGTTGTTATGTGCGGATAAGGACACTATGAAAGGGGTGTACTTATACGCTGTATCTATACACAATTATTCACATCGGCGTAATCCCGCGGTCGGCCTGGTTGGTGTGCTCGCGCTGATCGAAGGCTCTTTAGCGAAGACAGATTGACTCCGCAGGACACGGGGTGTGGGAGGAATGAGTGAGGACAACACGAGGGTTAAACGACATTTCACACGGAACAGAGTTGAAAACTGGATTTTCTTTAAGAATTCATTTTTTTTTTAATTTTCCATCAAGATCGTGTCTCAGAACATTTGAACTACAAATTGTTTGATATTGTCATGAAGACCTGAAGCTTTCATCACTATACTGCCCGTAAGCTACGCTTACTCATTTTTATGCTCTCAAACGACGATTCAGACTGAACAGAGTTGAAAACAACATTATCTTTAAGAATTCTTTTTTTTTTTTAAATTTGGCATGAAGATCGTGTCTCAGAACATTTGAACTACAAATTGTATGATATTTTCATGAATACCTGAAGCTTTCATCACTAAACTGCCCGTAAGGTGCACTTATTGATTATTATGCTCTCAAACGACTTTTCAGACTGAACAGAGTTGAAAACTGGATTTTCTCAATATTTCCATGAAGACCTGAAGCTTTCATCACTGTACTGCCCGTAAGCTGCGCTTACTCATTTTTATGCTCTTAAACGACGTTTCACACGGAACAGAGTTGAAAACAACATTATATTTAAGAATTCATTTTTTTTTTAAATTTTCCATCAAGATCGTGTCTCAGAACATTTGAACTTCAAATTGTATGATATTTTCATGAAGACCTGAAGCTTTCATCACTATACTGCCCGTAAGCTGCACTTATTGATTTTTATGCTCTCAAACGAAGTTTCAGACTGAACAGAGTTGAAAACTGGATTTTCTCAAAGACTTCATTTTTTTAAATGTTCCATCAAGAAAGTGTCTCATAACATCGGAACTACAAATTGCATGATATTTTCATGAAGACCTGAAGCTTTCATCACTATACTGCAAGTAAACTGCGCTTACTCATTTTTATGCTCTTAAACGACGTTTCACACTGAACGGAGTTGAAAACAACGTTTTCTTTAAGAATTCTTTTTTTTAAAATTTGCCATCAAGAAAGTTTCTCAGAACATTTCAAAGTCAAATTATACGATATTTTAATGAATACCTGAAGCTTTCATCACTATATTGCCCGAAAGCTGCACATACTGATTTTTATGCTCTCAAACGACTTTTCAGACTGAACAGAGTTGAAAACTGGATTTTCTCAAAGACTTCATTTTTTTAAATGTTTTATCAAGAAAGTGTCTCAGAACATCGGAACTACAAATTGTATGATATTTTTATGAATACCTGAAGCTTTCATCACTATACTGGCCGTAAACTGTGCTTACTCATTTTTATGCTCTCAAACGACGATTCAGACTGAACAGAGTTGAAAACAACATTATCTTTAAGAATTCTTTTTTTTTTTTAATTTTCCATCAAGATCGTGTCTCAGAACAGTTGAAGTTCAAATTGTATGATATTTTCATGAATACCTGAAGCTTTCATCACTATACTGCCAGTAAACTGCGCTTACTCATTTTTATGCTCTTAACCCTCCTGTTGGCTTCGGGGTCAAAAAGACCCACGTCTCAGGGTCACAAAATGATCCACTACCAGTGTATACGTATGCATGCATGCATGCATGTACGTATGAATCCCTAAGGCCCGTCGTCCTCGGGTCAAAACGACCCGCGTCTTTCCACCGAGCCCTCGCCGTCGCCCTGGGGTTTGTTCGACCCTCGAGTTTGAGCGAGCCCTCGGCCTCGTCCCGCGGGTCAAAATGACTCGCGTTCATCGCCGAGCCCTCCCCTCGCCGTCGTCCCCCGGGTCAGACTGACCCGCGTATATTGCCGAGCTCAAAGCCCTCGTCCCCGGGGTCAGAATGACCCGCGTTTATCGATGAGCTCCCGGCCTCGTCCCCCGGGGTCAGACTGACCCGCGTATATCGCCGAACTCCCGGCCTCGTCCCCGGCCTCGTCCCCGGGGTCTAAATGACCCGCGTTTATCGTCGAGCTCCCGGCCTCGTCCCCGGGGTCAGAATGACCCGCGTATATCACCGAGCTCCCGGCCTCGTCCCCGGGGTCTAAATGACCCGCATTTCTCGTCAGAATGACCCGTGAGCCCTCGGTCTCGTCCTCGGGTCGAAACGACCCGAGTTTTACGTTGTATTACAAGTGATGACTTGTAATACAACGTAAAACTCGACCCGAGTTTTACGTTGTATTACAAGTCATCCAGTATGCTAAATGAAAATAAATAAATAATACAAATAAAGACATGACAAGACAGTTGCATTGTATTGTTTTTTTCTTACATTTATTTAGTCATCACCAGTGTTACAAGCAACAACACAGAACACACACACACACACACACACACACACACACACACACACACACACACACACACACACACACACACACACACGCGCGCGCATAAATGTGTCCCCCACAGGATCACGGTTCGAAACGCAGACCACCGACGAAGCTTTCGAGTTCCCCCGCGAGCTCTTTCGTTCTCCGGTAGCACTGCGAGCTGTGGTTCTGGCGCGCGCGCCCGCACACGTAACACCACGGTCGCGGCCAGAGCCCATTCGATCGGCCTGGACGGGATCGCGTTCCAGCCGTTCGACCCGCCCGCGCTTCTCGTTCTATGAAAGGGGTGTACTTATACGCTGTATTTATACACAATTTATTCACATCTGCGTAATCCCGCGGTCGGCTTCGTTGGTGCGCTCGCGCTGATCGAAGGCTCTTTAGCCAAGACGCGTGACGTCATTTCGTACGTGTCCAGATTGTAAAGCCCTCTGAGGCTTTTACAAAAAAAAAGAAAATAATAATAATAATGTGTATTTGTTATTCTGAGCTATTCAAAATGAACTGAATTGATTCAAATTGAAATGAGGTGTCACAAGTTGTTATGTGCGGATAAGGACACTATGAAAGGGGTGTACTTATACGCTGTATCTATACACAATTATTCACATCGGCGTAATCCCGCGGTCGGCCTGGTTGGTGTGCTCGCGCTGATCGAAGGCTCTTTAGCGAAGACAGATTGACTCCGCAGGACACGGGGTGTGGGAGGAATGAGTGAGGACAACACGAGGGTTAAACGACATTTCACACGGAACAGAGTTGAAAACTGGATTTTCTTTAAGAATTCATTTTTTTTTAAATTTTCCATCAAGATCGTGTCTCAGAACATTTGAACTACAAATTGTTTGATATTTTCATGAAGACCTGAAGCTTTCATCACTATACTGCCCGTAAGCTACGCTTACTCATTTTTATGCTCTCAAACGATGATTCAGACTGAACAGAGTTGAAAACAACATTATCTTTAAGAATTCTTTTTTTTTTTAAATTTGGCATGAAGATCGTGTCTCAGAACATTTGAACTTCAAATTGTATGATATTTTCATGAATACCTGAAGCTTTCATCACTGTACTGCCCGTAAGCTGCGCTTACTCATTTTTATGCTCTTAAACGACGTTTCACACGGAACAGAGTTGAAAACAACATTATATTTAAGAATTCATTTTTTTTTAAATTTTCCATCAAGATTGTGTCTCAGAACATTTGAACTTCAAATTGTATGATATTTTCATGAATACCTGAAGCTTTCATCACTATACTGCCCGTAAGCTGCATTTATTGATTTTTATGCTCTCAAACGAAGTTTCAGACTGAACAGAGTTGAAAACTGGATTTTCTCAAAGACTTCATTTTTTTAAATGTTCCATCAAGAAAGTGTCTCAGAACATCGGAACTACAAATTGTATGATATTTTCATGAAGACCTGAAGCTTTCATCACTATACTGCAAGTAAACTGCGCTTACTCATTTTTATGCTCTTAAACGACGTTTCACACGGAACGGAGTTGAAAACAACGTTTTCTTTAAGAATTCTTTTTTTTAAAATTTGCCATCAAGAAAGTTTCTCAGAACATTTCAAAGTCAAATTATACGATATTTTAATGAATACCTGAAGCTTTCATCACTATATTGCCCGAAAGCTGCACATACTGATTTTTATGCTCTCAAACGACTTTTCAGACTGAACAGAGTTGAAAACTGGATTTTCTCAAAGACTTCATTTTTTTAAATGTTTTATCAAGAAAGTGTCTCAGAACATCGGAACTACAAATTGTATGATATTTTTATGAATACCTGAAGCTTTCATCACTATACTGGCCGTAAACTGTGCTTACTCATTTTTATGCTCTCAAACGACGATTCAGACAGAACAGAGTTGAAAACAACATTATCTTTAAGAATTCTTTTTTTTTTTAAATTTTCCATCAAGATCGTGTCTCAGAACAGTTGAAGTTCAAATTGTATGATATTTTCATGAATACCTGAAGCTTTCATCACTACACTGCCCATAAGCTGCACTTATTGATTATTATGCTCTCAAACGACTTTTCAGACTGAACAGAGTTGAAAACTGGATTTTCTCAAAGACTTCATTTTTTTAAATGTTTAATCAAGAAAGTGTCTCAGAACATCGGAACTACAAATTGTATGATATTTTCATGAAGACCTGAAGCTTTCATCACTATATTGCCAGTAAACTGCGCTTACTCATTTTTATGCTCTTAACCCTCCTGTTGGCTTCGGGGTCAAAAAGACCCACGTCCGAGTGTTTATGTATTTGTGTGTATCGCGGTCTCAGGGTCACAAAATGATCCACTACCAGTGTATACGTATGCATGCATGCATGCATGTACGTATGAATCCCTAAGGCCCGTCGTCCTCGGGTCAAAACGACCCGCGTCTTTCCACCGAGCCCTCGCCGTCGCCCTGGGGTTTGTTCGACCCTCGAGTTTGAGCGAGCCCTCGGCCTCGTCCCGCGGGTCAAAATGACTCGCGTTCATCGCCGAGCCCTCCCCTCGCCGTCGTCCCCCGGGTCAGACTGACCCGCGTATATTGCCGAGCTCAAAGCCCTCGTCCCCGGGGTCAGAATGACCCGCGTTTATCGATGAGCTCCCGGCCTCGTCCCCCGGGGTCAGACTGACCCGCGTATATCGCCGAACTCCCGGCCTCGTCCCCGGCCTCGTCCCCGGGGTCTAAATGACCCGCGTTTATCGTCGAGCTCCCGGCCTCGTCCCCGGGGTCAGAATGACCCGCGTATATCACCGAGCTCCCGGCCTCGTCCCCGGGGTCTAAATGACCCGCATTTCTCGTCAGAATGACCCGTGAGCCCTCGGTCTCGTCCTCGGGTCGAAACGACCCGAGTTTTACGTTGTATTACAAGTGATGACTTGTAATACAACGTAAAACTCGACCCGAGTTTTACGTTGTATTACAAGTCATCCAGTATGCTAAATGAAAATAAATAAATAATACAAATAAAGACATGACAAGACAGTTGCATTGTATTGTTTTTTTCTTACATTTATTTAGTCATCACCAGTGTTACAAGCAACAACACAGAACACACACACACACACACACACACACACACACACACACACACACACACACACACACACACACACACACACGCGCGCGCATAAATGTGTCCCCCACAGGATCACGGTTCGAAACGCAGACCACCGACGAAGCTTTCGAGTTCCCCCGCGAGCTCTTTCGTTCTCCGGTAGCACTGCGAGCTGTGGTTCTGGCGCGCGCGCCCGCACACGTAACACCACGGTCGCGGCCAGAGCCCATTCGATCGGCCTGGACGGGATCGCGTTCCAGCCGTTCGACCCGCCCGCGCTTCTCGTTCTATGAAAGGGGTGTACTTATACGCTGTATTTATACACAATTTATTCACATCTGCGTAATCCCGCGGTCGGCTTCGTTGGTGCGCTCGCGCTGATCGAAGGCTCTTTAGCCAAGACGCGTGACGTCATTTCGTACGTGTCCAGATTGTAAAGCCCTCTGAGGCTTTTACAAAAAAAAAGAAAATAATAATAATAATGTGTATTTGTTATTCTGAGCTATTCAAAATGAACTGAATTGATTCAAATTGAAATGAGGTGTCACAAGTTGTTATGTGCGGATAAGGACACTATGAAAGGGGTGTACTTATACGCTGTATCTATACACAATTATTCACATCGGCGTAATCCCGCGGTCGGCCTGGTTGGTGTGCTCGCGCTGATCGAAGGCTCTTTAGCGAAGACAGATTGACTCCGCAGGACACGGGGTGTGGGAGGAATGAGTGAGGACAACACGAGGGTTAAACGACATTTCACACGGAACAGAGTTGAAAACTGGATTTTCTTTAAGAATTCATTTTTTTTTAAATTTTCCATCAAGATCGTGTCTCAGAACATTTGAACTACAAATTGTTTGATATTTTCATGAAGACCTGAAGCTTTCATCACTATACTGCCCGTAAGCTACGCTTACTCATTTTTATGCTCTCAAACGATGATTCAGACTGAACAGAGTTGAAAACAACATTATCTTTAAGAATTCTTTTTTTTTTTAAATTTGGCATGAAGATCGTGTCTCAGAACATTTGAACTTCAAATTGTATGATATTTTCATGAATACCTGAAGCTTTCATCACTGTACTGCCCGTAAGCTGCGCTTACTCATTTTTATGCTCTTAAACGACGTTTCACACGGAACAGAGTTGAAAACAACATTATATTTAAGAATTCATTTTTTTTTAAATTTTCCATCAAGATTGTGTCTCAGAACATTTGAACTTCAAATTGTATGATATTTTCATGAATACCTGAAGCTTTCATCACTATACTGCCCGTAAGCTGCATTTATTGATTTTTATGCTCTCAAACGAAGTTTCAGACTGAACAGAGTTGAAAACTGGATTTTCTCAAAGACTTCATTTTTTTAAATGTTCCATCAAGAAAGTGTCTCAGAACATCGGAACTACAAATTGTATGATATTTTCATGAAGACCTGAAGCTTTCATCACTATACTGCAAGTAAACTGCGCTTACTCATTTTTATGCTCTTAAACGACGTTTCACACGGAACGGAGTTGAAAACAACGTTTTCTTTAAGAATTCTTTTTTTTAAAATTTGCCATCAAGAAAGTTTCTCAGAACATTTCAAAGTCAAATTATACGATATTTTAATGAATACCTGAAGCTTTCATCACTATATTGCCCGAAAGCTGCACATACTGATTTTTATGCTCTCAAACGACTTTTCAGACTGAACAGAGTTGAAAACTGGATTTTCTCAAAGACTTCATTTTTTTAAATGTTTTATCAAGAAAGTGTCTCAGAACATCGGAACTACAAATTGTATGATATTTTTATGAATACCTGAAGCTTTCATCACTATACTGGCCGTAAACTGTGCTTACTCATTTTTATGCTCTCAAACGACGATTCAGACAGAACAGAGTTGAAAACAACATTATCTTTAAGAATTCTTTTTTTTTTTAAATTTTCCATCAAGATCGTGTCTCAGAACAGTTGAAGTTCAAATTGTATGATATTTTCATGAATACCTGAAGCTTTCATCACTACACTGCCCGTAAGCTGCACTTATTGATTATTATGCTCTCAAACGACTTTTCAGACTGAACAGAGTTGAAAACTGGATTTTCTCAAAGACTTCATTTTTTTAAATGTTTAATCAAGAAAGTGTCTCAGAACATCGGAACTACAAATTGTATGATATTTTCATGAAGACCTGAAGCTTTCATCACTATATTGCCAGTAAACTGCGCTTACTCATTTTTATGCTCTTAACCCTCCTGTTGGCTTCGGGGTCAAAAAGACCCACGTCCGAGTGTTTATGTATTTGTGTGTATCGCGGTCTCAGGGTCACAAAATGATCCACTACCAGTGTATACGTATGCATGCATGCATGCATGTACGTATGAATCCCTAAGGCCCGTCGTCCTCGGGTCAAAACGACCCGCGTCTTTCCACCGAGCCCTCGCCGTCGCCCTGGGGTTTGTTCGACCCTCGAGTTTGAGCGAGCCCTCGGCCTCGTCCCGCGGGTCAAAATGACTCGCGTTCATCGCCGAGCCCTCCCCTCGCCGTCGTCCCCCGGGTCAGACTGACCCGCGTATATTGCCGAGCTCAAAGCCCTCGTCCCCGGGGTCAGAATGACCCGCGTTTATCGATGAGCTCCCGGCCTCGTCCCCCGGGGTCAGACTGACCCGCGTATATCGCCGAACTCCCGGCCTCGTCCCCGGCCTCGTCCCCGGGGTCTAAATGACCCGCGTTTATCGTCGAGCTCCCGGCCTCGTCCCCGGGGTCAGAATGACCCGCGTATATCACCGAGCTCCCGGCCTCGTCCCCGGGGTCTAAATGACCCGCATTTCTCGTCAGAATGACCCGTGAGCCCTCGGTCTCGTCCTCGGGTCGAAACGACCCGAGTTTTACGTTGTATTACAAGTGATGACTTGTAATACAACGTAAAACTCGACCCGAGTTTTACGTTGTATTACAAGTCATCCAGTATGCTAAATGAAAATAAATAAATAATACAAATAAAGACATGACAAGACAGTTGCATTGTATTGTTTTTTTCTTACATTTATTTAGTCATCACCAGTGTTACAAGCAACAACACAGAACACACACACACACACACACACACACACACACACACACACACACACACACACACACACACACACACACACACACGCGCGCGCATAAATGTGTCCCCCACAGGATCACGGTTCGAAACGCAGACCACCGACGAAGCTTTCGAGTTCCCCCGCGAGCTCTTTCGTTCTCCGGTAGCACTGCGAGCTGTGGTTCTGGCGCGCGCGCCCGCACACGTAACACCACGGTCGCGGCCAGAGCCCATTCGATCGGCCTGGACGGGATCGCGTTCCAGCCGTTCGACCCGCCCGCGCTTCTCGTTCTATGAAAGGGGTGTACTTATACGCTGTATTTATACACAATTTATTCACATCTGCGTAATCCCGCGGTCGGCTTCGTTGGTGCGCTCGCGCTGATCGAAGGCTCTTTAGCCAAGACGCGTGACGTCATTTCGTACGTGTCCAGATTGTAAAGCCCTCTGAGGCTTTTACAAAAAAAAAGAAAATAATAATAATAATGTGTATTTGTTATTCTGAGCTATTCAAAATGAACTGAATTGATTCAAATTGAAATGAGGTGTCACAAGTTGTTATGTGCGGATAAGGACACTATGAAAGGGGTGTACTTATACGCTGTATCTATACACAATTATTCACATCGGCGTAATCCCGCGGTCGGCCTGGTTGGTGTGCTCGCGCTGATCGAAGGCTCTTTAGCGAAGACAGATTGACTCCGCAGGACACGGGGTGTGGGAGGAATGAGTGAGGACAACACGAGGGTTAAACGACATTTCACACGGAACAGAGTTGAAAACTGGATTTTCTTTAAGAATTCATTTTTTTTTAAATTTTCCATCAAGATCGTGTCTCAGAACATTTGAACTACAAATTGTTTGATATTTTCATGAAGACCTGAAGCTTTCATCACTATACTGCCCGTAAGCTACGCTTACTCATTTTTATGCTCTCAAACGATGATTCAGACTGAACAGAGTTGAAAACAACATTATCTTTAAGAATTCTTTTTTTTTTTAAATTTGGCATGAAGATCGTGTCTCAGAACATTTGAACTTCAAATTGTATGATATTTTCATGAATACCTGAAGCTTTCATCACTGTACTGCCCGTAAGCTGCGCTTACTCATTTTTATGCTCTTAAACGACGTTTCACACGGAACAGAGTTGAAAACAACATTATATTTAAGAATTCATTTTTTTTTAAATTTTCCATCAAGATTGTGTCTCAGAACATTTGAACTTCAAATTGTATGATATTTTCATGAATACCTGAAGCTTTCATCACTATACTGCCCGTAAGCTGCATTTATTGATTTTTATGCTCTCAAACGAAGTTTCAGACTGAACAGAGTTGAAAACTGGATTTTCTCAAAGACTTCATTTTTTTAAATGTTCCATCAAGAAAGTGTCTCAGAACATCGGAACTACAAATTGTATGATATTTTCATGAAGACCTGAAGCTTTCATCACTATACTGCAAGTAAACTGCGCTTACTCATTTTTATGCTCTTAAACGACGTTTCACACGGAACGGAGTTGAAAACAACGTTTTCTTTAAGAATTCTTTTTTTTAAAATTTGCCATCAAGAAAGTTTCTCAGAACATTTCAAAGTCAAATTATACGATATTTTAATGAATACCTGAAGCTTTCATCACTATATTGCCCGAAAGCTGCACATACTGATTTTTATGCTCTCAAACGACTTTTCAGACTGAACAGAGTTGAAAACTGGATTTTCTCAAAGACTTCATTTTTTTAAATGTTTTATCAAGAAAGTGTCTCAGAACATCGGAACTACAAATTGTATGATATTTTTATGAATACCTGAAGCTTTCATCACTATACTGGCCGTAAACTGTGCTTACTCATTTTTATGCTCTCAAACGACGATTCAGACAGAACAGAGTTGAAAACAACATTATCTTTAAGAATTCTTTTTTTTTTTAAATTTTCCATCAAGATCGTGTCTCAGAACAGTTGAAGTTCAAATTGTATGATATTTTCATGAATACCTGAAGCTTTCATCACTACACTGCCCGTAAGCTGCACTTATTGATTATTATGCTCTCAAACGACTTTTCAGACTGAACAGAGTTGAAAACTGGATTTTCTCAAAGACTTCATTTTTTTAAATGTTTAATCAAGAAAGTGTCTCAGAACATCGGAACTACAAATTGTATGATATTTTCATGAAGACCTGAAGCTTTCATCACTATATTGCCAGTAAACTGCGCTTACTCATTTTTATGCTCTTAACCCTCCTGTTGGCTTCGGGGTCAAAAAGACCCACGTCCGAGTGTTTATGTATTTGTGTGTATCGCGGTCTCAGGGTCACAAAATGATCCACTACCAGTGTATACGTATGCATGCATGCATGCATGTACGTATGAATCCCTAAG
Organism: Clinocottus analis; assembly: GCF_023055335.1. Lineage (NCBI taxonomy): Eukaryota > Metazoa > Chordata > Actinopteri > Perciformes > Cottidae > Clinocottus > Clinocottus analis. Next base: position 18,941,853 of record NW_027175865.1, read on the forward strand.
GCCCGTCGTCCTCGGGTCAAAACGACCCGCGTCTTTCCACCGAGCCCTCGCCGTCGCCCTGGGGTTTGTTCGACCCTCGAGTTTGAGCGAGCCCTCGGCCTCGTCCCGCGGGTCAAAATGACTCGCGTTCATCGCCGAGCCCTCCCCTCGCCGTCGTCCCCCGGGTCAGACTGACCCGCGTATATTGCCGAGCTCAAAGCCCTCGTCCCCGGGGTCAGAATGACCCGCGTTTATCGATGAGCTCCCGGCCTCGTCCCCCGGGGTCAGACTGACCCGCGTATATCGCCGAACTCCCGGCCTCGTCCCCGGCCTCGTCCCCGGGGTCTAAATGACCCGCGTTTATCGTCGAGCTCCCGGCCTCGTCCCCGGGGTCAGAATGACCCGCGTATATCACCGAGCTCCCGGCCTCGTCCCCGGGGTCTAAATGACCCGCATTTCTCGTCAGAATGACCCGTGAGCCCTCGGTCTCGTCCTCGGGTCGAAACGACCCGAGTTTTACGTTGTATTACAAGTGATGACTTGTAATACAACGTAAAACTCGACCCGAGTTTTACGTTGTATTACAAGTCATCCAGTATGCTAAATGAAAATAAATAAATAATACAAATAAAGACATGACAAGACAGTTGCATTGTATTGTTTTTTTCTTACATTTATTTAGTCATCACCAGTGTTACAAGCAACAACACAGAACACACACACACACACACACACACACACACACACACACACACACACACACACACACACACACACACACACGCGCGCGCATAAATGTGTCCCCCACAGGATCACGGTTCGAAACGCAGACCACCGACGAAGCTTTCGAGTTCCCCCGCGAGCTCTTTCGTTCTCCGGTAGCACTGCGAGCTGTGGTTCTGGCGCGCGCGCCCGCACACGTAACACCACGGTCGCGGCCAGAGCCCATTCGATCGGCCTGGACGGGATCGCGTTCCAGCCGTTCGACCCGCCCGCGCTTCTCGTTCTATGAAAGGGGTGTACTTATACGCTGTATTTATACACAATTTATTCACATCTGCGTAATCCCGCGGTCGGCTTCGTTGGTGCGCTCGCGCTGATCGAAGGCTCTTTAGCCAAGACGCGTGACGTCATTTCGTACGTGTCCAGATTGTAAAGCCCTCTGAGGCTTTTACAAAAAAAAAGAAAATAATAATAATAATGTGTATTTGTTATTCTGAGCTATTCAAAATGAACTGAATTGATTCAAATTGAAATGAGGTGTCACAAGTTGTTATGTGCGGATAAGGACACTATGAAAGGGGTGTACTTATACGCTGTATCTATACACAATTATTCACATCGGCGTAATCCCGCGGTCGGCCTGGTTGGTGTGCTCGCGCTGATCGAAGGCTCTTTAGCGAAGACAGATTGACTCCGCAGGACACGGGGTGTGGGAGGAATGAGTGAGGACAACACGAGGGTTAAACGACATTTCACACGGAACAGAGTTGAAAACTGGATTTTCTTTAAGAATTCATTTTTTTTTAAATTTTCCATCAAGATCGTGTCTCAGAACATTTGAACTACAAATTGTTTGATATTTTCATGAAGACCTGAAGCTTTCATCACTATACTGCCCGTAAGCTACGCTTACTCATTTTTATGCTCTCAAACGATGATTCAGACTGAACAGAGTTGAAAACAACATTATCTTTAAGAATTCTTTTTTTTTTTAAATTTGGCATGAAGATCGTGTCTCAGAACATTTGAACTTCAAATTGTATGATATTTTCATGAATACCTGAAGCTTTCATCACTGTACTGCCCGTAAGCTGCGCTTACTCATTTTTATGCTCTTAAACGACGTTTCACACGGAACAGAGTTGAAAACAACATTATATTTAAGAATTCATTTTTTTTTTAATTTTCCATCAAGATTGTGTCTCAGAACATTTGAACTTCAAATTGTATGATATTTTCATGAATACCTGAAGCTTTCATCACTATACTGCCCGTAAGCTGCATTTATTGATTTTTATGCTCTCAAACGAAGTTTCAGACTGAACAGAGTTGAAAACTGGATTTTCTCAAAGACTTCATTTTTTTAAATGTTCCATCAAGAAAGTGTCTCAGAACATCGGAACTACAAATTGTATGATATTTTCATGAAGACCTGAAGCTTTCATCACTATACTGCAAGTAAACTGCGCTTACTCATTTTTATGCTCTTAAACGACGTTTCACACGGAACGGAGTTGAAAACAACGTTTTCTTTAAGAATTCTTTTTTTTAAAATTTGCCATCAAGAAAGTTTCTCAGAACATTTCAAAGTCAAATTATACGATATTTTAATGAATACCTGAAGCTTTCATCACTATATTGCCCGAAAGCTGCACATACTGATTTTTATGCTCTCAAACGACTTTTCAGACTGAACAGAGTTGAAAACTGGATTTTCTCAAAGACTTCATTTTTTTAAATGTTTTATCAAGAAAGTGTCTCAGAACATCGGAACTACAAATTGTATGATATTTTTATGAATACCTGAAGCTTTCATCACTATACTGGCCGTAAACTGTGCTTACTCATTTTTATGCTCTCAAACGACGATTCAGACAGAACAGAGTTGAAAACAACATTATCTTTAAGAATTCTTTTTTTTTTTAAATTTTCCATCAAGATCGTGTCTCAGAACAGTTGAAGTTCAAATTGTATGATATTTTCATGAATACCTGAAGCTTTCATCACTACACTGCCCGTAAGCTGCACTTATTGATTATTATGCTCTCAAACGACTTTTCAGACTGAACAGAGTTGAAAACTGGATTTTCTCAAAGACTTCATTTTTTTAAATGTTTAATCAAGAAAGTGTCTCAGAACATCGGAACTACAAATTGTATGATATTTTCATGAAGACCTGAAGCTTTCATCACTATATTGCCAGTAAACTGCGCTTACTCATTTTTATGCTCTTAACCCTCCTGTTGGCTTCGGGGTCAAAAAGACCCACGTCCGAGTGTTTATGTATTTGTGTGTATCGCGGTCTCAGGGTCACAAAATGATCCACTACCAGTGTATACGTATGCATGCATGCATGCATGTACGTATGAATCCCTAAGGCCCGTCGTCCTCGGGTCAAAACGACCCGCGTCTTTCCACCGAGCCCTCGCCGTCGCCCTGGGGTTTGTTCGACCCTCGAGTTTGAGCGAGCCCTCGGCCTCGTCCCGCGGGTCAAAATGACTCGCGTTCATCGCCGAGCCCTCCCCTCGCCGTCGTCCCCCGGGTCAGACTGACCCGCGTATATTGCCGAGCTCAAAGCCCTCGTCCCCGGGGTCAGAATGACCCGCGTTTATCGATGAGCTCCCGGCCTCGTCCCCCGGGGTCAGACTGACCCGCGTATATCGCCGAACTCCCGGCCTCGTCCCCGGCCTCGTCCACGGGGTCTAAATGACCCGCGTTTATCGTCGAGCTCCCGGCCTCGTCCCCGGGGTCAGAATGACCCGCGTATATCACCGAGCTCCCGGCCTCGTCCCCGGGGTCTAAATGACCCGCATTTCTCGTCAGAATGACCCGTGAGCCCTCGGTCTCGTCCTCGGGTCGAAACGACCCGAGTTTTACGTTGTATTACAAGTGATGACTTGTAATACAACGTAAAACTCGACCCGAGTTTTACGTTGTATTACAAGTCATCCAGTATGCTAAATGAAAATAAATAAATAATACAAATAAAGACATGACAAGACAGTTGCATTGTATTGTTTTTTTCTTACATTTATTTAGTCATCACCAGTGTTACAAGCAACAACACAGAACACACACACACACACACACACACACACACACACACACACACACACACACACACACACACACACACACGCGCGCGCATAAATGTGTCCCCCACAGGATCACGGTTCGAAACGCAGACCACCGACGAAGCTTTCGAGTTCCCCCGCGAGCTCTTTCGTTCTCCGGTAGCACTGCGAGCTGTGGTTCTGGCGCGCGCGCCCGCACACGTAACACCACGGTCGCGGCCAGAGCCCATTCGATCGGCCTGGACGGGATCGCGTTCCAGCCGTTCGACCCGCCCGCGCTTCTCGTTCTATGAAAGGGGTGTACTTATACGCTGTATTTATACACAATTTATTCACATCTGCGTAATCCCGCGGTCGGCTTCGTTGGTGCGCTCGCGCTGATCGAAGGCTCTTTAGCCAAGACGCGTGACGTCATTTCGTACGTGTCCAGATTGTAAAGCCCTCTGAGGCTTTTACAAAAAAAAAGAAAATAATAATAATAATGTGTATTTGTTATTCTGAGCTATTCAAAATGAACTGAATTGATTCAAATTGAAATGAGGTGTCACAAGTTGTTATGTGCGGATAAGGACACTATGAAAGGGGTGTACTTATACGCTGTATCTATACACAATTATTCACATCGGCGTAATCCCGCGGTCGGCCTGGTTGGTGTGCTCGCGCTGATCGAAGGCTCTTTAGCGAAGACAGATTGACTCCGCAGGACACGGGGTGTGGGAGGAATGAGTGAGGACAACACGAGGGTTAAACGACATTTCACACGGAACAGAGTTGAAAACTGGATTTTCTTTAAGAATTCATTTTTTTTTAAATTTTCCATCAAGATCGTGTCTCAGAACATTTGAACTACAAATTGTTTGATATTTTCATGAAGACCTGAAGCTTTCATCACTATACTGCCCGTAAGCTACGCTTACTCATTTTTATGCTCTCAAACGATGATTCAGACTGAACAGAGTTGAAAACAACATTATCTTTAAGAATTCTTTTTTTTTTTAAATTTGGCATGAAGATCGTGTCTCAGAACATTTGAACTTCAAATTGTATGATATTTTCATGAATACCTGAAGCTTTCATCACTGTACTGCCCGTAAGCTGCGCTTACTCATTTTTATGCTCTTAAACGACGTTTCACACGGAACAGAGTTGAAAACAACATTATATTTAAGAATTCATTTTTTTTTAAATTTTCCATCAAGATTGTGTCTCAGAACATTTGAACTTCAAATTGTATGATATTTTCATGAATACCTGAAGCTTTCATCACTATACTGCCCGTAAGCTGCATTTATTGATTTTTATGCTCTCAAACGAAGTTTCAGACTGAACAGAGTTGAAAACTGGATTTTCTCAAAGACTTCATTTTTTTAAATGTTCCATCAAGAAAGTGTCTCAGAACATCGGAACTACAAATTGTATGATATTTTCATGAAGACCTGAAGCTTTCATCACTATACTGGCCGTAAGCTGCATTTACTCATTTTTATGCTCTTAAACGACGTTTCACACGGAACGGAGTTGAAAACAACGTTTTCTTTAAGAATTCTTTTTTTTTAAATTTGCCATCAAGAAAGTTTCTCAGAACATTTCAAAGTCAAATTATACGATATTTTAATGAATACCTGAAGCTTTCATCACTATATTGCCCGAAAGCTGCACATACTGATTTTTATGCTCTCAAACGACTTTTCAGACTGAACAGAGTTGAAAACTGGATTTTCTCAAAGACTTCATTTTTTTAAATGTTTTATCAAGAAAGTGTCTCAGAACATCGGAACTACAAATTGTATGATATTTTTATGAATACCTGAAGCTTTCATCACTATACTGGCCGTAAACTGTGCTTACTCATTTTTATGCTCTCAAACGACGATTCAGACAGAACAGAGTTGAAAACAACATTATCTTTAAGAATTCTTTTTTTTTTAAAATTTTCCATCAAGATCGTGTCTCAGAACAGTTGAAGTTCAAATTGTATGATATTTTCATGAATACCTGAAGCTTTCATCACTACACTGCCCGTAAGCTGCACTTATTGATTATTATGCTCTCAAACGACTTTTCAGACTGAACAGAGTTGAAAACTGGATTTTCTCAAAGACTTCATTTTTTTAAATGTTTAATCAAGAAAGTGTCTCAGAACATCGGAACTACAAATTGTATGATATTTTCATGAAGACCTGAAGCTTTCATCACTATATTGCCAGTAAACTGCGCTTACTCATTTTTATGCTCTTAACCCTCCTGTTGGCTTCGGGGTCAAAAAGACCCACGTCCGAGTGTTTATGTATTTGTGTGTATCGCGGTCTCAGGGTCACAAAATGATCCACTACCAGTGTATACGTATGCATGCATGCATGCATGTACGTATGAATCCCTAAGGCCCGTCGTCCTCGGGTCAAAACGACCCGCGTCTTTCCACCGAGCCCTCGCCGTCGCCCTGGGGTTTGTTCGACCCTCGAGTTTGAGCGAGCCCTCGGCCTCGTCCCGCGGGTCAAAATGACTCGCGTTCATCGCCGAGCCCTCCCCTCGCCGTCGTCCCCCGGGTCAGACTGACCCGCGTATATTGCCGAGCTCAAAGCCCTCGTCCCCGGGGTCAGAATGACCCGCGTTTATCGATGAGCTCCCGGCCTCGTCCCCCGGGGTCAGACTGACCCGCGTATATCGCCGAACTCCCGGCCTCGTCCCCGGCCTCGTCCCCGGGGTCTAAATGACCCGCGTTTATCGTCGAGCTCCCGGCCTCGTCCCCGGGGTCAGAATGACCCGCGTATATCACCGAGCTCCCGGCCTCGTCCCCGGGGTCTAAATGACCCGCATTTCTCGTCAGAATGACCCGTGAGCCCTCGGTCTCGTCCTCGGGTCGAAACGACCCGAGTTTTACGTTGTATTACAAGTGATGACTTGTAATACAACGTAAAACTCGACCCGAGTTTTACGTTGTATTACAAGTCATCCAGTATGCTAAATGAAAATAAATAAATAATACAAATAAAGACATGACAAGACAGTTGCATTGTATTGTTTTTTTCTTACATTTATTTAGTCATCACCAGTGTTACAAGCAACAACACAGAACACACACACACACACACACACACACACACACACACACACACACACACACACACACACACACACACACACACACACACACACGCGCGCGCATAAATGTGTCCCCCACAGGATCACGGTTCGAAACGCAGACCACCGACGAAGCTTTCGAGTTCCCCCGCGAGCTCTTTCGTTCTCCGGTAGCACTGCGAGCTGTGGTTCTGGCGCGCGCGCCCGCACACGTAACACCACGGTCGCGGCCAGAGCCCATTCGATCGGCCTGGACGGGATCGCGTTCCAGCCGTTCGACCCGCCCGCGCTTCTCGTTCTATGAAAGGGGTGTACTTATACGCTGTATTTATACACAATTTATTCACATCTGCGTAATCCCGCGGTCGGCTTCGTTGGTGCGCTCGCGCTGATCGAAGGCTCTTTAGCCAAGACGCGTGACGTCATTTCGTACGTGTCCAGATTGTAAAGCCCTCTGAGGCTTTTACAAAAAAAAAGAAAATAATAATAATAATGTGTATTTGTTATTCTGAGCTATTCAAAATGAACTGAATTGATTCAAATTGAAATGAGGTGTCACAAGTTGTTATGTGCGGATAAGGACACTATGAAAGGGGTGTACTTATACGCTGTATCTATACACAATTATTCACATCGGCGTAATCCCGCGGTCGGCCTGGTTGGTGTGCTCGCGCTGATCGAAGGCTCTTTAGCGAAGACAGATTGACTCCGCAGGACACGGGGTGTGGGAGGAATGAGTGAGGACAACACGAGGGTTAAACGACATTTCACACGGAACAGAGTTGAAAACTGGATTTTCTTTAAGAATTCATTTTTTTTTAAATTTTCCATCAAGATCGTGTCTCAGAACATTTGAACTACAAATTGTTTGATATTTTCATGAAGACCTGAAGCTTTCATCACTATACTGCCCGTAAGCTACGCTTACTCATTTTTATGCTCTCAAACGATGATTCAGACTGAACAGAGTTGAAAACAACATTATCTTTAAGAATTCTTTTTTTTTTTAAATTTGGCATGAAGATCGTGTCTCAGAACATTTGAACTTCAAATTGTATGATATTTTCATGAATACCTGAAGCTTTCATCACTGTACTGCCCGTAAGCTGCGCTTACTCATTTTTATGCTCTTAAACGACGTTTCACACGGAACAGAGTTGAAAACAACATTATATTTAAGAATTCATTTTTTTTTTAATTTTCCATCAAGATTGTGTCTCAGAACATTTGAACTTCAAATTGTATGATATTTTCATGAATACCTGAAGCTTTCATCACTATACTGCCCGTAAGCTGCATTTATTGATTTTTATGCTCTCAAACGAAGTTTCAGACTGAACAGAGTTGAAAACTGGATTTTCTCAAAGACTTCATTTTTTTAAATGTTCCATCAAGAAAGTGTCTCAGAACATCGGAACTACAAATTGTATGATATTTTCATGAAGACCTGAAGCTTTCATCACTATACTGCAAGTAAACTGCGCTTACTCATTTTTATGCTCTTAAACGACGTTTCACACGGAACGGAGTTGAAAACAACGTTTTCTTTAAGAATTCTTTTTTTTAAAATTTGCCATCAAGAAAGTTTCTCAGAACATTTCAAAGTCAAATTATACGATATTTTAATGAATACCTGAAGCTTTCATCACTATATTGCCCGAAAGCTGCACATACTGATTTTTATGCTCTCAAACGACTTTTCAGACTGAACAGAGTTGAAAACTGGATTTTCTCAAAGACTTCATTTTTTTAAATGTTTTATCAAGAAAGTGTCTCAGAACATCGGAACTACAAATTGTATGATATTTTTATGAATACCTGAAGCTTTCATCACTATACTGGCCGTAAACTGTGCTTACTCATTTTTATGCTCTCAAACGACGATTCAGACAGAACAGAGTTGAAAACAACATTATCTTTAAGAATTCTTTTTTTTTTTAAATTTTCCATCAAGATCGTGTCTCAGAACAGTTGAAGTTCAAATTGTATGATATTTTCATGAATACCTGAAGCTTTCATCACTACACTGCCCGTAAGCTGCACTTATTGATTATTATGCTCTCAAACGACTTTTCAGACTGAACAGAGTTGAAAACTGGATTTTCTCAAAGACTTCATTTTTTTAAATGTTTAATCAAGAAAGTGTCTCAGAACATCGGAACTACAAATTGTATGATATTTTCATGAAGACCTGAAGCTTTCATCACTATATTGCCAGTAAACTGCGCTTACTCATTTTTATGCTCTTAACCCTCCTGTTGGCTTCGGGGTCAAAAAGACCCACGTCCGAGTGTTTATGTATTTGTGTGTATCGCGGTCTCAGGGTCACAAAATGATCCACTACCAGTGTATACGTATGCATGCATGCATGCATGTACGTATGAATCCCTAAGGCCCGTCGTCCTCGGGTCAAAACGACCCGCGTCTTTCCACCGAGCCCTCGCCGTCGCCCTGGGGTTTGTTCGACCCTCGAGTTTGAGCGAGCCCTCGGCCTCGTCCCGCGGGTCAAAATGACTCGCGTTCATCGCCGAGCCCTCCCCTCGCCGTCGTCCCCCGGGTCAGACTGACCCGCGTATATTGCCGAGCTCAAAGCCCTCGTCCCCGGGGTCAGAATGACCCGCGTTTATCGATGAGCTCCCGGCCTCGTCCCCCGGGGTCAGACTGACCCGCGTATATCGCCGAACTCCCGGCCTCGTCCCCGGCCTCGTCCACGGGGTCTAAATGACCCGCGTTTATCGTCGAGCTCCCGGCCTCGTCCCCGGGGTCAGAATGACCCGCGTATATCACCGAGCTCCCGGCCTCGTCCCCGGGGTCTAAATGACCCGCATTTCTCGTCAGAATGACCCGTGAGCCCTCGGTCTCGTCCTCGGGTCGAAACGACCCGAGTTTTACGTTGTATTACAAGTGATGACTTGTAATACAACGTAAAACTCGACCCGAGTTTTACGTTGTATTACAAGTCATCCAGTATGCTAAATGAAAATAAATAAATAATACAAATAAAGACATGACAAGACAGTTGCATTGTATTGTTTTTTTCTTACATTTATTTAGTCATCACCAGTGTTACAAGCAACAACACAGAACACACACACACACACACACACACACACACACACACACACACACACACACACACACACACACACACACACGCGCGCGCATAAATGTGTCCCCCACAGGATCACGGTTCGAAACGCAGACCACCGACGAAGCTTTCGAGTTCCCCCGCGAGCTCTTTCGTTCTCCGGTAGCACTGCGAGCTGTGGTTCTGGCGCGCGCGCCCGCACACGTAACACCACGGTCGCGGCCAGAGCCCATTCGATCGGCCTGGACGGGATCGCGTTCCAGCCGTTCGACCCGCCCGCGCTTCTCGTTCTATGAAAGGGGTGTACTTATACGCTGTATTTATACACAATTTATTCACATCTGCGTAATCCCGCGGTCGGCTTCGTTGGTGCGCTCGCGCTGATCGAAGGCTCTTTAGCCAAGACGCGTGACGTCATTTCGTACGTGTCCAGATTGTAAAGCCCTCTGAGGCTTTTACAAAAAAAAAGAAAATAATAATAATAATGTGTATTTGTTATTCTGAGCTATTCAAAATGAACTGAATTGATTCAAATTGAAATGAGGTGTCACAAGTTGTTATGTGCGGATAAGGACACTATGAAAGGGGTGTACTTATACGCTGTATCTATACACAATTATTCACATCGGCGTAATCCCGCGGTCGGCCTGGTTGGTGTGCTCGCGCTGATCGAAGGCTCTTTAGCGAAGACAGATTGACTCCGCAGGACACGGGGTGTGGGAGGAATGAGTGAGGACAACACGAGGGTTAAACGACATTTCACACGGAACAGAGTTGAAAACTGGATTTTCTTTAAGAATTCATTTTTTTTTAAATTTTCCATCAAGATCGTGTCTCAGAACATTTGAACTACAAATTGTTTGATATTTTCATGAAGACCTGAAGCTTTCATCACTATACTGCCCGTAAGCTACGCTTACTCATTTTTATGCTCTCAAACGATGATTCAGACTGAACAGAGTTGAAAACAACATTATCTTTAAGAATTCTTTTTTTTTTTAAATTTGGCATGAAGATCGTGTCTCAGAACATTTGAACTTCAAATTGTATGATATTTTCATGAATACCTGAAGCTTTCATCACTGTACTGCCCGTAAGCTGCGCTTACTCATTTTTATGCTCTTAAACGACGTTTCACACGGAACAGAGTTGAAAACAACATTATATTTAAGAATTCATTTTTTTTTTAATTTTCCATCAAGATTGTGTCTCAGAACATTTGAACTTCAAATTGTATGATATTTTCATGAATACCTGAAGCTTTCATCACTATACTGCCCGTAAGCTGCATTTATTGATTTTTATGCTCTCAAACGAAGTTTCAGACTGAACAGAGTTGAAAACTGGATTTTCTCAAAGACTTCATTTTTTTAAATGTTCCATCAAGAAAGTGTCTCAGAACATCGGAACTACAAATTGTATGATATTTTCATGAAGACCTGAAGCTTTCATCACTATACTGCAAGTAAACTGCGCTTACTCATTTTTATGCTCTTAAACGACGTTTCACACGGAACGGAGTTGAAAACAACGTTTTCTTTAAGAATTCTTTTTTTTAAAATTTGCCATCAAGAAAGTTTCTCAGAACATTTCAAAGTCAAATTATACGATATTTTAATGAATACCTGAAGCTTTCATCACTATATTGCCCGAAAGCTGCACATACTGATTTTTATGCTCTCAAACGACTTTTCAGACTGAACAGAGTTGAAAACTGGATTTTCTCAAAGACTTCATTTTTTTAAATGTTTTATCAAGAAAGTGTCTCAGAACATCGGAACTACAAATTGTATGATATTTTTATGAATACCTGAAGCTTTCATCACTATACTGGCCGTAAACTGTGCTTACTCATTTTTATGCTCTCAAACGACGATTCAGACAGAACAGAGTTGAAAACAACATTATCTTTAAGAATTCTTTTTTTTTTTAAATTTTCCATCAAGATCGTGTCTCAGAACAGTTGAAGTTCAAATTGTATGATATTTTCATGAATACCTGAAGCTTTCATCACTACACTGCCCGTAAGCTGCACTTATTGATTATTATGCTCTCAAACGACTTTTCAGACTGAACAGAGTTGAAAACTGGATTTTCTCAAAGACTTCATTTTTTTAAATGTTTAATCAAGAAAGTGTCTCAGAACATCGGAACTACAAATTGTATGATATTTTCATGAAGACCTGAAGCTTTCATCACTATATTGCCAGTAAACTGCGCTTACTCATTTTTATGCTCTTAACCCTCCTGTTGGCTTCGGGGTCAAAAAGACCCACGTCCGAGTGTTTATGTATTTGTGTGTATCGCGGTCTCAGGGTCACAAAATGATCCACTACCAGTGTATACGTATGCATGCATGCATGCATGTACGTATGAATCCCTAAGGCCCGTCGTCCTCGGGTCAAAACGACCCGCGTCTTTCCACCGAGCCCTCGCCGTCGCCCTGGGGTTTGTTCGACCCTCGAGTTTGAGCGAGCCCTCGGCCTCGTCCCGCGGGTCAAAATGACTCGCGTTCATCGCCGAGCCCTCCCCTCGCCGTCGTCCCCCGGGTCAGACTGACCCGCGTATATTGCCGAGCTCAAAGCCCTCGTCCCCGGGGTCAGAATGACCCGCGTTTATCGATGAGCTCCCGGCCTCGTCCCCCGGGGTCAGACTGACCCGCGTATATCGCCGAACTCCCGGCCTCGTCCCCGGCCTCGTCCACGGGGTCTAAATGACCCGCGTTTATCGTCGAGCTCCCGGCCTCGTCCCCGGGGTCAGAATGACCCGCGTATATCACCGAGCTCCCGGCCTCGTCCCCGGGGTCTAAATGACCCGCATTTCTCGTCAGAATGACCCGTGAGCCCTCGGTCTCGTCCTCGGGTCGAAACGACCCGAGTTTTACGTTGTATTACAAGTGATGACTTGTAATACAACGTAAAACTCGACCCGAGTTTTACGTTGTATTACAAGTCATCCAGTATGCTAAATGAAAATAAATAAATAATACAAATAAAGACATGACAAGACAGTTGCATTGTATTGTTTTTTTCTTACATTTATTTAGTCATCACCAGTGTTACAAGCAACAACACAGAACACACACACACACACACACACACACACACACACACACACACACACACACACACACACACACACACACACACACACACACACACACGCGCGCGCATAAATGTGTCCCCCACAGGATCACGGTTCGAAACGCAGACCACCGACGAAGCTTTCGAGTTCCCCCGCGAGCTCTTTCGTTCTCCGGTAGCACTGCGAGCTGTGGTTCTGGCGCGCGCGCCCGCACACGTAACACCACGGTCGCGGCCAGAGCCCATTCGATCGGCCTGGACGGGATCGCGTTCCAGCCGTTCGACCCGCCCGCGCTTCTCGTTCTATGAAAGGGGTGTACTTATACGCTGTATTTATACACAATTTATTCACATCTGCGTAATCCCGCGGTCGGCTTCGTTGGTGCGCTCGCGCTGATCGAAGGCTCTTTAGCCAAGACGCGTGACGTCATTTCGTACGTGTCCAGATTGTAAAGCCCTCTGAGGCTTTTACAAAAAAAAAGAAAATAATAATAATAATGTGTATTTGTTATTCTGAGCTATTCAAAATGAACTGAATTGATTCAAATTGAAATGAGGTGTCACAAGTTGTTATGTGCGGATAAGGACACTATGAAAGGGGTGTACTTATACGCTGTATCTATACACAATTATTCACATCGGCGTAATCCCGCGGTCGGCCTGGTTGGTGTGCTCGCGCTGATCGAAGGCTCTTTAGCGAAGACAGATTGACTCCGCAGGACACGGGGTGTGGGAGGAATGAGTGAGGACAACACGAGGGTTAAACGACATTTCACACGGAACAGAGTTGAAAACTGGATTTTCTTTAAGAATTCATTTTTTTTTAAATTTTCCATCAAGATCGTGTCTCAGAACATTTGAACTACAAATTGTTTGATATTTTCATGAAGACCTGAAGCTTTCATCACTATACTGCCCGTAAGCTACGCTTACTCATTTTTATGCTCTCAAACGATGATTCAGACTGAACAGAGTTGAAAACAACATTATCTTTAAGAATTCTTTTTTTTTTTAAATTTGGCATGAAGATCGTGTCTCAGAACATTTGAACTTCAAATTGTATGATATTTTCATGAATACCTGAAGCTTTCATCACTGTACTGCCCGTAAGCTGCGCTTACTCATTTTTATGCTCTTAAACGACGTTTCACACGGAACAGAGTTGAAAACAACATTATATTTAAGAATTCATTTTTTTTTAAATTTTCCATCAAGATTGTGTCTCAGAACATTTGAACTTCAAATTGTATGATATTTTCATGAATACCTGAAGCTTTCATCACTATACTGCCCGTAAGCTGCATTTATTGATTTTTATGCTCTCAAACGAAGTTTCAGACTGAACAGAGTTGAAAACTGGATTTTCTCAAAGACTTCATTTTTTTAAATGTTCCATCAAGAAAGTGTCTCAGAACATCGGAACTACAAATTGTATGATATTTTCATGAAGACCTGAAGCTTTCATCACTATACTGCAAGTAAACTGCGCTTACTCATTTTTATGCTCTTAAACGACGTTTCACACGGAACGGAGTTGAAAACAACGTTTTCTTTAAGAATTCTTTTTTTTAAAATTTGCCATCAAGAAAGTTTCTCAGAACATTTCAAAGTCAAATTATACGATATTTTAATGAATACCTGAAGCTTTCATCACTATATTGCCCGAAAGCTGCACATACTGATTTTTATGCTCTCAAACGACTTTTCAGACTGAACAGAGTTGAAAACTGGATTTTCTCAAAGACTTCATTTTTTTAAATGTTTTATCAAGAAAGTGTCTCAGAACATCGGAACTACAAATTGTATGATATTTTTATGAATACCTGAAGCTTTCATCACTATACTGGCCGTAAACTGTGCTTACTCATTTTTATGCTCTCAAACGACGATTCAGACAGAACAGAGTTGAAAACAACATTATCTTTAAGAATTCTTTTTTTTTTAAAATTTTCCATCAAGATCGTGTCTCAGAACAGTTGAAGTTCAAATTGTATGATATTTTCATGAATACCTGAAGCTTTCATCACTACACTGCCCGTAAGCTGCACTTATTGATTATTATGCTCTCAAACGACTTTTCAGACTGAACAGAGTTGAAAACTGGATTTTCTCAAAGACTTCATTTTTTTAAATGTTTAATCAAGAAAGTGTCTCAGAACATCGGAACTACAAATTGTATGATATTTTCATGAAGACCTGAAGCTTTCATCACTATATTGCCAGTAAACTGCGCTTACTCATTTTTATGCTCTTAACCCTCCTGTTGGCTTCGGGGTCAAAAAGACCCACGTCCGAGTGTTTATGTATTTGTGTGTATCGCGGTCTCAGGGTCACAAAATGATCCACTACCAGTGTATACGTATGCATGCATGCATGCATGTACGTATGAATCCCTAAGGCCCGTCGTCCTCGGGTCAAAACGACCCGCGTCTTTCCACCGAGCCCTCGCCGTCGCCCTGGGGTTTGTTCGACCCTCGAGTTTGAGCGAGCCCTCGGCCTCGTCCCGCGGGTCAAAATGACTCGCGTTCATCGCCGAGCCCTCCCCTCGCCGTCGTCCCCCGGGTCAGACTGACCCGCGTATATTGCCGAGCTCAAAGCCCTCGTCCCCGGGGTCAGAATGACCCGCGTTTATCGATGAGCTCCCGGCCTCGTCCCCCGGGGTCAGACTGACCCGCGTATATCGCCGAACTCCCGGCCTCGTCCCCGGCCTCGTCCCCGGGGTCTAAATGACCCGCGTTTATCGTCGAGCTCCCGGCCTCGTCCCCGGGGTCAGAATGACCCGCGTATATCACCGAGCTCCCGGCCTCGTCCCCGGGGTCTAAATGACCCGCATTTCTCGTCAGAATGACCCGTGAGCCCTCGGTCTCGTCCTCGGGTCGAAACGACCCGAGTTTTACGTTGTATTACAAGTGATGACTTGTAATACAACGTAAAACTCGACCCGAGTTTTACGTTGTATTACAAGTCATCCAGTATGCTAAATGAAAATAAATAAATAATACAAATAAAGACATGACAAGACAGTTGCATTGTATTGTTTTTTTCTTACATTTATTTAGTCATCACCAGTGTTACAAGCAACAACACAGAACACACACACACACACACACACACACACACACACACACACACACACACACACACACACACACACACACACACACGCGCGCGCATAAATGTGTCCCCCACAGGATCACGGTTCGAAACGCAGACCACCGACGAAGCTTTCGAGTTCCCCCGCGAGCTCTTTCGTTCTCCGGTAGCACTGCGAGCTGTGGTTCTGGCGCGCGCGCCCGCACACGTAACACCACGGTCGCGGCCAGAGCCCATTCGATCGGCCTGGACGGGATCGCGTTCCAGCCGTTCGACCCGCCCGCGCTTCTCGTTCTATGAAAGGGGTGTACTTATACGCTGTATTTATACACAATTTATTCACATCTGCGTAATCCCGCGGTCGGCTTCGTTGGTGCGCTCGCGCTGATCGAAGGCTCTTTAGCCAAGACGCGTGACGTCATTTCGTACGTGTCCAGATTGTAAAGCCCTCTGAGGCTTTTACAAAAAAAAAGAAAATAATAATAATAATGTGTATTTGTTATTCTGAGCTATTCAAAATGAACTGAATTGATTCAAATTGAAATGAGGTGTCACAAGTTGTTATGTGCGGATAAGGACACTATGAAAGGGGTGTACTTATACGCTGTATCTATACACAATTATTCACATCGGCGTAATCCCGCGGTCGGCCTGGTTGGTGTGCTCGCGCTGATCGAAGGCTCTTTAGCGAAGACAGATTGACTCCGCAGGACACGGGGTGTGGGAGGAATGAGTGAGGACAACACGAGGGTTAAACGACATTTCACACGGAACAGAGTTGAAAACTGGATTTTCTTTAAGAATTCATTTTTTTTTAAATTTTCCATCAAGATCGTGTCTCAGAACATTTGAACTACAAATTGTTTGATATTTTCATGAAGACCTGAAGCTTTCATCACTATACTGCCCGTAAGCTACGCTTACTCATTTTTATGCTCTCAAACGATGATTCAGACTGAACAGAGTTGAAAACAACATTATCTTTAAGAATTCTTTTTTTTTTTAAATTTGGCATGAAGATCGTGTCTCAGAACATTTGAACTTCAAATTGTATGATATTTTCATGAATACCTGAAGCTTTCATCACTGTACTGCCCGTAAGCTGCGCTTACTCATTTTTATGCTCTTAAACGACGTTTCACACGGAACAGAGTTGAAAACAACATTATATTTAAGAATTCATTTTTTTTTTAATTTTCCATCAAGATTGTGTCTCAGAACATTTGAACTTCAAATTGTATGATATTTTCATGAATACCTGAAGCTTTCATCACTATACTGCCCGTAAGCTGCATTTATTGATTTTTATGCTCTCAAACGAAGTTTCAGACTGAACAGAGTTGAAAACTGGATTTTCTCAAAGACTTCATTTTTTTAAATGTTCCATCAAGAAAGTGTCTCAGAACATCGGAACTACAAATTGTATGATATTTTCATGAAGACCTGAAGCTTTCATCACTATACTGCAAGTAAACTGCGCTTACTCATTTTTATGCTCTTAAACGACGTTTCACACGGAACGGAGTTGAAAACAACGTTTTCTTTAAGAATTCTTTTTTTTAAAATTTGCCATCAAGAAAGTTTCTCAGAACATTTCAAAGTCAAATTATACGATATTTTAATGAATACCTGAAGCTTTCATCACTATATTGCCCGAAAGCTGCACATACTGATTTTTATGCTCTCAAACGACTTTTCAGACTGAACAGAGTTGAAAACTGGATTTTCTCAAAGACTTCATTTTTTTAAATGTTTTATCAAGAAAGTGTCTCAGAACATCGGAACTACAAATTGTATGATATTTTTATGAATACCTGAAGCTTTCATCACTATACTGGCCGTAAACTGTGCTTACTCATTTTTATGCTCTCAAACGACGATTCAGACAGAACAGAGTTGAAAACAACATTATCTTTAAGAATTCTTTTTTTTTTTAAATTTTCCATCAAGATCGTGTCTCAGAACAGTTGAAGTTCAAATTGTATGATATTTTCATGAATACCTGAAGCTTTCATCACTACACTGCCCGTAAGCTGCACTTATTGATTATTATGCTCTCAAACGACTTTTCAGACTGAACAGAGTTGAAAACTGGATTTTCTCAAAGACTTCATTTTTTTAAATGTTTAATCAAGAAAGTGTCTCAGAACATCGGAACTACAAATTGTATGATATTTTCATGAAGACCTGAAGCTTTCATCACTATATTGCCAGTAAACTGCGCTTACTCATTTTTATGCTCTTAACCCTCCTGTTGGCTTCGGGGTCAAAAAGACCCACGTCCGAGTGTTTATGTATTTGTGTGTATCGCGGTCTCAGGGTCACAAAATGATCCACTACCAGTGTATACGTATGCAT
This sequence comes from Clinocottus analis, assembly GCF_023055335.1. Lineage (NCBI taxonomy): Eukaryota > Metazoa > Chordata > Actinopteri > Perciformes > Cottidae > Clinocottus > Clinocottus analis. The sequence goes on from NW_027175865.1 coordinate 18,960,332, forward strand.
GCATGCATGCATGTACGTATGAATCCCTAAGGCCCGTCGTCCTCGGGTCAAAACGACCCGCGTCTTTCCACCGAGCCCTCGCCGTCGCCCTGGGGTTTGTTCGACCCTCGAGTTTGAGCGAGCCCTCGGCCTCGTCCCGCGGGTCAAAATGACTCGCGTTCATCGCCGAGCCCTCCCCTCGCCGTCGTCCCCCGGGTCAGACTGACCCGCGTATATTGCCGAGCTCAAAGCCCTCGTCCCCGGGGTCAGAATGACCCGCGTTTATCGATGAGCTCCCGGCCTCGTCCCCCGGGGTCAGACTGACCCGCGTATATCGCCGAACTCCCGGCCTCGTCCCCGGCCTCGTCCACGGGGTCTAAATGACCCGCGTTTATCGTCGAGCTCCCGGCCTCGTCCCCGGGGTCAGAATGACCCGCGTATATCACCGAGCTCCCGGCCTCGTCCCCGGGGTCTAAATGACCCGCATTTCTCGTCAGAATGACCCGTGAGCCCTCGGTCTCGTCCTCGGGTCGAAACGACCCGAGTTTTACGTTGTATTACAAGTGATGACTTGTAATACAACGTAAAACTCGACCCGAGTTTTACGTTGTATTACAAGTCATCCAGTATGCTAAATGAAAATAAATAAATAATACAAATAAAGACATGACAAGACAGTTGCATTGTATTGTTTTTTTCTTACATTTATTTAGTCATCACCAGTGTTACAAGCAACAACACAGAACACACACACACACACACACACACACACACACACACACACACACACACACACACACACACACACACACACACACACACACACACGCGCGCGCATAAATGTGTCCCCCACAGGATCACGGTTCGAAACGCAGACCACCGACGAAGCTTTCGAGTTCCCCCGCGAGCTCTTTCGTTCTCCGGTAGCACTGCGAGCTGTGGTTCTGGCGCGCGCGCCCGCACACGTAACACCACGGTCGCGGCCAGAGCCCATTCGATCGGCCTGGACGGGATCGCGTTCCAGCCGTTCGACCCGCCCGCGCTTCTCGTTCTATGAAAGGGGTGTACTTATACGCTGTATTTATACACAATTTATTCACATCTGCGTAATCCCGCGGTCGGCTTCGTTGGTGCGCTCGCGCTGATCGAAGGCTCTTTAGCCAAGACGCGTGACGTCATTTCGTACGTGTCCAGATTGTAAAGCCCTCTGAGGCTTTTACAAAAAAAAAGAAAATAATAATAATAATGTGTATTTGTTATTCTGAGCTATTCAAAATGAACTGAATTGATTCAAATTGAAATGAGGTGTCACAAGTTGTTATGTGCGGATAAGGACACTATGAAAGGGGTGTACTTATACGCTGTATCTATACACAATTATTCACATCGGCGTAATCCCGCGGTCGGCCTGGTTGGTGTGCTCGCGCTGATCGAAGGCTCTTTAGCGAAGACAGATTGACTCCGCAGGACACGGGGTGTGGGAGGAATGAGTGAGGACAACACGAGGGTTAAACGACATTTCACACGGAACAGAGTTGAAAACTGGATTTTCTTTAAGAATTCATTTTTTTTTAAATTTTCCATCAAGATCGTGTCTCAGAACATTTGAACTACAAATTGTTTGATATTTTCATGAAGACCTGAAGCTTTCATCACTATACTGCCCGTAAGCTACGCTTACTCATTTTTATGCTCTCAAACGATGATTCAGACTGAACAGAGTTGAAAACAACATTATCTTTAAGAATTCTTTTTTTTTTTAAATTTGGCATGAAGATCGTGTCTCAGAACATTTGAACTTCAAATTGTATGATATTTTCATGAATACCTGAAGCTTTCATCACTGTACTGCCCGTAAGCTGCGCTTACTCATTTTTATGCTCTTAAACGACGTTTCACACGGAACAGAGTTGAAAACAACATTATATTTAAGAATTCATTTTTTTTTAAATTTTCCATCAAGATTGTGTCTCAGAACATTTGAACTTCAAATTGTATGATATTTTCATGAATACCTGAAGCTTTCATCACTATACTGCCCGTAAGCTGCATTTATTGATTTTTATGCTCTCAAACGAAGTTTCAGACTGAACAGAGTTGAAAACTGGATTTTCTCAAAGACTTCATTTTTTTAAATGTTCCATCAAGAAAGTGTCTCAGAACATCGGAACTACAAATTGTATGATATTTTCATGAAGACCTGAAGCTTTCATCACTATACTGCAAGTAAACTGCGCTTACTCATTTTTATGCTCTTAAACGACGTTTCACACGGAACGGAGTTGAAAACAACGTTTTCTTTAAGAATTCTTTTTTTTAAAATTTGCCATCAAGAAAGTTTCTCAGAACATTTCAAAGTCAAATTATACGATATTTTAATGAATACCTGAAGCTTTCATCACTATATTGCCCGAAAGCTGCACATACTGATTTTTATGCTCTCAAACGACTTTTCAGACTGAACAGAGTTGAAAACTGGATTTTCTCAAAGACTTCATTTTTTTAAATGTTTTATCAAGAAAGTGTCTCAGAACATCGGAACTACAAATTGTATGATATTTTTATGAATACCTGAAGCTTTCATCACTATACTGGCCGTAAACTGTGCTTACTCATTTTTATGCTCTCAAACGACGATTCAGACAGAACAGAGTTGAAAACAACATTATCTTTAAGAATTCTTTTTTTTTAAAAATTTTCCATCAAGATCGTGTCTCAGAACAGTTGAAGTTCAAATTGTATGATATTTTCATGAATACCTGAAGCTTTCATCACTACACTGCCCGTAAGCTGCACTTATTGATTATTATGCTCTCAAACGACTTTTCAGACTGAACAGAGTTGAAAACTGGATTTTCTCAAAGACTTCATTTTTTTAAATGTTTAATCAAGAAAGTGTCTCAGAACATCGGAACTACAAATTGTATGATATTTTCATGAAGACCTGAAGCTTTCATCACTATATTGCCAGTAAACTGCGCTTACTCATTTTTATGCTCTTAACCCTCCTGTTGGCTTCGGGGTCAAAAAGACCCACGTCCGAGTGTTTATGTATTTGTGTGTATCGCGGTCTCAGGGTCACAAAATGATCCACTACCAGTGTATACGTATGCATGCATGCATGCATGTACGTATGAATCCCTAAGGCCCGTCGTCCTCGGGTCAAAACGACCCGCGTCTTTCCACCGAGCCCTCGCCGTCGCCCTGGGGTTTGTTCGACCCTCGAGTTTGAGCGAGCCCTCGGCCTCGTCCCGCGGGTCAAAATGACTCGCGTTCATCGCCGAGCCCTCCCCTCGCCGTCGTCCCCCGGGTCAGACTGACCCGCGTATATTGCCGAGCTCAAAGCCCTCGTCCCCGGGGTCAGAATGACCCGCGTTTATCGATGAGCTCCCGGCCTCGTCCCCCGGGGTCAGACTGACCCGCGTATATCGCCGAACTCCCGGCCTCGTCCCCGGCCTCGTCCCCGGGGTCTAAATGACCCGCGTTTATCGTCGAGCTCCCGGCCTCGTCCCCGGGGTCAGAATGACCCGCGTATATCACCGAGCTCCCGGCCTCGTCCCCGGGGTCTAAATGACCCGCATTTCTCGTCAGAATGACCCGTGAGCCCTCGGTCTCGTCCTCGGGTCGAAACGACCCGAGTTTTACGTTGTATTACAAGTGATGACTTGTAATACAACGTAAAACTCGACCCGAGTTTTACGTTGTATTACAAGTCATCCAGTATGCTAAATGAAAATAAATAAATAATACAAATAAAGACATGACAAGACAGTTGCATTGTATTGTTTTTTTCTTACATTTATTTAGTCATCACCAGTGTTACAAGCAACAACACAGAACACACACACACACACACACACACACACACACACACACACACACACACACACACACACACACACACACACACACGCGCGCGCATAAATGTGTCCCCCACAGGATCACGGTTCGAAACGCAGACCACCGACGAAGCTTTCGAGTTCCCCCGCGAGCTCTTTCGTTCTCCGGTAGCACTGCGAGCTGTGGTTCTGGCGCGCGCGCCCGCACACGTAACACCACGGTCGCGGCCAGAGCCCATTCGATCGGCCTGGACGGGATCGCGTTCCAGCCGTTCGACCCGCCCGCGCTTCTCGTTCTATGAAAGGGGTGTACTTATACGCTGTATTTATACACAATTTATTCACATCTGCGTAATCCCGCGGTCGGCTTCGTTGGTGCGCTCGCGCTGATCGAAGGCTCTTTAGCCAAGACGCGTGACGTCATTTCGTACGTGTCCAGATTGTAAAGCCCTCTGAGGCTTTTACAAAAAAAAAGAAAATAATAATAATAATGTGTATTTGTTATTCTGAGCTATTCAAAATGAACTGAATTGATTCAAATTGAAATGAGGTGTCACAAGTTGTTATGTGCGGATAAGGACACTATGAAAGGGGTGTACTTATACGCTGTATCTATACACAATTATTCACATCGGCGTAATCCCGCGGTCGGCCTGGTTGGTGTGCTCGCGCTGATCGAAGGCTCTTTAGCGAAGACAGATTGACTCCGCAGGACACGGGGTGTGGGAGGAATGAGTGAGGACAACACGAGGGTTAAACGACATTTCACACGGAACAGAGTTGAAAACTGGATTTTCTTTAAGAATTCATTTTTTTTTAAATTTTCCATCAAGATCGTGTCTCAGAACATTTGAACTACAAATTGTTTGATATTTTCATGAAGACCTGAAGCTTTCATCACTATACTGCCCGTAAGCTACGCTTACTCATTTTTATGCTCTCAAACGATGATTCAGACTGAACAGAGTTGAAAACAACATTATCTTTAAGAATTCTTTTTTTTTTTAAATTTGGCATGAAGATCGTGTCTCAGAACATTTGAACTTCAAATTGTATGATATTTTCATGAATACCTGAAGCTTTCATCACTGTACTGCCCGTAAGCTGCGCTTACTCATTTTTATGCTCTTAAACGACGTTTCACACGGAACAGAGTTGAAAACAACATTATATTTAAGAATTCATTTTTTTTTAAATTTTCCATCAAGATTGTGTCTCAGAACATTTGAACTTCAAATTGTATGATATTTTCATGAATACCTGAAGCTTTCATCACTATACTGCCCGTAAGCTGCATTTATTGATTTTTATGCTCTCAAACGAAGTTTCAGACTGAACAGAGTTGAAAACTGGATTTTCTCAAAGACTTCATTTTTTTAAATGTTCCATCAAGAAAGTGTCTCAGAACATCGGAACTACAAATTGTATGATATTTTCATGAAGACCTGAAGCTTTCATCACTATACTGCAAGTAAACTGCGCTTACTCATTTTTATGCTCTTAAACGACGTTTCACACGGAACGGAGTTGAAAACAACGTTTTCTTTAAGAATTCTTTTTTTTAAAATTTGCCATCAAGAAAGTTTCTCAGAACATTTCAAAGTCAAATTATACGATATTTTAATGAATACCTGAAGCTTTCATCACTATATTGCCCGAAAGCTGCACATACTGATTTTTATGCTCTCAAACGACTTTTCAGACTGAACAGAGTTGAAAACTGGATTTTCTCAAAGACTTCATTTTTTTAAATGTTTTATCAAGAAAGTGTCTCAGAACATCGGAACTACAAATTGTATGATATTTTTATGAATACCTGAAGCTTTCATCACTATACTGGCCGTAAACTGTGCTTACTCATTTTTATGCTCTCAAACGACGATTCAGACAGAACAGAGTTGAAAACAACATTATCTTTAAGAATTCTTTTTTTTTAAAAATTTTCCATCAAGATCGTGTCTCAGAACAGTTGAAGTTCAAATTGTATGATATTTTCATGAATACCTGAAGCTTTCATCACTACACTGCCCGTAAGCTGCACTTATTGATTATTATGCTCTCAAACGACTTTTCAGACTGAACAGAGTTGAAAACTGGATTTTCTCAAAGACTTCATTTTTTTAAATGTTTAATCAAGAAAGTGTCTCAGAACATCGGAACTACAAATTGTATGATATTTTCATGAAGACCTGAAGCTTTCATCACTATATTGCCAGTAAACTGCGCTTACTCATTTTTATGCTCTTAACCCTCCTGTTGGCTTCGGGGTCAAAAAGACCCACGTCCGAGTGTTTATGTATTTGTGTGTATCGCGGTCTCAGGGTCACAAAATGATCCACTACCAGTGTATACGTATGCATGCATGCATGCATGTACGTATGAATCCCTAAGGCCCGTCGTCCTCGGGTCAAAACGACCCGCGTCTTTCCACCGAGCCCTCGCCGTCGCCCTGGGGTTTGTTCGACCCTCGAGTTTGAGCGAGCCCTCGGCCTCGTCCCGCGGGTCAAAATGACTCGCGTTCATCGCCGAGCCCTCCCCTCGCCGTCGTCCCCCGGGTCAGACTGACCCGCGTATATTGCCGAGCTCAAAGCCCTCGTCCCCGGGGTCAGAATGACCCGCGTTTATCGATGAGCTCCCGGCCTCGTCCCCCGGGGTCAGACTGACCCGCGTATATCGCCGAACTCCCGGCCTCGTCCCCGGCCTCGTCCCCGGGGTCTAAATGACCCGCGTTTATCGTCGAGCTCCCGGCCTCGTCCCCGGGGTCAGAATGACCCGCGTATATCACCGAGCTCCCGGCCTCGTCCCCGGGGTCTAAATGACCCGCATTTCTCGTCAGAATGACCCGTGAGCCCTCGGTCTCGTCCTCGGGTCGAAACGACCCGAGTTTTACGTTGTATTACAAGTGATGACTTGTAATACAACGTAAAACTCGACCCGAGTTTTACGTTGTATTACAAGTCATCCAGTATGCTAAATGAAAATAAATAAATAATACAAATAAAGACATGACAAGACAGTTGCATTGTATTGTTTTTTTCTTACATTTATTTAGTCATCACCAGTGTTACAAGCAACAACACAGAACACACACACACACACACACACACACACACACACACACACACACACACACACACACACACACACACGCGCGCGCATAAATGTGTCCCCCACAGGATCACGGTTCGAAACGCAGACCACCGACGAAGCTTTCGAGTTCCCCCGCGAGCTCTTTCGTTCTCCGGTAGCACTGCGAGCTGTGGTTCTGGCGCGCGCGCCCGCACACGTAACACCACGGTCGCGGCCAGAGCCCATTCGATCGGCCTGGACGGGATCGCGTTCCAGCCGTTCGACCCGCCCGCGCTTCTCGTTCTATGAAAGGGGTGTACTTATACGCTGTATTTATACACAATTTATTCACATCTGCGTAATCCCGCGGTCGGCTTCGTTGGTGCGCTCGCGCTGATCGAAGGCTCTTTAGCCAAGACGCGTGACGTCATTTCGTACGTGTCCAGATTGTAAAGCCCTCTGAGGCTTTTACAAAAAAAAAGAAAATAATAATAATAATGTGTATTTGTTATTCTGAGCTATTCAAAATGAACTGAATTGATTCAAATTGAAATGAGGTGTCACAAGTTGTTATGTGCGGATAAGGACACTATGAAAGGGGTGTACTTATACGCTGTATCTATACACAATTATTCACATCGGCGTAATCCCGCGGTCGGCCTGGTTGGTGTGCTCGCGCTGATCGAAGGCTCTTTAGCGAAGACAGATTGACTCCGCAGGACACGGGGTGTGGGAGGAATGAGTGAGGACAACACGAGGGTTAAACGACATTTCACACGGAACAGAGTTGAAAACTGGATTTTCTTTAAGAATTCATTTTTTTTTAAATTTTCCATCAAGATCGTGTCTCAGAACATTTGAACTACAAATTGTTTGATATTTTCATGAAGACCTGAAGCTTTCATCACTATACTGCCCGTAAGCTACGCTTACTCATTTTTATGCTCTCAAACGATGATTCAGACTGAACAGAGTTGAAAACAACATTATCTTTAAGAATTCTTTTTTTTTTTAAATTTGGCATGAAGATCGTGTCTCAGAACATTTGAACTTCAAATTGTATGATATTTTCATGAATACCTGAAGCTTTCATCACTGTACTGCCCGTAAGCTGCGCTTACTCATTTTTATGCTCTTAAACGACGTTTCACACGGAACAGAGTTGAAAACAACATTATATTTAAGAATTCATTTTTTTTTTAATTTTCCATCAAGATTGTGTCTCAGAACATTTGAACTTCAAATTGTATGATATTTTCATGAATACCTGAAGCTTTCATCACTATACTGCCCGTAAGCTGCATTTATTGATTTTTATGCTCTCAAACGAAGTTTCAGACTGAACAGAGTTGAAAACTGGATTTTCTCAAAGACTTCATTTTTTTAAATGTTCCATCAAGAAAGTGTCTCAGAACATCGGAACTACAAATTGTATGATATTTTCATGAAGACCTGAAGCTTTCATCACTATACTGCAAGTAAACTGCGCTTACTCATTTTTATGCTCTTAAACGACGTTTCACACGGAACGGAGTTGAAAACAACGTTTTCTTTAAGAATTCTTTTTTTTAAAATTTGCCATCAAGAAAGTTTCTCAGAACATTTCAAAGTCAAATTATACGATATTTTAATGAATACCTGAAGCTTTCATCACTATATTGCCCGAAAGCTGCACATACTGATTTTTATGCTCTCAAACGACTTTTCAGACTGAACAGAGTTGAAAACTGGATTTTCTCAAAGACTTCATTTTTTTAAATGTTTTATCAAGAAAGTGTCTCAGAACATCGGAACTACAAATTGTATGATATTTTTATGAATACCTGAAGCTTTCATCACTATACTGGCCGTAAACTGTGCTTACTCATTTTTATGCTCTCAAACGACGATTCAGACAGAACAGAGTTGAAAACAACATTATCTTTAAGAATTCTTTTTTTTTTTAAATTTTCCATCAAGATCGTGTCTCAGAACAGTTGAAGTTCAAATTGTATGATATTTTCATGAATACCTGAAGCTTTCATCACTACACTGCCCGTAAGCTGCACTTATTGATTATTATGCTCTCAAACGACTTTTCAGACTGAACAGAGTTGAAAACTGGATTTTCTCAAAGACTTCATTTTTTTAAATGTTTAATCAAGAAAGTGTCTCAGAACATCGGAACTACAAATTGTATGATATTTTCATGAAGACCTGAAGCTTTCATCACTATATTGCCAGTAAACTGCGCTTACTCATTTTTATGCTCTTAACCCTCCTGTTGGCTTCGGGGTCAAAAAGACCCACGTCCGAGTGTTTATGTATTTGTGTGTATCGCGGTCTCAGGGTCACAAAATGATCCACTACCAGTGTATACGTATGCATGCATGCATGCATGTACGTATGAATCCCTAAGGCCCGTCGTCCTCGGGTCAAAACGACCCGCGTCTTTCCACCGAGCCCTCGCCGTCGCCCTGGGGTTTGTTCGACCCTCGAGTTTGAGCGAGCCCTCGGCCTCGTCCCGCGGGTCAAAATGACTCGCGTTCATCGCCGAGCCCTCCCCTCGCCGTCGTCCCCCGGGTCAGACTGACCCGCGTATATTGCCGAGCTCAAAGCCCTCGTCCCCGGGGTCAGAATGACCCGCGTTTATCGATGAGCTCCCGGCCTCGTCCCCCGGGGTCAGACTGACCCGCGTATATCGCCGAACTCCCGGCCTCGTCCCCGGCCTCGTCCACGGGGTCTAAATGACCCGCGTTTATCGTCGAGCTCCCGGCCTCGTCCCCGGGGTCAGAATGACCCGCGTATATCACCGAGCTCCCGGCCTCGTCCCCGGGGTCTAAATGACCCGCATTTCTCGTCAGAATGACCCGTGAGCCCTCGGTCTCGTCCTCGGGTCGAAACGACCCGAGTTTTACGTTGTATTACAAGTGATGACTTGTAATACAACGTAAAACTCGACCCGAGTTTTA